>NC_140966.1:28337655-28730155 GCF_056783735.1 Eptatretus burgeri | reverse complement strand
GGGAGAGGGCGAAAGAGAGGGGGGAGAGGGCGAAAGAGAGGGGGGAGAGGGCGAAAGAGAGGGGGGAGAGGGCGAAAGAGAGGGGGAGAGGGCGAAAGAGAGGGGGGAGAGGGCGAAAGAGAGGGGGGAGAGGGCGAAAGAGAGGGGGAGAGGGCGAAAGAGAGGGGGGAGAGGGCGAAAGAGAGGGGGGAGAGGGCGAAAGAGAGGGGGGAGAGGGCGAAAGAGAGGGGGGGAGAGGGCGAAAGAGAGGGGGGAGAGGGCGAAAGAGAGGGGGGAGAGGGCGAAAGAGAGGGGGGAGAGGGCGAAAGAGAGGGGGAGAGGGCGAAAGAGAGGGGGGAGAGGGCGAAAGAGAGGGGGGGAGAGGGCGAAAGAGAGGGGGAGAGGGCGAAAGAGAGGGGGGAGAGGGCGAAAGAGAGGGGGGGAGAGGGCGAAAGAGAGGGGGGAGAGGGCGAAAGAGAGGGGGGAGAGGGCGAAAGAGAGGGGGGAGAGAGGGCGAAAGAGAGGGGGGAGAGGGCGAAAGAGAGGGGGAGAGGGCGAAAGAGAGGGGGGAGAGGGCGAAAGAGAGGGGGGAGAGGGCGAAAGAGAGGGGGGGAGAGGGCGAAAGAGAGGGGGAGAGGGCGAAAGAGAGGGGGGAGAGGGCGAAAGAGAGGGGGGAGAGGGCGAAAGAGAGGGGGGAGAGGGCGAAAGAGAGGGGGGAGAGGGCGAAAGAGAGGGGGAGAGGGCGAAAGAGAGGGGGGGAGAGGGCGAAAGAGAGGGGGGAGAGGGCGAAAGAGAGGGGGGAGAGGGCGAAAGAGAGGGGGGAGAGGGCGAAAGAGAGGGGGAGAGGGCGAAAGAGAGGGGGGAGAGGGCGAAAGAGAGGGGGGAGAGGGCGAAAGAGAGGGGGGAGAGGGCGAAAGACAGGGGGGAGAGGGCGAAAGACGGGGGGGAGAGGGCGAAAGACGGGGGGGGAGAGGGCGAAAGACGGGGGGAGAGGGCGAAAGACGGGGGGGAGAGGGCGAAAGACGGGGGGAGAGGGCGAAAGACGGGGGGGAGAGGGCGAAAGACGGGGGGAGAGGGCGAAAGACGGGGGGAGAGGGCGAAAGAGAGGGGGGGAGAGGGCGAAAGAGAGGGGGGAGAGGGCGAAAGAGAGGGGGAGAGGGCGAAAGAGAGGGGGGAGAGGGCGAAAGAGAGGGGGGAGAGGGCGAAAGAGAGGGGGAGAGGGCGAAAGAGAGGGGGGAGAGGGCGAAAGAGAGGGGGGAGAGGGCGAAAGAGAGTGGGGGAGAGGGCGAAAGAGAGGGGGAGAGGGCGAAAGACGGGGGGGAGAGGGCGAAAGACGGGGGGAGAGGGCGAAAGACGGGGGGGAGAGGGCGAAAGACGGGGGGGAGAGGGCGAAAGACGGGGGGGGGAGAGGGCGAAAGACGGGGGGGAGAGGGCGAAAGACGGGGGGAGAGGGCGAAAGACGGGGGGGAGAGGGCGAAAGACGGGGGGGAGAGGGCGAAAGACGGGGGGGGGAGAGGGCGAAAGACGGGGGGGAGAGGGCGAAAGACGGGGGGGGAGAGGGCGAAAGACGGGGGGAGAGGGCGAAAGACGGGGGGGGAGAGGGCGAAAGACGGGGGGAGAGGGCGAAAGACGGGGGGGGAGAGGGCGAAAGACGGGGGGGAGAGGGCGAAAGACGGGGGGGAGAGGGCGAAAGACGGGGGGGGAGAGGGCGAAAGACGGGGGGAGAGGGCGAAAGACGGGGGGGAGAGGGCGAAAGACGGGGGGAGAGGGCGAAAGACGGGGGGGAGAGGGCGAAAGACGGGGGGGAGAGGGCGAAAGACGGGGGGGAGAGGGCGAAAGACGGGGGGGGGAGAGGGCGAAAGACGGGGGGAGAGGGCGAAAGACGGGGGGGGAGAGGGCGAAAGACGGGGGGAGAGGGCGAAAGACGGGGGGAGAGGGCGAAAGACGGGGGGGAGAGGGCGAAAGACGGGGGGGAGAGGGCGAAAGACGGGGGGGAGAGGGCGAAAGACGGGGGGAGAGGGCGAAAGACGGGGGGGAGAGGGCGAAAGACGGGGGGAGAGGGCGAAAGACGGGGGGGAGAGGGCGAAAGACGGGGGGAGAGGGCGAAAGACGGGGGGGGAGAGGGCGAAAGACGGGGGGGAGAGGGCGAAAGACGGGGGGAGAGGGCGAAAGACGGGGGGGAGAGGGCGAAAGACGGGGGGGAGAGGGCGAAAGACGGGGGGGAGAGGGCGAAAGACGGGGGGAGAGGGCGAAAGACGGGGGGGAGAGGGCGAAAGACGGGGGGGAGAGGGCGAAAGACGGGGGGAGAGGGCGAAAGACGGGGGGGAGAGGGCGAAAGACGGGGGGGAGAGGGCGAAAGACGGGGGGAGAGGGCGAAAGACGGGGGGAGAGGGCGAAAGACGGGGGGAGAGGGCGAAAGACGGGGGGGAGAGGGCGAAAGACGGGGGGAGAGGGCGAAAGACGGGGGGGAGAGGGCGAAAGACGGGGGGGGAGAGGGCGAAAGACGGGGGGGAGAGGGCGAAAGACGGGGGGGAGAGGGCGAAAGACGGGGGGGAGAGGGCGAAAGACGGGGGGGAGAGGGCGAAAGACGGGGGGAGAGGGCGAAAGACGGGGGGAGAGGGCGAAAGACGGGGGGAGAGGGCGAAAGACGGGGGGGAGAGGGCGAAAGACGGGGGGGAGAGGGCGAAAGACGGGGGGGGAGAGGGCGAAAGACGGGGGGGAGAGGGCGAAAGACGGGGGGAGAGGGCGAAAGACGGGGGGAGAGGGCGAAAGACGGGGGGAGAGGGCGAAAGACGGGGGGAGAGGGCGAAAGACGGGGGGGAGAGGGCGAAAGACGGGGGGAGAGGGCGAAAGACGGGGGGGAGAGGGCGAAAGACGGGGGGAGAGGGCGAAAGACGGGGGGGAGAGGGCGAAAGACGGGGGGGAGAGGGCGAAAGACGGGGGGAGAGGGCGAAAGACGGGGGGGAGAGGGCGAAAGACGGGGGGGAGAGGGCGAAAGACGGGGGGGAGAGGGCGAAAGACGGGGGGGAGAGGGCGAAAGACGGGGGGGAGAGGGCGAAAGACGGGGGGAGAGGGCGAAAGACGGGGGGGAGAGGGCGAAAGACGGGGGGAGAGGGCGAAAGACGGGGGGGAGAGGGCGAAAGACGGGGGGGGAGAGGGCGAAAGACGGGGGGGAGAGGGCGAAAGACGGGGGGAGAGGGCGAAAGACGGGGGGGAGAGGGCGAAAGACGGGGGGGAGAGGGCGAAAGACGGGGGGGAGAGGGCGAAAGACGGGGGGGAGAGGGCGAAAGACGGGGGGGAGAGGGCGAAAGACGGGGGGAGAGGGCGAAAGACGGGGGGAGAGGGCGAAAGACGGGGGGGAGAGGGCGAAAGACGGGGGGGGAGAGGGCGAAAGACGGGGGGGAGAGGGCGAAAGACGGGGGGGGAGAGGGCGAAAGACGGGGGGAGAGGGCGAAAGACGGGGGGAGAGGGCGAAAGACGGGGAGAGGGCGAAAGACGGGGGGAGAGGGCGAAAGACGGGGGGGAGAGCGAAAGACGGGGGGAGAGCGCGGAAGGGGGAGAGCGCGGAAGGGGGAGAGCGCGGAAGGGGGGAGAGCGCGGAAGGGGGGAGAGCGCGGAAGGGGGGAGAGCGCGGAAGGGGGGAGAGCGCGGAAGGGGGGGAGAGCGCGGAAGGGGGGAGAGCGCGGAAGGGGGGAGAGCGCGGAAGGGGGAGAGCGCGGAAGGGGGAGAGCGCGGAAGGGGGGAGAGCGCGGAAGGGGGGAGAGCGCGGAAGGGGGGAGAGCGCGGAAGGGGGAGAGCGCGGAAGGGGGGAGAGCGCGGAAGGGGGGAGAGCGCGGAAGGGGGAGAGCGCGGAAGGGGGGAGAGCGCGGAAGGGGGAGAGCGCGGAAGGGGGGAGAGCGCGGAAGGGGGAGAGCGCGGAAGGGGGAGAGCGCGGAAGGGGGAGAGCGCGGAAGGGGGAGAGCGCGGAAGGGGGGAGAGCGCGGAAGGGGGGGAGAGCGCGGAAGGGGGGAGAGCGCGGAAGGGGGGAGAGCGCGGAAGGGGGGAGAGCGCGGAAGGGGGGAGAGCGCGGAAGGGGGGAGAGCGCGGAAGGGGGGAGAGCGCGGAAGGGGGGAGAGCGCGGAAGAGGGAGAGAGGAAGGGGGGAGAGAAGGAAGAGAGAGAAGGAAGGAGAGAGAAGGAAGGAGAGAGAAGGAAGGAGAGAGAAGGAAGGAGAGAGAAGGAAGGAGAGAGAAGGAAGGAGAGAGAAGGAAGGAGAGAGAAGGAAGGAGAGAGAAGGAAGGAGAGAGAAGGAAGGAGAGAGAAGGAAGGAGAGAGAAGGAAGGAGAGAGAGGAAGGAGAGAGAGGAAGAGGAAGAGGAAAAGAAAAAGAGAGGAAGAGAAAAAGAGAGAAAAAAAAGAGAAAAAGAAAAAGAAAAGAGAAAGAGATAGAAAAAAAGAAAAGAAAAAGAAAACAAGACTCCCACTCATGATCTGCAAAAGGAATATCAAATAGCAGATTAACTTTGACCTGTTCAACCCAAAATTTTAATTGGTTCATCTTTGTATTGCAGTCCATATGCTTGTGCTTCGTTTAGTCAAAATCACTCCACCAGTTCAAAAGTTATCACAGTAATGAAAATCTGCAATGCACAGACATTTGTGTTTTGCACCACCACTAACAGCTCAAGGGCCACATTTACTGCACAATGCTTTATCCTCCCTGCAAAAGTTTGTTCATGGACATGTGAAATGCAAATTAATTCATTGTACCGCTTTCGGTCATGCTGCAAACTTTACCTTTACAATATAACTCCAGCAATAATAGCTTTTTGGCAGTGGCAGGAATAAAGGACAAAAGCCTTGAGGAAAATGCCAAGCACTATGATCACAAATTCTTTAAAACCATACCTATGTGGAATAGACCGTCCAACTGATGGCTATATATGCTGCAGAACAGCGACCGAGAAGAAAACATGACCGACTTCATCAGTGCTGGACATGTGCAGTGGTCTTAAAACAGTATAATCATCTTTTGTTTCAACATTTCCTGATTAATGACGAGGTGTCTTCCCTTTCCACATGATGATCTTTCCATGCTTTGATGCGTACAACTGATAAGTGAGCATCCTCTATCTGGGATCAACTGAAGTACTGAAGACCATTGCCTTCTTGCTTAGACACAGACCTGCCCACAATAGAAAATCAGCAGGACCAAGTTTTAGTCATTTTCCCAGGGTGTCGGACATACCAACAGCTTTCATCCTGGTTCTCTCTGAATCACAATGGGCAAGCAATGACTATTTCTGCACATTCCACCAATGCATGGGGCCTCAGGAGAGAGATTAGGCACCTGATAGCTGGTGAGCTCAAGGTTGCTGGTAACTGCACGAAATGTGGACAAGCATTTGGGAGCAAGAGTGGTTTGGGCATACACAGATGCAAGGTCGTCCCTATCACCTTCCATGCACAGCATAGGCCTGTAAGGGTGAAGGCTCAATGGAACAATGAGGTAGTCTTTATGTTGGCCAAGAAGGAAAAAGAAAATAATAATAATTTTTTTAAAAAGTTGGTGAATGGGGCCCTTTTAAAAACATCAACCAGCTACCAATAGGAGTGCAAGCTTGTGAGGCTGATTGTGGGGTCCACGAGGCGGGGAAATCTCCCAGAATCTCATCCTGCAACTGTTGCATCCGATACAGAGAGATCAGCATGACAGGGAGTCCAAGGGGGATTGAAAGGACACGCGAGCTGGCACTGTGAGCCGTGATAAGGATGCAATTAACGATTACGGGAGTACAGCTACAAACCCACACCCGAATGCATTCCTACCATTTCAGTTGTTTCCAGATTAACAAACTACAGACATGATCCTTCAAGGTAGTCTTTACCCCTAAGACCGACTCAATAATTGTACCTGCTTCAAGGCAATTCGGTTTTATTACACAATACTTCAAGGAGAATTGTGCAGTTAATGCATAGTTATACTTGCATTGTTAAAATAAAATAAAAATAAAAAAAAACAGAAGAGAGGTCAGTAGTTTACATGCAAATTCTGCTAAATCTTCTGCATGACAAATTGGAAAAGCAGATATTATCCTGTATTTAGGGGGGAAAATAATAATAATAATAATGAAATAATCTGTTCAAAATCTCCCAATGAGCAGACGAAGCACTTGTTAGCCAATTTACGAGGGTGATTTTTTGGTGGTGCTGCATTTTCATGCATATATAAAATTGCCCTGAGGGCACAAGTCAAGCATAGAGAGGACTGGAATTACATGGAGACCAGACTAGGAGGCACATTACTGAAGGAGATTAATGAGCCACCTCGGCTTTTGTTATCAATCCCAGAGCAACATGGGAATTCTTCCGATACAAGCTTGGTTTCTCAGAACAGCAATGTAATAGATTCTGTACTTTGAAAACCAATCGGGTTAGCAAAGATTGTAGCACAAATCAGAAAAGTTACAGATTTAAAAAATAAAAATAAAAATAATAATAAAAAGGTGTCACGTGGTTCAACCTTCTCGAGCAAGTCAGCAGAAAAGCGCAGGTTCTCCACATAGGTTTCTTCCATTTGTGAGGTCATAGTCACACGACTCCCTTTGCTCGGGATTCGTCCCGCCAAGACATTGATTCTGTTGGGAGCACAGAGAGACCCGCATAACATTCACAATGAGATCTATGGGAGAAGGCAAAAAGCTGTGCCCGAAGGTCAAGCTGCATCTTTCGGCATTGATGTTCAAGAAAATGTTTGAAGCTTTGTGTTCCGAGCCAAACCTGTCACAGCCCAGGGCATTGGCATAGCTGACGGCCATTTCAAGACCGGTACGAAACTCCACTTGCCGGCCCGGTTGCGCCCCGAGCCCAAGCCCGCCCTTACCTGCGGAGGGACAAATCCCACAGTTAGTCACACAACAAATCAAATTGAAAGCACAGGTTGAGGTGACAATGATGCCAATTCAACAGCAGAGCACATGCCCATTAGAAGGATCCAAATGCCTCGAGTGTCCTGCACCTTGCAAAGCACATCTGTCAATCATGTCGTTCAGTCATTGAATGCTGCCCAGATCCACCACCATGGAAAGTTCTAATGCACTTTTTAAGTAGTTGGCTTGTTCAGCAACAACATTTTAATCCTGTTTACAATCTGAGTGACAGCACTATACATTCATGGTTCAGGGAAATGGTCTTCTATGTCGACCATAACAGGCCTCACATACCTCAATCTATAGTCTGACAGGATGGCACAGAGATAGCGCACTTGCCTCGGAGTTGATTGGTCTGGGTCCGATTCTCAACACTATAAAACGATTGAATTGGAATTTGATAAGCAGGGCTTTATATCAATTGGTGCACAATCATCAGAGGGACGTTAAGCTGGGGACCCGGCTGTATGCTTTCATTGGTGGATGGTAAAGTTTCAATGGGGTCTTTCAATGAAGAGTCGAGTGAGCAATTGCTGGAAACATGGCCAAATACCAAATTCCTGCCCTGGCTGACTGCTGGGAAGGCAATGGTGAACCACCCAGCATAAACTTTGCTGTGAGCTGCTTTGGCAGTGCCGATGCTTTGTCAGCAGAGAATGCAAACAATAATGGATTGGGGTTGGGGGGGGGGAGGTGGGGACGGTAGGGGAGGGGAAGGGTACATTAATTACAGAACAGTGCAAATTACCTGTTATAGCATATCCAATAGTCATCAAAGTTTGGTGTATGTGCATTGGAAATGCAATAAAAATAAGCCTCTTAGATGCAGTCACAGGTGACAGATTTTTTTTAAATTGTGATATGTGAAACAATGGCTGGATCAATCAGGTATGACATCAAGTTATGAAGTCAATATCGCACAATTAAAAATATCAACTAATAAACATCGCTAGCAATAAATAAATAAATAAATAAATAAATAAATGCTACAAGGTTATACAACGGGCATCGATGTTGTCAGAAAAAAGGGGGGAGGGAAAAAGGGAGGAGGGTTGGCAGCTGGTGTTGAGTCGGGAAAGTTCACAAGCACAACAGAAAGTGAAAACGGCAGGAGTGTTTGCATTTCATCATTTTTATGTACACAATATGTACAGTCCAAGAGATAAGCATACATACCAATCCTGCTTTTACGATGGCAAATTTTATGTGCTATGCACTGAAGAGGGCCGACAGGATGGCCTCGAGGTATGCATACTCACCTCTAAGCTACCTAGCCTGGGTTTGAATCGCGACCCAACTATAAACTGTGATCCCAGTGTGTGCCATCCCTCAAATGGATGTTTAGCCGGGTGTCCCATCAACCAGCATTAGTTGGTGGATGTTTTTTTTGTCTACCTTGTCGAGGCTTGTGTGAGAGCTAACACACAACGCACAGCAAGGGGGCATGAGACAAGAGGGGCGGGAGTGGGAAGACAAAACAGTGGGGGGAACAGAGACATGAGGAGATCTGTGGAAGGGATAGGGATGGGGCGGGGAATACGGGGTATACAAGATGGACACTACAGGGACTTTCAGGAAGGAAAGCAGGGAATTTGAAGGAGGTGGGCTTGGGGTGGATCGACGGGGGTAGAAAAGATCAAGGATTTGGGTGGGGGATGATAAGAGGTGGTGGTGAACAGCTGTTTTGAAGGCCTGGAGGGAAGAATGGGATTGAATAGAGCGAGGGAGTTTATTCCAAATGTGGGGGGGGGGAAAAGAGGAATGAAAGAGTGAAGGTGAGCAGTGATTCGTGATTTTGGTTGTTTTACCAGAAGGGGGTTGTTGACGGACCTTGAGAGCCCTGCGGAAATACGGTGGGGCCAAATCGCAGACAGAGCAGGGTGGGGGGGGGGGCGAGACCGGAGAGGAGATGGTAGAAGACACAAAAACCACCGAGCTGCCTGCAGTGAGAGAGTAAGAGGCCCAAAGACAGCCTCATCGCGGGAGATGCTAATGATCCGAAATGCCTTGGTTTCCACAGCGTGAAGCCGAGAAAGGTGGGAGGCAGGAGCACCAGCCCAGAGGGGAGAGCAGTACTCCATCAGGTCGCAGACGAAAGCTTTGCAAGTGGTCAGGAGCTCAGGTGGACTGAGGAAGGACTTTGCATGATGGAGGATTCCCAGTCGGTGACTGGCTTTGGAGGCCATGTTCGAAATGTGGCTTTCCCAGGAAAGATCATGGCAGAGAGTGAGACCCAGAAGCTTGAAAGAAAGGACTTCTTCCAGAGGATTGTTGAGAAAGTGGATGGGTTTTTTTTTTTCTAAACTGTCCTTTCGGAGAGACATAGTGAGAGTGTGAGATTTGTCAGAATTGAAAGACGTGTTGCACGTGTTGGACCAGTTTGTGATTTTTACCCAAATCTGCAGTGAGGGAAGAAACTACTGCTTGCCGGTCTGAGGGATGACAGATGGTACGGCAGAGGGTGGAGTCATCAGCAAAGAGAGAAAGAGGATTTTCCAGAGAGTCAGAGAGATCACCGATGAAAACCAGAAAAAGAACAGGGCCTAGAACGCTACCTTGAGGAACTCCAGCTTGGACAGGAAGAGGGGATGAAAGAACTAAATGTTCATGTTAAGAATGTTAAAGATGACAGTGTCTTTTGGCATCAGGTTGCCAAAATTCCAAATTCCTGCCTTAAAGACTTTGTCAAGCGTCACGCCTGGTCAGCTGTTCCATGAGAGATCCGGACCAAACCCCAACTCCACAACGTGGAAGGAGGAGGAGGAAAAGGAATAGAAGAAAAAACTAAAAATACACTCAATTGATGAAAATGGTCCTTAGGATTGCCTTGACAGCAGAACATCTTTTAAAGATGTAAAAATAAATAAATAAATTATTTATCATAAAGAAAATCAAATAATTACACAGCAGGCCTTAAATTCAATAACCAAAAGCACACATTGAACAAGGAAGGTGTGTGTGCCAGCATAATTTCTCATCACGTTTGACAATGGGAATAAATAATTTTCATCTCCGTTTAATGGCATGCCAACATTATAATGATTCATTTGAATCCATACAACTGACAAACTTGAAATCTGGCCCAAAACAGGTGATGGCATGCTGCCAAGCAACCTGACCTGCAGGTGGCGACATGTGTCCGTTTTAACGACCTGTTTACATCATCAACCGTGGCTCGATCATGTCCGTTTTAAAAAGGCTTTCACCTGGTAACCTATTCATTTGCATTTCTAAACCACAAATCCTATCAATGCTATACTTGCTGACTCGTGATGATGATAATCAATAAGTTAGACTTAAAACCAGACAATGACAAGTTAATTATAGTCGTTAACTAGGATATAAAAGTTTGACCATGACTAATTACACTGAACAACAAATTTCAAAAAAATTTTTTTACTGGAGATGTGTAAAGTGATTAAGACTAATTTGGGTACGCTGATTTCAAAAATCATAACCGTTTTGCTGTATCAAGTCAGGATTTTCAGGAACAGAAATATTCCCATTGCCTAGAAGTCAGGATTTCAATGAAATTTACATAAGTCTTCAACATGTCTATTTCGTACAATTGTTGTTAACTTGTGTTATATTTCTTTCTTTCAGATAAAGATGAGTAGGCGTTCCTGTACCAATCATCCTGACAACTTCTGTTATGTCTGTGGTCGGTATACCAAAAAAGATCAACAGCGAAGTATATCTACAGCAGTGAAAATGAAGGCCGCCTACTTTCACTACTTCGGGTGTAAGGTGGGGGACCAAGAACAGAGCTGGGCACCACACATCTGCTGCACAAGCTGTCACACAACCTTGACTCAGTGGTTGGTGGGCAAGCACGCGAGCATGCCATTTGCGGTGCCCATGATATGGCGTGAGCCGCAGAATCATCATGATGATTGTTATTTCTGCTGCACAAGCATCGCCGGCTTCAACAAGAAGAATAAAGGTCACATCAAGAATGCTGACTGCGTCTCTGCTCGTAAACCTGTGCCTCATGATGACGAGAACCCCGTTCCAACACCTCCAGCTGATCAGAACATAGCTGTAAGCAGTGGTGAAGAGGATGGTGATGATGAACCTTTTGAACCCGACACTCAAGAATCACACCTTCTGAACCAGGGAGACTTAAATGATCTTGTAAGAGACCTCTCGCTGTCAAAGGCGAAGGCAGAGCTGCTTGGATCAAGGCTGCAGCAGTGGAATCTACTTGAACCTAACACCAAGATATCCTTGTTCAGAGCACGTCACAGAGACATGGCTGAGTTCTTTGAGATGGAAGACACGATGACATTCTGCAGTGACATCAACGGTCTGTTAAAAGAACTTGGGTGTGATCACGATCCTGCAGACTGGCGCCTCTTCATCGACTCGGGGAAGAACAGCTTGAAGGCTGTTTTGCTCCACAATGGCAACGAGAAACCATCAGTCCCACTGGCTCACGCGTTCGGCATGACAGAGACCTATGAGACTATGCGGCAGCTGCTTGATTCCATCAAGTACAATGACTTCAACTGGCACATCTGCGGAGACTTGAAAGTGGTGGCGCTGTTGTTAGGGCTGCAGTCAGGCTACACGAAATACATGTGCTTCCTTTGTCTCTGGGATAGCAGAGACGACAAGAATCACTGGACGAAGAAAGATTGGGAAGAGCGAAAAGAGCATGTACCTGGTCGACACAACGTGAAGCATGTCGCCCTTGTCGACCCAGCCAAGGTTTTCCTTCCACCACTCCACATAAAGCTCGGCTTGATGAAAAGTTTTGTACGGGCAATGGATCTGAATGGGCGTGGGTTTTTATACCTCAAGGAAAAGTTTGGCAACACCTTGTCGGAGGCCAAGATCAAGGCTGGTGTCTTTGTTGGACCGCAAATCCGACAGATTATGAAGGACGGAACTTTTCCGACAACTCTAAACCCCAAAGAGCTGGCAGCGTGGAGGAGCTTCAAAGCTGTGACGGACAGCTTCTTGGGGAACGAGCGCGCGGACAACTATGAAGAAATAGTGCAGCAGCTGCTGGAGTCCTTCAGGAAACTTGGCTCCAGGATGTCCCTGAAAATCCATTTCCTACACCAGCACCTGAACTTCTTCCCTGACAACTTGGGAGCAGTCTCGGACGAGCACGGCGAGCGATTCCACCAAGAGATTTCACTCATGGAGACGCGTTACCAAGGGCGGCACAACCCGAACATGATGGGCGATTTCTGCTGGTTCCTGCATCGTGAAACTGACACAGAGCAGCACAAACGCAAAGCCAAATGCCTAAAGCATTTTTAATTACATTCTAGTGGAGTTTTTCTGTAATTTCTATAATTTTGAAGCATTCATGATGAAATAAATGAATAAATGAATTTTTGTAAATTTCATTGAAATCCTGACTTCTAGGCAATGGGAATATTTCTGTTACTGAAAATCCTGACGTGATACAGCAAAACGGTTATGATTTTTGAAATCAGCGTACCCAAATTAGTCTAAATCACTTTACACATCTCCAGTAAAAATTTTTTGTTGTTCAGTGTTATTAGCAGACACCAACAAAGTGATAAACTAGTTGGGTCATAAATCTTATTTGAATGTGGACAATAAGCATTTTGAATCTCGAAACCTGTTCATAGTTAAGGGTCTCGGCCTATATTTTTGCCGAATCCTCCTCCGCCTTCATGACTACAATCATTCCCACCTTGTTGTGTGGTCAACCGGGGAACACATTTGGCTTCAATCTTTCATGAGGATTTAGGCCTGGCCAGCCCTGACATTGCACTGCAAGTGGTCATAATTTTTAATTTGTTGTGTGCTAGCGATAACCTGTCTACTCTTCACAAAAGGACAACACAATATATTTAACGTCTGCCAAAACCAAGGAGGGCTGACGGGTCCTCCGGCTCAACATCTCTCCGATAGATGGAGCACACATTAATGCCTCGCCTTGCCTTTGAAACACCAGATTGGCAGTTCATAGCTGTGTCGAGATTCAAACCCAGGCGAAACAGATCAAAAGCAAGTGTGCATACATCAGAATCTCAACTATCCTCTGAGCCCACCATTTTTGCTTAAAATGATACAAACGTCCCACACATACAACAGTTGATTCAAAATGTATCCCATTTTCGATGGAATGTTCCACGATACTGGCACAACACCAACAATTATTCGTACTAGCAAAGAACTGGTCCACGATTCAGTTTTAAATGGATAAAACTTTCCCGTGAACCCCATGAGTACAACCATCATTTTTTAAACCATTCTGTCCAGCAGATACACCCAAACTTGTCCACCAAGTTTCGTTGGAATCCATCCATAACCTTTTGAGATATTGTGCTATACACCCGGACCCCGACATTCACGGTTTCCGTATATTCGCAGTTGATAATTTGACATGCTCCTACATTCGCGGGAAATTGCCCCACGTAACCACGGTGATTTTTTTCTTTTTCTTTTTTTCACGAGCCACAAGCATAACACCGTTCGAAAACACATTTTCCACGAGCCACGCACAAAGCAGCTGGATGTACGCACACAAAAAACATCTTCCATGAGCCACGAACATGAACTGCTTCCTGTACGTGCATTGTAGCTTCACGGGACGTCTTACCATGTGCACTTTAAACATACTGTATTGTAGCTTCTCGGCATAAAGTTACACGGGATGTTTCACCAATGTAACACGTCATTCCCCACGATGCCATAACCCGTGAGTTACTTTCAGAATGAAAACATGAACTGCATCTATTGATGTATCCAGTAATCACCAGGTCACCATATACCGACATTACACAATGGAAACATTCAGCGCATCTTCGTGTAAATCACCGTCTTGCTACAAACAGCACCATCTGAACCGTTACATTTTTAAAACGCTCACCATAACCTGCCTGCAGATATGAAAGACATGTCCTGTGAGTCAAAGAATGGAAATGTTCAGTATATCTATTCGTGTAATTCGCTGGTAGCCCCATGCTGACCAATTACACAATGACACCGCTCACCACATCTATCATCAGCTGCCGAATACAGTATCACACATAAAATCCGCCACAAATAATGCGCAGACTTTTCACCCTCCCGCAGATACCCACAATGCACACGTCAAACTCTTAGGGGAGTGCGCCTTCACAGACCACAACGCAGCCAAGGCCTTCCCTGCAGAACTCACGAGCCTCATTGAGAAGAAAGGGTACCTGCCAGAGCAGGTCTTTAACGCTGATGAGACCGGCTTGTTTTGGAAAAGGATGTCGACCAGAACGCTCAACTCAAAGCGAGAGGAAAACAGCCTGCTTCAAGGCCACAAAGGACCAGGTATCATTTCTCTGCGCAAATGCCAAAGGGGACTTCATGATAAAGCCCATGGTGCTCTACCATTCCCTGAACACACGTGCGCTGAAGAACAAAAAAAAAAAAAAAGAGCAGGCGCTGCCAGTGTACTGGAGGGCAAAAGAGAAGGCATGGGTGACATCTGAACTTTTTATGGACTGGTTCCACAACTGTTTCGTTCAAGGTACTCCTGCTGCTTGACAACGCTCCTGGCCACCCCACGGACATGAACTGCGCATCTTCATTTTGCAAAGTTTTGTGTGCTGTGTTTGTTTAAGAAAAAGTTTAAATGGTATAGGATGACAATAATGATGATGATTTTTTGTTTGTTTGTTTGTTTGTTTTGTGGTTGAGTACGGTATGGTCAAGAGACTTTAAAATGCATTCTTAAATTGGTAACGGTACCTAATGTTGTCGTCTTTTTTTTTTTTTTTTGTAAGCTTCTTTAATGAAACTGTAATCGTGCATTCATGGTCAAAAACTTTTTTTTAACTTTCCCCTTTGAACCAGGAACGTTATCCCTCTTGTTTCCATTGTAACAATGACAAAACACTCACGGAATTTTCGCGGGTCATGAAATCCCCAGAACCTATCTCTCCCCCCCCGCCCCAACCTATTTCCAATGAAATAATGGCCCCACAGTCGTGGTTTCAACATTCGTGGGGTTTTCCCGAAACGTATCCCCCGCGAATATCGGGGTCATGGTATTTATCGTTTTTACCCTCATCTCTCAATGATGAAGAATCACTTTAAAAATTCAGATCCAGATCCGCATCCAGACCCAAAAAAAAAAAAAAAAAAAAAAAAAAAAATGTGTGTTGCTGTCCTTGGCCAGTCACCTACATATACACAAAAAAAATTCAGAACAATTGCTTCAAAACTGTGGACAAAAATTGTGACAAACAGACGCAACAGACCAGCATACTTGGCAAAATTATTTCACCAAGTAACAACCAAACACTTCTCGAACACCTTACCCCATGCTGCCTCGAGAAGCAAGGAATGGACGAGGCCTACTCGTGGCAAATTTGATTGTTCGTAATGACGTAAATTGCTGTATTATGTTCCAAGTGTTACCAATCAAAGGGGGTTTTTTTTGGTTTTTTTTGAAAGTACTAAAAAAGGCAATTTGTATTCTCATGTTCAAGTATATAATTCAATTTAAAGTTTTTTTTAAGTGGTAGGAAAAAAAAAATACAGAAGTTTACCACTGTTGATGCAGTGTCTTTTTCACCACCGAATTGAACACGTTTCATTCGTTTTTCATGCCTGTTGTTTATGTCCTTTATGACATCCTTAAAAACAGTAAATTTCTTGCTTGAAATAATTTTCTATTTTGTTTGATTGCCAGACAGAGTAAAGATATTTTCTCAATCCTCTGTGTATGTGCGTTCGGGACAAATTCAGAGCCAAACTACTGCAAAACTGAAGTTTGCAGACAGACATGAACCAATTGCTCAACACCACGGTTCACTTCGCGTGTAATATATATATATATATATATATATATATATATATATATATATATATATATATATATATACACATATATACATATACATATATACATATACATACATATATATATAATTATGATTCTGGTCGCATTTCAGTGAATTAAATCACAGGCGAGAGAACAAGCAACAATCAAGTCACGAGTAATAACAACGGTAAATCGGATGAAATATGACAAACATCAAACGTTTAAAGAAAATGCAAATGATGAAGAAAGCAGTACGATTATAAAACATGCAATCAATGATGTGAAAGGTGAACAAACAAATACAATAAAATAAATCAAAGGGTCATGCACATGTACTGTATTACTTGTTTGATGGGTTTATAAAAAGATGTTCACATGTTGTACATAATGGACAAATCAATGTGGTAAATGGCATTTGAGGAGGTGATGGTGATGGCGAGGAAAGTGAGGGCAGAGGAGGTGATGGTGACTGCGAGGAAAGTGAGGGCAGAGGAGGTGATGGTGACGGCGAGGAAAGTGAGGGCAGAGGAGGTGATGGTGACGGCGAGGAAAGTGAGGGCAGAGGAGGTGATGGTGACGGCGAGGAAAGTGAGGGCAGAGGAGGTGATGGTGACGGCGAGGAAAGTGAGGGCAGAGGAGGTGATGGTGACGGCGAGGAAAGTGAGGGCAGAGGAGGTGATGGTGACGGTGAGGAAAGTGACGGCAGAGGAGGTGATGGTGACGGCGAGGAAAGTGACGGCAGAGGAGGTGATGGTGACGGCGAGGAAAGTGACGGCAGAGGAGGTGATGGTGACGGCGAGGAAAGTGAGGGCAGAGGAGGTGATGGTGACGGCGAGGAAAGTGAGGGCAGAGGAGGTGATGGTGACGGCGAGGTAAGTGAGGGCAGAGGAGGTGACGGTGAGGAAAGTGAGGGCAGAGGAGGTGACGGTGAGGAAAGTGAGGGCAGAGGAGGTGACGGCGAGGGCAGAGGAGGTGAAGGTGACGGTGAGGAAAGAGGAGGTGAAGGTGACGGCGAGGAAAGAGGAGGTGAAGGTGACGGCGAGGAAAGAGGAGGTGAAGGTGACGGCGAGGAAAGAGGAGGTGAAGGTGAGGGCGAGGAAAGAGGAGGTGAAGGTGACGGCGAGGAAAGAGGAGGTGAAGGTGACGGCGAGGAAAGAGGAGGTGAAGGTGACGGCGAGGAAAGAGGAGGTGAAGGTGACGGCGAGGAAAGAGGAGGTGAAGGTGACGGCGAGGAAAGAGGTGAAGGTGACGGCGAGGAAAGAGGACGTGAAGGTGACGGCGAGGAAAGAGGACGTGAAGGTGACGGCGAGGAAAGAGGAGGTGAAGGTGACGGCGAGGAAAGAGGAGGTGAAGGTGACGGCGAGGAAAGAGGAGGTGAAGGTGACGGCGAGGAAAGAGGAGGTGAAGGTGACGGCGAGGAAAGAGGAGGTGAAGGTGACGGCGAGGTACCGGGCGGGGAGTTGAGCAGTGCCACCCGAACGCCGGCCTCTTTCCTCGCTTGCTCCACATGGTTCACTGGGTGCTCGTAAGGCCACGCAGCCTCAACTGCATCGAAACCGGCATTCCTCGCGGCCAGCAGGCGGCGGGCCAGCGTCGCTTCCTCCAGGAAGAGCCATGACACGTTTGCGGCAAAACGAAGCGCGCACATCGCACCGTTTGTCGTCCTGCGGTCGGGACGGAGGAGCAGGAGCCGAGTGTGGGATTTAAAACGGCTTGTTGTGTATCCATGGTTTATACCCCATACTCCCGACTACCAACCCGAAACGTACTGTTGAGCTTCGCCTTCACCCGAAACCATTTGGCACAGCTCGAGAAACTTTCCCGCTCTTACCCACAAACTTGTTTCCCCATCCCTCGACCGCCCTCTACCCGAGCCCCTCGTCGCGCCACCATACACCACCTTGACATACCTGTTATATTGTTACAACTTCGCACAGAACGCAGAAGCGCGTCTCGCTGCAGGTAAACACGAAGCTGCTGCACAAAGGAAACGGCAACACGCGACCACGAGCCGTGACGTCATTTATACGTCATAATTTTTTTTTTTTTTTTGAAGCTGTTTAAATCCTTCTGTAAATCATTCAAACTTTTTCCCCGCCTCTGTAGTTTAATCATTCTATCTTGCACGTGTTTCATTCGGTCCTTGATCCCACTTCCGCTGCGGTTTCACTAACTACACGTACCAAGTTTAACTCCAATACTGTATCCATTCAAATAAACAAAACACCTGTTTGTCGCGGGCAACTAACAATGTTTTAATCTCCGTCATTCAACTGCACATCTCATTTAAACTGCCATCCTGGTGATTCAGAGGAAGGGGGGGTTCACCGGATGGACGTTAAGCCGGCCGTCCCGTCTGCCGGAATTAGTTGGTGGACGTTAAAGATCCCACGATGTCCTTCCTGAAGAGTAGGCGAGCTATCGCCGGCACCAGAAGCAAATTCAAAATGTCTTCCCGAACCCACAGAGGGCACTGCATCAGCGGCACAGTGGCGCCCTCAACCAATGATGCCAGCCCACAGCCTTGCACTGCGACAAAGGAAGAAGCACTGGATATCTGAACGTTGCATTAATTAGTTATGAAAATCAAAGATTCGCAGTGTCTTGGTCGGTCAACTATATTTTCTGCGAAGTATGTTCGTCTGTTCCGTTTGTTTGTCTGTTTGTTTGTCTGTTTGTCTGCCTGTTTGTTTGTTTGTTTGTTTGGCACACGATTTTTGTCCACAGTTTTCAAGCAAGCGTTTTGAAATTGTTTCTGTGTGTAGGTGATGAGCAAAGGATGGCAACGCTAAATTTTGGTGAAGATCCGAATCCGGATCCTGATCTAAGAATTATTTAATTTTTAAATGATTCTTCAGTCTTCACCATTGGGTTAAAAAACAAAAATAGGGTTAAAAATTATATTAAGCACAATATCTCAAAAAGTTATGGATAGAATCACACAAAACTTGGTGGATGGGTTTGGAATGCCACCAGGAAGATATGATTCAATTTTGGTGAGGATCTGAATCCGGATCCTAATCTGAGAATTATTTAATTTTTAAATTGATTCTTCAGTCTTCACCATTGGGATAAAAATAAATAGGGCTAAAAGTTATATAAAGCACAATATCTCAAAAAGTTATCGATAGAATCACACGAAACTTGGTGGATGGGTTGGGAATGCCACCAGGAAGAAATGATTCAATTTTGGTGAAGATCCAAACCCAGATCTGGATACAAGAATTATTTAATTTTAAAATGATTCTTTACCATTGGGCTAAAAATTATATAAAGCACAATCTCTCAAAAAGTTATGGATAGAATCACACAAAACTTGGTGGACAGGTTGGGAATGCCAGCGGGAAGAAATGATTCGATTTTGGTGAAGATCCAAATCCAGATCTGGATACAAGAATTATGTAATTTCAACTGATTCTTCACCATTGAGAAATTGGGCCAAAAACGATAGATAGCACAATATCTCAAAAAGTTATAGATGGATTCACAAGAAAATTTGTGGACAGGTTGGGTGTGTGAAAAGAACTAATTGATTTGATTTTGGTGAAGATCTGAATCCAGACACGGATTCGAGAGTTTTTCAACTCATTCTTCACCATTGAGAGATGGGGCCAAAAATTATGTATGTCATGATATCTCAAAGAGTTGTGGACGAGTTTTGACAAAACTGGGTGGATGAGTTGGCTTGGTGACAAGGACAATTTTAGATAAGGTCCAGATCCAGATGTGACCGATGAGTGGGATACATGTAAACTGTTCAGCTTTGCAGAGGTGTGCGCTCTCAACCGAGTGCCGTTCCGTTTTGCCAAGTGTCACTCTATGAATGATTTTTTTTCATTCGTCTGTTTGTATGACAATCGCCTACAGGTCACAATTTTCCACCGATCTTCACGAAACTTCACAAACTGGTAGAGTTGGTCATGAGCGAGAGGCCCATTGATTTTCAAAGTCACAAAGTCAAAAGGTCAACATCAGCCAAAGGTCAATAACTTATGTGCAATTTGTAAAACCCACAATTTTCATCCAATTTACTTAAAAATTGAACAGTATTTGCACGTCAGGTCACGGATTTCAACCACCAATTGTTTTTGAGGTCTCAAGGTGGTGAAAATTGGGCCGATTTCTAAAATCATCAATTTTCATCTGATTTACTTGAAATTTCAACAGAGTTTTCATGTCATGTCACTGAATTCAACCACCCATTATTTTTTTAATGTCAACAGAGACAATAAGATCAGGTCAGGTCAGGTCAGGTATGGGAGCATGCGCCAGAGCAGCGCGTTGCTGCGTCCACTTTCGGCCGGTACTCCAGGGGCCTCCGTCTGACCATCCCCCAGGCAGATGCCTGGCCCATCCCCATCTCCTTGAGATGACGATCAACCTGCTGCAACCACGAGGAACATGGTCAGCCCATTGTCCTCCTCCACTCACAAGACTCCCTTGCTGAGAGAATCTGATGAGCAGGATCAGCGTCAGGAAAACGAGCCACATGTCCATACAGCCGCAACTGATGCTCATGGACGATGCAGGTAACAAATCTCATTTGAGTCTCTCTCAGCAACCGCTCGTTGGGCACAAAATCCGACCAGCGATAGCCAAGGATTCTCCGAAGAGACCTGGTACCAAAGGAATTAAGTCTCCATCTCAGATCCTTTGTCAGAGTCCAAGTCTCACATCCATAGAGCAAGACTGGAAGCACCAAGGACCTGAAGACTCGGACTTTCGTCCTCCCTCACAGGTACCGGCAGCGCCACACTCCATTATCCAGTGAATCCATGACTCCTCAGGCCCGACCCAGACGTCTATTGACCTCTGACTCACAGCCAGCAGAGACATGAATATCACTGCCAAGGTAAGTGAATCTCTCCATGACCTCAACATCCTCACCACAAACAGGCAAAGACAGGACAGCAGCATCCAAGATGTCATTGAAAGCCTGGATCTTAGTTTTAACCCAGGAAACCCGTAGTCCCAGCGGCTCCGACTCCTCATTCAGCACCTCGAGGGCCCCCAAAAGGATATCCAAAGTCTCCGCAAAGATGACTGCATCATCTGTGAAATCAAGGTCAGAGATCTTGACATTCCCAAACGATGCACCGCAGCTTGATCTCTCCGACATCCTCCCAAGAATCCAGTCCATACAAGTGCTGAAAAGTGTGGGGGCCAGAACTCACCCCTGACAAACTCCAGTACCAACAGGAAATAAGTCAGAGATGGTACCACCACATATCATAGCACTCTCAGTACCAGAGTAGAGTTCAGACATCAGATCGATCAGTTTTGGTGGCACCCCACGAAACCAAGAATCCTCCAGAGGGCATCCCGATTCACTGAATCAAATGCTTTACAGTGATCAACATTGGATTTAACAGCTTCTGCCAAAACTCTCGTCTGCATTCGGTGAGGACCTTAAGAGCAAGGATACGGTCAATCGTTGACCTCTTTGGTGTGAAGCCTGACTGCTCTGGATGCTGTTGCTCAAGCAGATGGTGGTGAACCCTATCAAGAATTATCCGAGCAAAGACCTTGATGGTACTGAGAGCAGCGTCACCCATTGGTAGTTGTTACAGTCTTGGCGATCACCCTTCCCTTTCCAGAGAAGGACAACAAGGCCCCTCTTCCAGTCAGTTGGGATGATGCCTGTGTTCCAAGCAGAGCACAGAACTGCATGCAACGACACGAGTGCAGCATTTCCACCAGCCTTGAGAAGTTCAGCATGGATGGCACAGATCCTTGGAGCTTTGCCCCGTTTCAACTGGTTCACCGCAGCCTGTGTTTCCACAAGCAAAGGTGGACCACAGTTGATTGGAGGGTCAGAAACAGGGAATGTAACAACCCTGATGTCCAACTCGACAGCTGGTGGATCAGCCTGGTACAACCGCTCAAAGTAACCGGCCTTCACTTCGGACTCCTCTGTCAAGAGCCGACCACCCTCTGCTCTAACTGCAGTACATCGAGGGATGGACTTGGATGAATGCAATGCGCAAATTCCCCTGTAAGCAGGACGAGAATCACTTGACCACAGGTGATGCTCTACCCCCTCACGGATTCCTTGCACATAGGCCTCCTTGTCCACCCTTAGTGCACGCACAGTTTTACACCTCAGCCCCCTGAACAGCCCAGCTCTGTCATTCAGCCTGGCCCTGCGACCTGGTCAATATCGACCGGCAGCCCAGAGACATTTGGTTAGACGAACTAGGTACCAATATCTAACTATGGGAGTGTGTTGGGTGTCACCTGAAATTAATGGAAATGGGAGTCTGCTGGGTATCACCCGCTGCGTGTAGACCTGGGGGACCCCCCAAGGGGCCAAAAAATGGGTGCTACATCGATGAGTGAGGCACCACTTAAATCCACCACCATGGTGTGCTCACTGACATGCCTATATCAACAACACAAACGGCAGACATTTTTCCCACTGCAAAAGACCCACCAGACCCCACAAAGGGCCTAAAAAATTGGGCTAGCATAGACGAGTGAGGTCCCACTCAAACACTGCATCGGATGACATTGCCATGACTTTTCTGTCCACATTATCCTTGTTAGCATCACCAGTAGATTTACGAAGCCCACAGAGTAGGGTCCTGAAAAACAACAGCAGATCCTCAGGGAGATCCGGTGAGCAGGTCTTCAGGGACTCAACAGATGTAGGAGTTGGTGTTCTCCATTTCGGCATCCCCAGAATTTCATTTCTTAGGTGAGGAGCTGCCCTCCTTATAGTGGTTTGGTGCTTCTCTTTCTCATTCTGCAGGCTTGCTTTTCCGTCGTCCTCCAATAAAGCCGAACTGTACAGGAAATTCCCTCTCCGATCGTCAAAAAGTGTGACGGATATTTTGTCACCAAATTTCTCCTGAATTTTTCTTGTCAAAGCCTGTGTTGTGTCGCTATCAATGTTCCCTTCTGTTCCTCCATTGGCAAGATATTCCGCCTTGTACAAGTCAAATAACGACGAAACAAACATTGCCTGCCGACTTACTATCACCTCCGTTTCAATAAATGTGGCAATAGTGCTGAAGGTGTCTGCGTGTAGCTGTCTGTTCGTAGCCTGTGCTGCCTGCAGAGGAGGTCCCTCGACCTCCTTGAAGAATTCACGACGACAGGATTTGTGATACTGAGCCTCCTTTGCTATTAGATAAATACCACCACTGACTAATGATTTAATGCGCTCATTGGTACTGTAAGGGGCTGCTGCAACTATTTTTTCACATCCATCTTTTGTCTGACAATCTGATAGTGGCTCTACTTTCTTGTTTACTGTCTTCCTACCTTTTGGACAGAAGATGCATGATCCTTTTAGCAAACCTTTTGAATCACTTGGTGGAAAAGAGCTTCATTCTCTTGTCTCTGGCTTTTTAGCAGGAGGTTCATCTGTGCTCTGAGCAGCTGATCGTTTTTTTAACGGCAGTGAAATTTTTGGAGCATGGTTTTGTGTGATAACATGCACTGCCTCGGTCCGGTTGCAAATTGACTTCTGTTGTCACATCTCTGTATCTGTCTGCCTTTAGTTATAGCCTGACCTCAGCTGCTTTCTTGACAGCTTCCCATGTTTTATCATTAAACTCTCAAAGGTTGGTCCCACCAGAAGTTTTGCATATGATGCAGAGGGCCTGGGGTTGATCATGTGGCTCCTGGTCTCTGTCACTCCCACTATCAGTCTCCTGAAACATAGTATACATTTAAGACATTACAGCGCCACTCCTAAAAGAATACATCACATATGAAACAAGAAATACAATTGCATATGATGAAAAAGGGTACATTTTAAAAGAAAAACAGTAAAATAATGAAATTAATCACACATGACATACAATGGTGTTTTGAAACCTCTTATCAAAGCAGAAAAGTAGTTCAACCCAATGTTTCACAATTTTTTGATATAAAATTTCAAAAATGTAACATGGATTTCACATGAGTGCCCTATTAGTAATCTGAACATTTCCGATCTTGGCTGTAAGGAACATCGCAATTATGTAACCTAAACTACAAAAGCCGAGTCTCATGTTATTAGAAATACATTGGAACTCCTTTGAAAATCTTGCAATGAAAGATGAGCCAAATTGGTATAAAAATAAGGCTTTGCAGCAAATCATTGGAGCTTACCATTTGAGATCCAGAACCTGGAATTTCGTCCTCCTTTCTCCAGGATAAACAGTAGAATTCAGAACCTTCTTGACTTGTTATCTGCAAGAAACATGAACCACATTTGTGGCAGGTGAAAACTCAATCAACTTACTCTTGGAATGGTAACTGATTATTACAGTTTACAAGACCCTCCATGCACATTGCAATCTGGTATCAGTTCAGAGACACATTTTGGCCCAGGTCACACATGGCAGATAACCACATAACTGTACACATTCATCTTTTATGTAAATTTAACTTGGGCTTTCAATATAAAGAAAAAGTAAATATTCCTACACATTCTTGTTATGTGTAACTACGAGTACGAGCTGGGTTTGGTAATTTGCCCAGGATAACATTTAGCCTTAACTGCATTAAAAAGCAATTAATGGGAGAAAAAGGTGGACTAAAAATACTCCCCTTCAAAGCTTGTTCCTCCATTTGAATGTAGAAAACTTTAAAAACCTAGGTCATCGAAGTAATTTTTTTCACAACCCCTTTCAATATAAATTACAGAGAAGAAATGTAGTCACAGTAAATTTACCTGGTAAATTTTTGTAGTGACTTGCAAAGGTAATGATTTTTTGCTGCAGATATGAACAGTGGCCTATCAGATCATCATGCGGTACAGGTATCTTGAGTAGTACATGTAACAGTCTGCAATAAATTATAGTGTTAACATAAAGTAAGTGACAAATATTCTTAGATTTCAGTTCTACTATTTTGAATTGGCTTGTTTAGATTGTTATTTAATAGATGAAATATGTTACATAGGCCAAACAGATTTTAACTTCTGCAAAGAAATTGTGGACAATCTTGCATAACTTACAAGTATAGAAAATCCCTCAGAGCTTTAACAAAACCAAACGTTCCATAATGTACACATCCCGTCCACTCGATAATTACTAGTTTGGTTCAGGGAGGTAAACCTAACAAACATAAATAACAAATTATCAGTTTATAAATCGCTAAAAAATTAACATTATTGTAGCAATTATCTTCTTGATCTGTGATAAAAGGTAACTAAATATTGCAAATGTTCCACAATTCATACTTACAATTTTAAACACGAAACTGAATGTAATGAATCAAACGTACAGAACAAGTATCTTCAAACTATTTGCTGACCATGCCACAGACAAAACATTCTATAATGGCACAAATTGAGCCTGACAATAAACAACATTATTGATTTTAATATTTTAAGCATACACTCATTGCATCACTTCTGACATTGCAATTATGTCCATACTATAGGATGTCTGATCCGGCTTTCCGTAGTTTTTCTTAAAGGCGGGAGATGGCTCTGTAAGCTTACCAAATTAAAATCCCTAGTTAAGATACTGCACTATCAAATAACATAATATTCTAGCTTAAATTGTACTTAGACCTATAGTAGCATAGTTTATTGCATAGATTCCACAGTGCTTTTTAAATATATGCAGTTGTTGATACTTGATCCGAACCACATCATGTCACTCACGGGACCTCTCTGCAGGCCATGTGCTCTGGGCATTGCCCCAGGGCATTGGTTTTAACCTAAATTATCAACACAGCACTAATAACTGAATCATGCATGATATCCCTGCATTATAATAGCAAACTATATTATGTAGCAAAGTAAAACAACTTACCCCAAACAGCCGTAAACAGTGATTCTTGACTGCACAAACTTCCATCCAATCCAGTGTTGATATATTGTTTGGCTGCAGCTAAAGAGAGCTTGTCTCCAAATTCAGCCAAATGGCCAAATATATGGAAAGCCAAATAGGACACTCCAACTGTTTATACCTACTATTAGCCTCTTGTCTCTCTTTTCTCATTGAAATGGGTTGTTGTGGAAATGGCCAATGCAGTGGTTAATTTTTTGACATGAGTCATTTTGTATTCATTAGCCGAAGGTTGTGGTTGATCATATAAACCTGGTTCAGCTGATATCTTTAATATCTAGACTAGCCTACTTGGGCCCAAGGGCTTATTAGGGGAGTCTGGTAGGGCCAACGCAATGGATAATTATTCTGGCATGGGTCATTTTGTATTCCCTAGGCTGTGGTTGATCACCTAAACCTGGTTTTAGCTGGTACCTTTAATATGTAGGCTAGCCTAGATGGGCCCAAGGGCCCATTGGGGGGGGGGGGGGGGTCTGGTAGGCCCAAGGCAGCGGATAATTGTTCTGTCATAGGTCATTTTATATTTCCCAAGGTGTAATAGATCATTTAAACTTGGTTTCAGCTGGTACCCACAATATCTAGGCTCACCTAGTTGGACCGCAGTGTCTAGGGGGTCCATTTTTGGGGTGTCTGGTACCGGTAGTGCAGCGGAATATTTGTCTGGCGTAACCCATTTTGTACTCTATGAACTCAACTTGTTCATTTGGCATTATTTTTTAGTGGTACCTCGCTCGTCTATGCTAGCCCAATTTTTTAGGCCCTTCGTGGGGGAGGGGGGGGGGTCTGGCAGGCCTTTTGCAGTGGGAAAAATGTCTGCCATTTGTGTTGTTGATATAGGCATGGCAGTGAGCACACCATGGTGGTGGATTTAAGTGGTACCTCACTCATCGATGTAGCACCCATTTTTTGGCTCCTTGGGGGGTCCCCCAGGTCTACACGCAGCGGTTGGTACCCAGCAGACTCCCATTTATGTTCATTTCAGGTGACCCCCTGCACACTCCCATAGTCAGATATTGGTACCTATTTCGTCTAACCAAATGTCTCTGGGCTGCCGGTCTAATGGTATCCAGTGTCCCTTGAGACAAAATTCTTCTTTGCCCTACGGTGAGTTCCAAGACATCCACCGGCAACATTCAACATGTTCAACATAAGATCAAAATCGGCCAAAGGTCAACAAGAGGTGAAATTTCTAAAATTCTCAATTTTCATTCCATTGACTTGAAATTTGAAGATGATTTGAATATCAGGTCACTAAAGTCAACCACCAATTATTTTTGATGTCCAAATAGGCCAAAAAGGTCAATATCGACCACATTTCTAAAATCGTCAATTTCCATCTGATTGACTTGAAATTTGAAGAGGATTTTCATATCAAGTCATTTAATTCAAACCCTAATTATTTTTGAGTTCAACATAGACAAAAAGATCAACATCAGCCAAAGGTCAACAACTTCGGTGAAACTTCCAAAATTCTCAATTTTCTTCCCATTAACTTGAAATCTGAAGAGGATTTGAATATCAGGTCACTAAAGTCAACCTCCAATTAATTTTGATGTCAAAATAGGCCAAAGGTCAACAACTTTGGTGGATTTTTTTTTCTAAAATCCTCAATTTTCATCCGATTGACTTGGAATTTGACGAGAATTTGCAAATCAGGTCACTGAATTCAACCACCAATTATTTTTATGGTGCAAGTATAGTGCTTTGCACGACGTCTTTCTTTTTTTTTTAGTCTGTCTGGCAATCACCTACAGGTCACTATTCCAAACCAATCATCATGAAACATTCACCAAGTTGTATAGGTAGTCACAACTGAAAAGCTTATTGATTTTGAGGTCAAGGTCATCTTGAAGTCATAATTCTAAAATCGTCATTTTTCATCCGATTGACTTGAAAGTTGAACAGGATTTGAATATTGCATCACTGAATTGGAAAACCAACTATTTTGGAGGTCAAAACGTCAAAGATCAACTCAAGGTCAAACTTCTAAAATCACCAAATTTCATCTTTAAAATAATCAATTTTCATCCGATTGACCTGATTGAATTTTCATCCAATTAAGATTGTCATTTTTAATCTTCATGAAATGGACAATTTAATGTATGCATGGGAACTTTTTTTTAGTGGGTGGGGGGGGGGGGGTGGGTGGATTTTGCAAGTATCGTGTTCTGCACAACATCTTTCTTGTTACTTTGTTGAGAAAATGGTATTATCACATTTTTATGTCTGCAACCACTTTGGGTCTACATGTGGTCTGATCAATCATCACATCAGATTAATAATACTCTGTATTGAAATAAAATCATGAAATATTCATTTAAAGTTTATTGACAGTCTTATTTACTGTATTTCACACTTCTGTTTCAATTAAATGTCACAAGATGTTGCAGGAAATGGCTATCTATTTATTACGTATGTACGGAAGTAGAGGTAAATTGTGAATAAATCAAAATTGAGAAAATATCGAGAAGGGAGGATTATATAGGAGAGAGAAAGGGTTTATGGGAATGTGGGAGGAGTGAGGAGAGAAGGATATTGATTTGGGGGTAGATCGATGGGGTGAGGGGTGAAGGGTGAGGAGGGCAGTTCAGACTGCAATGGTTCTCAACCTGTGTCGAACGGTGAACAAAGGGAACTGCCACATCTTCCAGTAATGTGTCAAACCAGATTTATTTTAAGTTATTATGAATTGGCACCATTTTATTTTGGTTTCATAATGTGTTAACACGAGCGTTCTTTGGCTTTGTTTCGTGTTGTGGTTATGACTGGTAGGGGATTTCCAGCTGAGGTTTATGGTTTGGAGAAGGGGGGGAGGGGGAGGGTTACCATTGTGGAGTAATAAAGAGGATGAATCCGGAAGTTTCAGATGTCTTTTCACCCGACCACGCTAGATTGGTGACCCTGACATGATCCAAATGGACGGGCAAGGAGTTGCAAGCGCTCAACCTGTCACCGGGAACGAACAACCAGTCGTGCCCGTTCCGGACGCTCAATCAGCCTCATCGATAGCAGCAGTTTCAATAAGGCTGCCACCATTCTGGCCTAGCAACCGGAGGTTGTGGTTTACGCAAGTCGAAGCTCAATTATACACCCAAAACATTGTTCCAAGTTGACGAGGTTCAAATACATTGTTGGCTCCTTGTCATCAGAGTACATGACAGAGGTGAGAGATAATTTGCTCAAACCTCCAACTCACGGGCCCCCTACACGACTTCGAAGACCGCATTCATAAAGTAAATGACTACCACCAAGCACCACTGAAATGTCAGACCTTAAAGGAGAACCCAAACGCAAAAATGTTTTCTTCTGAAAACCATTGAGAATCATTAATCACAATCTAATTTGAAGGGAAAAAATGTTGATGTTTTTGTCAATCAGAACGTTTCCCCATCTACAATCTCTCCATAAAATTCAACATCATGAAAATTGGAGGAAAATTATTCGAGTTTTGACCAAAAACAAGCTCGAATGAGCTAAGATCCTCATCCTCTTAATGATGAGATCATAAAAACGAATATGACGTCATTGTGATGTATCAGGTTTGCGATAAATTATCTGTGCTAATGCCCGGCTTGATTCCCGCAAACAAAATTCAAACAGCTTGCCTAGTTTCGGAAATAATGGTATAGGCGATTCCCATTAGCGACGATATGACGTCAACTTTTTTTTCTCGGAACAATTTCCAAAATCGGAGATGGTTACTGCCTGCGCGTGGGCTTTCTGCATATACATGGCAAGTTTCACGAAGATCCGATGAAAACTCTGGGTTGTGAAACAAAAAATGTCAAAAACTAGGAACGACGTCATAAAAAATTGATATGACGTCATAGTGATGTATCATATGTGCGGTAATTCATTTCTGCTAATGCCCTGTTCGATTCCCGCAAACAGAATTCAAAAAGCTTGCCTAGTTTGAGATAATTTTTTCGGCGATTTCCATTAGCGAAGATATTTTGACGTCATAACTTTTTTCCTCGGAAGAATTTTCAAAATCGGAGATGGTTACTGTCTGCGCAGGGTATTTCTACATATACAGTATATGCCAAGTTTCAGGAAGTTTCGATGAAAACTCGAAACTCGAAAATTCGATGAAAAGGAAGAAAACACGAGGATCTAAAAAAAAAAAAAGGGTGTTTTTTTTGTTAATCATGTCGCAATCCGAAAAAAGCCCGATTGTGTCGATTTTCGATTTCTCCAGTGACTTCACAAGTTGAAGCATTCTTGATCTGAACGACGGTTTACGTAGAGAAACAGTGCAGGCCGAGCTCGGACTCCGATACCGATTCCACCGTCATTAGCAACACTGAAGGTTCTCAGATTGTTGAAACTGATCAGTGGGATTTTGAAAGAGCGGTCGGAGACAAAATTAGTGATGGAAAAGCTTTCGGGGGAATTGTGGAGCCGTATAGTTTTGAGCCTTGTGTGAGCGATTCAGACGAAGATGGTGGAAGTGTTAGTGAAAATTAAACCGTTGGTCACATGATCACTTCAGCTAGGTAAGGTTTGATTTTCTGTTAAGTTGTTAGTTCATGATGGAGGGATTTTGTATTTCTTGATAAATCGGTTTATATTTTAATCGAGTAGAAATACCCATCACAGCCTGACAGCCTACCCCGCTGACAGAATGGGTGACAAATACTTTGCCCATCATCGCAGGCTGAGCAGATTTTTTATATGTTATGGGATCGTCCCGTTTTATACAACTCCCATAACACACACCATGTATGTTATGGGATGGTGGTGGGTATTGTGGGGGTGATGGTTATGAGGGAACGGTGGAGGGGAGGGACCCTCTCTGAGCCGTAGATACATATTGTACATACTTTCTCTCCACTATAAATAGATGGTGGTTAATTTGATTTGTAGATATTTGTGTTGATGAGAGATAATTATATTTTAGTGCTCTTGTGGAGCAATGGCATCAGATGTTTGATTCACCACTCAAATTGTCCCACTATTAAGGTGCAAGAACATATTGGAAGGTCGAGCAGTCTTTGACATTCCGCATTGCTAAAATTGTGCAAGGACAAAAAAGAAACACGTTATTTTTTCAGACCACCATTTGACCTTGAACTTTAACCCACAGGGATATGATGTAAATGAAGCATAAAGGCGCCGTACTCTCGGCTCTCTTGCGAGGGCAATTTCGTTCTAATTGGACAAACCTTAGTCAAATTTTGGTGAAAAAATGTTTAAATGTCTATAATTGGGTCATGACCTTAAAAATTAGGTCAGGGTCATGTAAAGTATGTCAACCAATACTTTGTATTGCCATTATTGAGGCATAATTTCATTCCGAAAGTCCTTGGACATTGGCAGATAAAAAGAGAGAAAAACCTAAATGGTGGTTTAGTACTCCTCGGGGTCTGAGAAATTTTGTGGTACCATTAAAAATTGAAAGTGTTAAATGCTGAAACAAACCATACAACAGCTCTTAGCCTCTCCCTACTGGCCTATCCTATAGGGAAGGCTTATATAAAAAAAGGAAAGTTCACAGTCCAGAGTTCAGAAAATGTTCATGATGGTAGCTGAAAACAATGGTCCATGGCAGCAAACCAAAGTTATAAACCAGCAAAATAAGTTTGTTTTTTGACAACAGTGGTGATAGGCTTGTCTTGCATGACATCAATGATGTCCAGTAGGTTGGCAACGATATCCATGGCTGGCTGCAGGTGGTGGTGGGTGGTTTGGCAGCAGGGCAGAGCACAGCTCTAAACCTACTCTCCCCATAATTGGAAGGAAATGATGCTGTGCCTAAAAACTTAAAGGGCTGGTTTGGCAGGGCTCTACCTGGCATGTTGGTGGAGAGAGAGAGTGACCGGCTGAGAAACTTACTCTCATCTAGTAATTTTGAACTCAATGGGACCTCACAAATTCCATTTACCATATTGGAGCCTTACAAGTAGTCGGCACACATTGTACAATGCAGAGCAGTGTATCTTTCCTAAATCCATCTTCGTCACAAAACACATTTCAAATTTACTTTTGATACTACCATGGTGTTCCTAATGACCAATTACCCCAGCTTGTTGGTCTCATCTTACAAATTTGGGTATGGCCCTCAATTCTCCTATCTCTGTACTCTGGCAGAATTATTTGGTGAGATAGTTTGGCCCTGACTCAGATTTTCTCATCTGGCTCTATCTCTCTATGGCTCTTGAGATTCTGGGGCTTACCTGGAGCATCCACTCCTCACTTCCAAACTAATTGTGGGCCCCTCCCTGGCTCCCATCATGGGGCTCCTCCTGGCACCCACCATGTTGTCTTGGCATGCCACAGTCCATCTCATTGAAGTGCCCAGTTCCTCAATCTTAACTAGTTTGCACTCATGATGACTCTCAGCTGCTCAGGAGTACCCAAAGCTTTGTGCCTTCAATAATGACCACCCTTCTAATCCTTGGGCCACACACATTTGCACAACCACTATTAATTCATTATCAATATTTTCCATCCCCAATGGCCAGCAGCCTTGCAGCATCCATGATCCAAATTATCTAACCCGTCTATCTCACCTACACTAAATGGAGACTTCCCTAGGAGGGCCATTGCTCTCAAAAATTCCTCACACCTTTCTCCCCCACACCATGCACATCTAAAATTTGGCTCCTCATTAAAATTCTTCCACTCTCACACATCAACGCAGTTTTCACACAGTCTCTACTCATCCCAAATCTGCTGGAGCAAGAAAAGGGGAGGAGAAGAAAAGGCACATAAGTCATCAAATTAAAAACAATTCAAACCATTTCAATTTCCTCAACCCTAAAATTTCACAAGCTTTTCAAATTAATGAAAATACCAATTGGTCCCATGCAATAATTTAAATGTCAAAATTAAATGGTCCTGCATCCCCTCTGCTTTCTAACACCCACCCGTCCATCGTAGCCACTACCCCATGTCACCTAAAAGGGATCCATTGCCCTGAGCATTGCTTTCACCTCCATTGGTGCTGCTGCTGCTCCCAGCTCTTCTTGGTCATAGGTGGGCCCTGAGTCCAATAGCAATGCCCATATTGCCGCCACATCCGTTCCGTCTCAGTTCTTGAAGCCAAGCCAGGGTAAACCACTGTAAATATAACTGGAGCGCACATGCAGTGCGCGCTCATGGAACAAGCAGCCGCCATGTTGAAATACTCTTCCCTTGCTAGAACGCGAGCAGTAAAGGCATAGCTGAGCGTGTGATATGTGCAAGACTTTATCGGGTTCCATTGACAGATTGATTCACATTTGTTTCCACATTTCCTCTTTTGTTAGTTTTTCTTAGGAGCCTCAGCAACAGAGCTACGAAGGAGACTGCCAAAACGGAGAATCTGATTTTAGCAAGACAGAAGTGTAAAGTTGAGTTGGTCTGTGAAAATTATTGAATAATTGAGTTTCAGATTCTCAATAACATGGAAGGAAAAGGGGGGGTGGGGGGTGGGTAGGGGGATGTTAAACTACAAATTAATAATTATGCAGAAACAATTGCCGCTTTGATTGTCTTTTTATAAGTAATAAGAAAGAAGACACACACACACACATCTCTTAAAATAATTGTGAGGACTTTACAATATTCGTAACTGCAACATTTACCCACATCAGTCAATCTCCACTCAAGATTTGCACAGATTGATACACCAAACTCAAATTCCAAATGTTAATGAGAACAAAAAGTTACTGATGGTGAAAACACACCAGCTTAAAAAAACTTTTCTGATTTTTTTTCGCCTGAGATCACTTCTGTGAACTATTTTCCCAAATGGTGCATTCGGATCTTGATGTAGCTTGGCACACGGCACTTGATGGGAGAAAACAAATGATTGTTCGGCATAGTGCAATCAAACATATCTCACCGTCAAGTGAAGCAGACTCTTTTCTCAACACAAGTCTCCAGGACAGCTGTAACCATTACATAGCTGTTGAGAAGTTACCTGTAAGCTTTCATATTGAACTCCACCTCGCCTATAAGTACCTGCAGACTCAGAACAAAACACCGATGGACCCTGGACTTCACAAGTTAGTATAGCATGTCGACATCAACAACATGTGACGATTAAACTGAATGAAAACCACCAATGGTGTGGAAACATTTCAGGGAAAAGGTATCACATGTGTGGGTGTTAACAAACAATCAACAATTCGCAATAACTGAAAACAATTAATGGAGATATGAGGTTCCTAATGTGCTCGACAGTATATTTATGTCATTTTGAGCAAAAGAATGTAGCATTTCTGAAGGAAGATACACACAAGAAGCCCAATGCTGATGCAACAATTGCAAAGATTTCAACGATCACACTGACCTTCCCAGACAAAAAAAAGAGCAAAAAAATAACTCGATATCAACGTACTCCCACCCCCCCCCCCATTCCCTGCCTCCCTTGATTAGTGGAGGTTGGCTTTGGGGATTCCCACTCTCTGGGGACATATACAGTAGAGAAATGCAAGTTATCTCCCCAGTTGACGTGTAATACCCTCTGCCACCACCACTGGGTGGTGCTGCACCATACAATACACATTTACATAAAGAATTGTCTTCGACTTTCCCTCCTGAAGCCCCGTGACTACAGGTGAAACAAAGTAGCCCATGTTCACCACAAGGTCGAACTTGGACCATTTACCAAGTTTGGTGGCAATTGGCCCAGTAGTTTTGGCATGATTGGTGTGAAACTCAGACAGAAAATGACATTTATTTATTACATAAAATAAAGTTCCCTTACTTATGAAAAGTTATGCTTTAGTTTTGGTCACTTTCAACTCATGGGAATACCTATGATTGCAGCAGAAAGCACAGCAGAACACCATCTTTTCCACTGAAACCAGTGCAGCTGACCAGCCGCCCTGGGGTATTCCAAGATGGAGGTCATGATGAATCACTAGTGCCACTCGCAACATACTTATCACCAGAGCAGGGTGCACTCCCATTATATGTACAGCTCAGTGGGTAAACAGTCTCAGTTGCTGTGGGTTTCTACCCTGCCGAACTCCTACACTGGCAGACTTTAATCTGGCTAGCAGTGTTTCTCCTCTCGCCTTCTGCTCAGCCCGAAACACAGTGCTCAAAACGCTGCACTTACCCCACTCACACAGATGCACACACACCCCACTGAGAGGAGCCTCTACCCAGGCACCCTTAACCTGGTTACACCCCTCCTCTGCACCATCTGTGTGTGCGGTTATGTACCAGGCGAAGACCACCTGCTCCTCCAGATGGTTGCATCTCTCCACCAGGTCGCCGCACCCAATGCCGTCCTCCAGCAGTTCCTTCTCCTGAGCCTACAGACACTATGCACTATCAGCCTCTGTGGCTCCCAAGCTCACACTCATCCCTTCTATCTCTGGGGATGAGTTGACCAAACACGCTATTCCCTTGATCTCCACGATCAACCCTCCCTTTCTCCCCACTTCCCCTCCCCCTGAGGATCTCCAGATTTTGTTGAACCCTATGGCGTGCTTCAGCAAACATATATATATATATTCAGACAATATGGTGGTGCCCAGGGATGCACTCGCTGAGCTCACTCCATCAAAAAAAACATTTGTCTGTTTCATGCATCTTTCTCTCAATGATCGTTCAAAAATCGTCAATTTCTCCGAGAATAATTGGTGGAAGGGTTGTGATTGCATAATTGCACAGATGAACCTCATTGGCGATGAAAAACACACCTCAGAGGAGCATCGTCAGCTCTGTACTGTGCCATTTGACCCATTGGCTCTGTATGGTTACCATCGTGCCTGTTATTCAAATAGCTCTGCAGATAAGGGAATATTTCAGTGGAATCTTTCAAATGGTGATGCAAGGACCAAAATTGGCATGAATACTCACCAGGAACCACTTTTTGAAGAAAGAAAAAAAGCCCGTCAGCCACCGAAAATGTCAAGATGGCTGCCTTTTTTCAAGATGGCCACCATTTCCGACATAAAGAAACTGCTTTCGCCATAAAATATGACAGAATACTCCGATTTGAATCATCGTGGCGTCAAAATATATGTTTTTGACAATGCAGAAGCTGAATTTATAACCCTCAAACATCTCAGAAGCTTCCTTCTCTCATATGTAGCACCTTCACTTAAAATACTAACAAAATTAACCTGCATGGGTGTAGTTGTAGTAATTAGCATGGTCGTGCATGTGATATGGGGTGTATGGGTGTGGTAGTAGAGGGAGACCTTTTGCTTCAGAAGTCAGCCACATCGTTTGGATAGACTCCTGGCACTCGTCCTCACTAGTAATTGTGCAAGTAATATACGAACAGACAGAAAGGGGTGAAAACATAACCGCCTTCAACTTCGGTGGCGGATGTAATAATAAAATTTCATGATAGGGTTACAGAAATAATTTGGCAAGTCCGACATCACTGTTGGTATTTTCTTGCAAACATCTTCGAAAACATGTGGTGTTATGTACCTGCAACTGAGGATAGTAGTTACTCATAAACGTTTCAGAAGATTGAACTTTCAGAGTACGTTTTTTGAATAATCAACATGCGCACCTCATATTCGATATGCAAGTTTGTATTCTTGTGCTTAAGTGCTCTCTTTCCAGTGCGGTTCAAGTTCTTACCTCTAACACAATTCATTAAACAGTCAGACAGTACCATTTCTCAAACTATTTGCAGCATTAATACTGAACTTAAACATTTCTTGTGCGAATTATTGTAGCGGTGCAGCGTTTAATCAATCATAATCGTTCAATGTATCTTGCCATCGATGTCTGGATTTTAAAATATACACCAATATATTATATGTATATATATATATATATATATATATATATATATATATATATATATATATATATATATATATATATATATATATATATATATATATATATATATATATATATATATATATATATCAGCCCCAACCCATAGCCCGACACAATGACCTGACACCAGTCCACTCTTAAGATTATGGAGAATGAAACATGCAACGATGGACCCTAGGATTTGAAGGAAGCATCAACTGAAGCCGACCTGTATGGATTCGGATGTGGCAGCCTTTATAAGCCTCTCCCCATCGGCCTAATAGTTACTTGAAAAGCGGTGGAAAAACGGGTAATTAAGTTGCAATTTATCTTAATTCACCGCAGAGGATGTCAGCCACCTAGCCTAGTCATTGAAGATGGTAGCGTCTGAAATTCAAAGCTACAATGCGCCCTCTAAAGCATATGATGCTCATTAATCAAGGACATGACTAAGCCTAATTTGGGAGTCTATAACTTCACAGCATGCAGTCTTAAATGCATGAAATTTCATCTTCATAAATGAGATACTTACGTCGACATCGTCATGAAGTTTCATGCTCATAGGAGCAAGATTTGTGGAGTGGCAGCTTTGCTAATTCTGCAAAAATGCAATGCAACATAAGACCAATTCGAGAAAATGACCGATTATAATTAGCTATATCTCAGTCGCCAATCAGGTCATAGTCATGCATATGTCATATACTTGAACTAAGTATGTGGCTCTGCATCCTTCATTGTCATAGGCATTGAAATTACGCAACAGTATATTCATATAAATGGCCAAAATGTCAAAAAGGTGCTTTTTGACCCCAACACCCTTCTTAAAAGTGGTCCACAATAAAAACTGCAGGATTGTCAAAGTGTCAACAAGTCATTTCAGATTCACCAACTATTCAGCTAAAAGGTATCCAAAATTTGGTTACTTCCTCGGTCACGGTCCAAATATTTCTCGCTACTAGGGTGCGGCGATATAGCGATATTCCGGTATTCAAATTCTGAATATACCGGTCAACCAAAAAATATCGACATGAAAAAGAAAAACGGTAAATCACCAACAAATTGAAGAAAGGTGTTTACAAACTTTATATACCGTACATGATTTAAAAAGCTTTGATGCACTCGGCATCTTGGCTAAACATGGAGCAGGAGCAATGAAACACATGATGTGAAGACGTACCAGGAAGTACGTACAGTGTGTTGTAACTTTTAAACCTCAGCATCCGAGCACCCGCACAAGCAGTCACGTTTTCCTTGCCCTCGTGGTTGGTTTTAAAGCAATTACCAATTGGTTATTATTTTATATGAATCGAGTGTGCTTTAGAAATCCTGTGCTGAGTCAGTGATCTGTGATAGCGATACAGGGTATGAAAGCGATAACGGTATGAAAGCAATACCGGTATGAAAGTGCTAACGGTTTGAAAGTGATACCGGAATGAAAGCGATAACAGGATGAAAGTGATACCGGAATGAAAGCTACACAGGTATGGAAGCGATACCGGAATGAAAGCGATACCGAAATGAAAGTGCAAACGGTTTAAAAGTGATACCGGAATGAAAGTGCTAACGGTTTGAAAGTGATACCGGTATGAAAGTGCAAACGGTTTGAAAGCGATACAGGTATGAAAGTGATAACAGTATGAAAGCAAAACCGGAATGAAAGCTACACCGGTATGGAAGCGATACCAGAGTGAAAGCGATACCAGTATGAAAGTGCAAACGGTTTGAAAGTGATACCAGAATGAAAGTGCTAACGGTATGAAAGTGCTAACGGTATGAAAGCGATAACGGTATGAAAGTGATACCGGAATGAAAGCGATAACAGTATGAAAGTGATACCGGAATGAAAGCAATAACGGTATGAAAGCGATACCGAAATGAAAGTGCTTACGGTTTGAAAGGGATACTGGCATGAAAGGGATACTGGCATGAAAGCGATAACGGCATGAAAGCGATAACGGCATGAAAGCGATAACGGCATGAAAGCGATAACGGCATGAAAGCGATAACGGCATGAAAGCGATAATGTAATCAAAGCGATAACGGTTTGAAAGAGATAATGGTATGAAAGCGATAACGTTATGAAAGTGCTAACGGTTTGAAAGAGATAATGGTATGAAAGCGATAGTTATTAAAGTGATAATGTTATTAAAGTGATAACGGTATGAAAGCGATAACGTTATTAAAGCGATAAAGGTATGAAAGAGATACCGGTATGAAACCGATCATGGTATGAAAGCTATAACGGGATGAAAGCGATAATGGTATGAAAGCGATAACGTTATGAAAGTGCTAACGGTTTGAAAGCGATACCAGTATGAAAGTGCGAATGGTTTGAAAGTGATACAGGTATGAAAGTGCGAACGGTTTGAAAGCGATACCAGTATGAAAGTGCTCACAGTATGAAAGCGATAACAGTATGAAAGCGATACCGGAATGAAAGCTACACCGGTATGGAAGCGATACCAGAATGAAAGTGCTAACGGTTTGAAAGTGATACCGGTATGAAAGCTATAACGGTATGAAAGCGATAACGGTATGAAAGCGATAATGTTATTAAAGCGATAAAGGTATGAAAGCGATAACGATATGAAAGCGATAATATTATTAAAGTGATAATGGTATGAAAGCGATAATATTAGTAAAGTGATAATGGTATGAAAGCGATAACGGTATGAGAGCGATAATGGTATGAAAGCCATACCGGCATGAAAGCGATAATGGTATGAAAGCGATAACGTTATGAAAGCGATAACGTTATTAAAGCGATAACGTTATTAAAGCGATAACGGTATGAAAGTGATAACGGTATGAAAGTGATAACGGTATGAAAGTGATACCGGTATGAAAGTGATAAGGGTTTGAAAGTGATAACGGTATGAAAGTGATAACGGTTTGAAAGTGATAATGGTATGAAAGTGATAACGGTATGAAAGTGATAACGGTATGAAAGTGATAACGGTATGAAAGTGATAACGGTATGAAAGTGATAACGGTATGAAAGTGATAACGGTATGAAAGTGATAACGGTTTGAAAGCGATACCGGCATAAGGTTCTGTGATGGTTTCCAACATGTGTCGATTACCAATGCTGATCTCGCTTTAAACCAAAATCTTTTTTAATACAAGTTGAAGTTGGAAGTAAAATAACCGTTCTCATCATGGGGAAAAAGAAAGCTCCGTGTGGGAATACTTTAAAATTACTGTGTCAGTGATGTGTATGTCACGTAGGGACATGTAAGTGACCATTGGACCATTGTGTATTTTTGGAACCTGCGTAAAAAATCATTATTTAATTATTTTTAGAATTTTTTTTTGATTGCAACACCAGTGTGACCCCATTGGTATATCAATACCAAAAAAAAATCGACATCGATGGAGCCGACCTACCTTTTGCCTTGTGCCCCAGGACTAATAAGCGTATCTATTCTTAAAATTAGAAGTCTTTCCATCCTGCTATCTGTCCGTCCATCCGGCTTTATTATGAAGGGTTCCTGCTCTCGTAGAATAATAAAAATGGTACTGCTGAAAATCGAATAATCGATTTACTTGGAACAAAAATTTGTGGCCGTTTCAACATAAAAATGCCCATTTTAAAAGGCCTTCATTTTCTGGGATTGACAAAGAAGAAGTAGGAATAAGAGCTTGTTAGCTTAAAAAAGATGTGGTCTAGAAAATCCTGATCTTCTTCGATCTGCTGGTCAATGGTGATGCAAAATTCAAACCTCACCCTCTTATTTCTCTTGGTCTGGTGCTGCAGTAACTGTATCTTGTATGGATACAGTTTCAGATTGTCATGTATGATTCTGTCAATGTTTTTTTTCCCCACAAGCCAGAAATTCCCACAAGCCATGCAAGTCGGTGTGTCGACTTTTTCGGAGAAGCCTGCAAAGCTTCTCTTACAGTCTATATCTTACTGAGTGTTTTCACTGAAGGTTTTCGACCACTATGTCCTTTAATGTGGTCTTTCACACTTCCAGTGTGTCAAAACAATTCAAGAATATGTTTGATGTTTTTTTTTTTTAATTGTGGAATTCTTGAATTTGGATAATCCTGACAAAACTGCCTTTGTTTCGAAATGTATGATTCTCGCAAAAACGTGTCTAAAATGAGCGTCTGCTGGGGCACCGAGAAATTATTATTCAACATGGCTGAAACTTCAATGGGAAAAAACACTTTAAACCTTGTTCTTTAGGTGACATGAAAATAAAAAGGAGGGTCACACGAGTAAAACTAGAAGGGCACTCGGTAGAGCACATACCTCCGCCACGCAATGCCTGATCCACGAGAACATATCGGGTCCAATACATGCTTCAAATATCATGTCATATATCGTTTTTGGTCCTATCTCTCAATGGTGAAGAACCACTTTAAAAATTATTTAATTCTCATATCCAGACCTGGATTTGGATCTTCACCAAAATCGAATCAATTTGTCGTAGTTGCACACCCAACCTGTCCACCAAGTATCATTTGAATCCATCGACAACGTTTTGAGATATCGTGGTATATATTAGTTTAGCTCTATCTCTCAATGGTGAAGAATCACTTAAAATATTATTGGATCCAAATATGGATCTTCACCGAAATTGAATAAATTATTCCTTGGCACACACCCAATGTGTCCATCAAGTTTCGTCCGAATCTGTCTACAACTTTTTCAGATCTCATGCTACATATCATTTTTGGCCCTATCTCTCAATGGTGAAGAATCACTTAAAAATTCTAGCAGTCAGATCCAGATCGACATCTTCACCAAAATCTAATCAGTTTGTCCTTGTCTCACATCCAACCTGCCCACCAAATTTCGTCCGGATCCGTCGACAACTTTTTGAGATATCATGCACACGGGCAGACAAACAAACAGACAGACAGAGAGGGGTGAAGACATAACCTCCTTCACCTTCGCTTGCAGAGGTAAATTAAGACAGCTGTTTAAAAAGTTGTACATAATTTTGGACCACCCTCTGTGTGTGTGTATATAGATCTGAAAGTCACTTTACCCCTGCTAAATTCCTCGCCCCTCCCTCACTCCTTCCATCCATTTCCCCTTTGTCCTCCCATGCTGTGGAGAATGATGGAGCACACACAGATGCAGGGACTGATTAATTATTGAATGCAAGTTCTGCACAATAAAACCTGTATATTAAATATGCATATATGCAGAAAAAAATGGAATCACTAATATAAAGTCACTTAATAGGGAATTGGGCCTTCACGTGCGGCCGGTACGGCCTGTATGCGTTGAGGAAAAGAGTCCACCAGCATCTGGAATTCTGCAAGAGGGATGCAGCACCATTCTTTCGCGAGAAAGTCAGTCAACTCACATCTGCTTGATGGAGGTGGAAAACGCTGTCTCAGGCATCGTTCAAGAATATCTCATAAATGCTTCATTGGGTTCACATCTGGTGACTGAGAAGGCCATGACATATTGATATCATTGTCATGCTCATCAAAGCATTGGGTGACCACACATTCTCGGTAAATGGGGGCAATGTCATCCTGCAAGACACCCCTCTCAGCAGGAAGTAAATGTGGCAACATGGATTGAAGATGATCACTCAGTACCATTAAGTAGCAATTAGCATTGACCTTGCCCTCTAAGGGAATGGCTGCACCCAAACCATGCCAGGAAAATGCACCCAAGAACATTACAGAACCACCAGAACCCTTCACTTTTGGAACCAAGCACTCAGGGTTGTACAGTAAAGATCTTTAGGTTGGTGGCACACATGCATTCGTCCGTTTGTTGAGAACATGATGAAGGATGATTCATCTGACCATATCACATTTCTCCACTGCTCGGTAGCCGATTGCCTGTGCTCTTTGCACCACTGGACTCTAAAACGTGCATTGACAGGTGTGAGGAGCGTTTTGCACTGCAACCTAACGATGGTATTCCACTCTGTGGAGTTTTCAGCAGACCGTTTTGGATGAAACTGGCTGCTCGCACCCCAGGTTGAAATTTACAGTCAATCGATCTGCAGTTCCTCGCCCGCTTTGCCTTGCACTTCAAATTAATGCACGGATATTATGATCCCGAAGTACGCATTTCTGCCCACTGTTTCCTTTTGCTGATGATGTCTTTCCCTCGGAGTTCCATGCCTACATTACCTTAGGCAGTTGCTCATGAAGTATCAGCAAATTGAGCCGTCTTTGTCACTGAAGCTCCAGCCAAATGCACCCCAACAAGCGTCCCTCTTTCAAAGTCACTGAGGTCTCCTCTTTCAGCCATGCTAGCCATAATTATAGGCAACCAGGCCTGCGCAGCATTTTAAAACATGATTCGAAGCATGCTGACTTGTTATTTGCTTAATTAGCACATGGTCCACACCTGTATGGAAGTCCTTGCTTTCAATATACTTGGTGCCCCTCATTTACCCAGGTGTTTACATTTTTTTGTCCTCTATCTGTATATATATATATATATATATATATATATATATATATATATATATATATATATGTACACACACACACACACACACACACACACACACACACACACACACACACACACACACACACACACACACACACACACACACACCCAACAAAAAATAATACCATGAATCTCCTTGAAGAGCAAGACGACTGAGATACACTTGGACAAAACATATAAAAGAGGAGAAAACATAAATATAATCAGAATTATCGCCACGTCTGCAACGTTTGGAAATGAACAAAAAAAAGCCGATACGATCTCCATTTATCTCTCGAATCCAATTTTTTGCGGGGCAGGCGCAGCGACGCTCTGGTTGCTATCATGCAAGAAGATTAATGTGAAAGGACGTGGAATGATAAAAGTGTATTTGCTCGAAGGGCGCAATAATACAACAATAGAAACAAATGAGGCTTAAGACCATAAATTGACGCGTTGATTTACTGCGGCGATATCATATGTGTTCAATTGTAATTCTGCAGCGATACGGTCCATGCGTCTCGGCGAATCGCCCAAGGAACACTGGCTGAACTCACCGATCTGTACGACACAGTGAATAATGCTGAGCCTTGTGCGACTGTTCTCAGGGACAGCATTCGATGAACACGAGATGCAGCGACGAGTTGCCTGCAAAGCTCGGTGACCTCTGTTGAAATTTAACAATGCATTCGATTTTTAGGGTGATCTTCAATCAGGGTGCTTCATTGTGAAGTAAGCAGTTTTTTAGGGTTTTTTTTCTTAGGCCATATTTACCTCCTTGTGTGACTTTGAAGATCCAATTGTAAATGGTGGGTGGCACCACAGGTGAATAAGCCGAGTGTTGGCTTAAGGGTTAGGGTGGTTGGCTTAAAATCTTAGGGTCTTGAGTTGGAGTTCCTGTCATGCTGTCAAAATAACACCAGGTGGGTTGACCCAGCCTGTCATCCTTCTGAGGTCAGTAAAATGAGTACCAGTTTACTGGGGTACTCAGCTATTTGGGGTAAACTGTGTTGGAGTGACGACCTGTCCAGGACTGAACTCCTTAGCAATGAAACTTCTTGGACAGCCCTATGTGCCTTATGGCATGAAAGGAATGGTGTTATTATTATTATTACCATGGCTGAATAAATCCTACCTAAAGATGATCTGAACAAATATATTTTACAAGGGTACCTATAAAGAGGACAATGGGATTCATAAAGCCTGCGCTTCCTGCAACTACTACTATACTACCTCTTAAATTGCCACAATTAATCCCACCCTCATGTCCGGTCAGCCGGGTAATGTTTTTGGTCAAACTCTTATCACAAACCGGCTAACTGGGCAGGTTTGTGATAAGAAGAAACATGAAAATCATGACCTTCCTTCGTTTTTAATTCTCATGGTCCTGGAGTTAGGGCAGGAATTTGTAATTTGTTCAGGGTGCCGCTTATAACTCACGTACTCTTTCCTAATGACACCGTGGGATATTTAATATCCACCAACTAATGCTGGCAGACAGACACCCAGCAAAACATCCATCAGAGGGATGGTAGACCTTGAGATACCTGTAAATTACCAATCTGACAGTTTAATGTTGGGTTGGGAATCAAACTGAGACCAAAACTACTCAAAAGTAAGTGCGTTACTTCGTCACCATCCTGTCGGATTGGTGTACCTCCTGCAAAGAGGCGGAATTTTAAAAGCCATTATCTCAACTCAAAAACAACAACCAAGAAGTAATCCATCATATTTATACATGTGATAAATGTGTGGTGATAATTGCATCCTATTTTCATAACCTCCCATAAATAGGATCTTTACAATTAAGCAACAACAACAACACACCTTAATCGGAGCCATGCATTGTGGTTCGTGTAAAGCACACCTGGTTTATGTTCCTAAAATGAGTTAGAGCGAATTAGGAGGTTCAATTGGACAGCGAGCCAAGGACATCAGGATGGATGTTCCATGTTTCCTTACAATTTCAAAACAGTCGCACGTTGTTCAGTTATATCCATATACCATGAACTAGACATATTACATCATCGAGAAAACTGAAAAGGACATGAATAGAAGCATTTCGGTCATTATTTTCTATTTAACCTGAAAATATTTACGTGAATTATGTGCAAGCTTAAATCACTATAAATTTAACGTGAGCCTTAGATCACTATAAAAAAAACACCAAAAAACTCATTATTTGTATAAAAACTAAACAAGGTTTTTGGTCTTTGGATTCCATGACTCCACGTGTGCTGGTATACTCATTAGGCAAGCATGATCTTTATACGATGGCATATAAAAATAGAGCTCAACGAGAAAAGATCTGAAAATGCAAAGCACGTCCGCTTTGTATTCGGACCTCTTCTTCCGTATGCTAAACGGTTCCTTTGACCTTTTGACCAAATTATTAATTTGTCTTCTCCATATTCTCAGAATAAAGCTTTCTTGAAAATTTGATGACAAAAGTTCAAATTATGATTAAAATTTCAGGTCAATTGGATGAAAATTGATGATTTTATGTGATGCCAAACTTTGACCTTTTGACCAAATTATTAATTTGTCTTCTCGATATTCTCAAAATGAAGCTTTGTTGAAAATTTGATTACAAAAGCTCAAATTATGATTAAAATTTCAGGTCAATTGGATGAAAATTGATGATTTTATGTGATGCCAACCTTTGACCTTTTGACCAAATTATTAATTTGTCTTCTCGATATTCTCAAAATAAAGCTTTGTTGAAAATTCGATTACAAAAGCTCCAATGATGATTAAAATTTCAGGTCAATTGGATGAAAATTGATGATTTTATGTGACACTGATCTTTGACCTTTTGACCTGTTGACCAAATTATTTATTTGTCTTCTCCATTCCTTGTAATAAGGCTTTGTTGAAAATTTGATCACAAAAGCTCAAAAGCTAAAAATTTACGGCCTGGACACACACACACACACACACACACACACACACACACACACACACACACACACACACACACACACACACACACACACACACACACACACACAATTGCAAAACCCTGTCTTGCTGTGCGGGGGATGGGTTAACAGGCAAAATATGAACAGCATACTCCTCCTTTATTACTTTTCACTCCCACTCTCCCACCCCAAGGTCTCATGTTGGCCATGCGCCATCACCTCAGGTCATCCTCCATCCCGACTATTATTCTTTGTACCCTTGATCTTTTCTATCCTCATTAACTTTCCCCATATGTTTAACCCGTCCCTCACTCAGCGGGAGATGGAGATTTGCAATCACTCCTGTATGTCTGTCTGTGTGTCTATCTGTTTGTTTGTCCGGGCCATAACTTTTTTTTTACCATTTGAGCTTTTGTTGTCAAATTTTCAAAAAAGCTTTATTATGAGGATCTGGAGAAGTCAAATAAATAATTTGGTCAAAAGGTCAAAGATTAGCATCACATAAAATCATCAATTTTCATCCAATTGACCTGAAATTTTAATCACCATTTGAGCTTTTGTTTTTCAAATTTTCAACAATGCTTTATGATGAGAAGATGGAAAAGACAAATTAATAATTTTGAATACAAAAAAAAAACCACAAATGGAAGAAACACATCTTACACGTGCAACAATGATATATGCATGCCACAACTCTGTTTGGAAGAGAAGGAACCTGCAACATGTAGCAACAGTGTACCAAAAGCAAATGCAATTACAAGGTACACTCGTGGTTGTCATATGTACAATGCCACAATCCATCATATTGAGCCACATTGTGAAGTTGATAGCCATCATAAGAGGTGAAAAGTACTTCATTGAACACACTCTTTGTTCTTCATAAGGAAGGTTGGAACTGCATGGATATCCTGTCAGCATTTCCTCGCGGATTTTAAAGATCCAATAATGGATTTCAGGAAGGCGTTAGACTGTTGTGCCAGTGTACGACACCATGGCTAAATTAATCCAGCCTACATGATGTAAGGAGCACAACTGCTTTGAAGGTGTTCATGGTATATATATATATATATATATATATATATATATATATATATATATATATATATATATATATATATATATATATTGAATTTAATGGAACATTTGAAACACATGAGGATGACATTGGACTCATCATGCTTTTGGCACCAAGGATTTTTCTTTAAGGCATTTCCCAAACATTTTAATGTAATTAATTGAATTGGACATGCATTATCATCTGATGTCATATGAGAATATTTAAAAAGGAGGACACTACCGATTCTTGCTTCACTGCCCAGCAAGCAAGGTTAACGTCTAACGTTGTCGATCTTCATGCGGGACTGTGCACTGCGTGCTCGGTGTTAAGTATCCTCCCAAGGGAGAGGGGACATCACGTGGCAGCAATAAGCAGATGGTGTGACCTGTAGTCACGTGACGGCCCTCTCCCTTGGGAAAATACCACCGAGCACACAATGCACAGTTCCGGATGAACACCGAACAACTTGGACATGAGCCATGGCTACTGGACGGCGTAACTCGTTGTTTGTACTTCAGTTTTGACCATGGATCTTCCCAACTAAAACCAGTCTTTATTGCAAGCTGTATATTGATGGGTCACAGTTTTGATTAGATGATTTTGGCAGTGATACCAGACAACCAGCAGAACACAAAACAGGCTCTGTATAGGGATCGAAGAGTAGTTACAGTTCATCGGCATAAGACGCTGATTGTCGATGACGTAGACTGAAAAACTGATTTAAATTTCCCAATGCCCTGTGTGAGCAACTCACGAAGAGTTTAAATCATCAAAGGTTTCTAAAAATTATTCGGAATTGTTTGCATACTGAGCATTTATTTGGGTCTACCAGTGACTAACAGTGACTGAAATAGTGTTTCGTTCACCTGCCAGTCAGATAAGCCAATGTGACGTTCACTGACGAGTCAAGATTCAATCTTGACCTTTGGAACAGCAGGGGAGAAGGCATCTGGGAGAGCGATACATGTTTATGCTACACAAGTGGTTCATGATTGCTGTGGTTGGTGGTCGATACACCTGATTGTGTGGGCAGTGACCATGATGCATGCCAGAACCGGCCCATTCATCATTCGGGAACTTGTATTTGGTGTCTTCGACAGGAACAATATCCTGCAGCCGATTGAGCACCATTTTCACAAAATCATGGTCCTGGTTGCATTCACCAAAATGACAATGCGTGTTCCTTCTCAGGCCAATATTGTGAGGGTTTTCAAGCAGGCCAATGGCATTGTTATTCCATCATTGCCTGCCTTGTCAACAACTTCTTCCTGAATGAACACCTGTGGGACATCCTTGGGAATGACATGCATAATCGTCAAATTGCACCGTGAATGCCAGATGATCTGCAAGCTTACCTGTGGAGGGATAATGCAGGATTCTGTGGAGGGAAAACAATGTCAGGAGCCTGAGGACTTTTCACCACACCTGTAAAGTCAGACAGACCAGGGCTCATTTGGGAACTTGTCTCAAGGACATGCTGAGTTGTTCTTTCTTAATGACCTCGATTGCTGGAATAAGCTGACAGTGCTTTAAATAGCTAAGGTGATCACAGCCTTTACTTGTATTACAGGCACGTCAAAAGAACAGAGGTCGAAACATTCGTACAAAAGATATAAATCCCAGATTTATTGTTCAATAAATCTATAAAAAACTCTTGGAATAATATACGTATAGGGAACGTTCAAAAAGGTTTCTCTCAATTAGTCCAAGGAACATAATCTCTTATACTTTAAATTTACAGGATGCTCATATATTTAGTAAGAAAAAAATATTTCCTTTGCAATTTCACAAACTTATGTTGAAATATATATTTTTTTAAACGTTGGTGTTTCTTGGATTGTTGGATATTATTCGGAGAACGTTTTGAATGCTCCACATGCGCATAAGGAAAAACCTAGTCTGACATTCGAGGTAAATTAGCCTGAATCCATGCACAGTGATTGAGGCCACTGAAGAATGCAAGAGTAATCAGATGGGAATGTGGATTTAGTTCAGGCTTTAGTGTTAAACTAGTTTGCACACATCAATTACATAGCGAGGCATCCTTCAATGAGCACTGAATGAATGTACCAGGAAAACATTTCAAATTTCTACTGTAAATGACATCCATTCATATAACAGATAAAATCAGAGATTTCAGACCCTCGCCAGGACTTGCTTGATGTGGTGGTTGTGTGGTTTTACATTACGTACTTGAGGTGGGGCAACTTAGCTAAATATAGCATAACAATTGTGCATTTTGTGAGGAAAGCACCAAATTTGGCACACTAGTAGCCTAACATATTTTGAACAGATTTGGATCTTGGGCCATCTCAAATTCAGCTGCTGATGGCTGAATATGGCTGGGTATCAATGACTTGTAATTAATTTTCAAGGCACTAGTGGGTACGTTAAAGTGGCCGAAGGTGTGAAAGAGGGGTGATTCTCAAAGTTTGTTGTTTTCCACTAAACTGCCAGAGCAAGGATCTTGCAGAAGAAAGGAAGGAACTGATGACCCTGAGAAACTATAAGAAGGCCAGGAGAGGTGCACTGTGTAGAGAGCAATTGGAGTGGATGGCCATTTTCATTGGATGGCCAATTGGAGCCATTTTCCACATCCATTAAAAAATTTGAGATGGCCCAATATCCAAATCTGTTCATAATATTGTTACGGCTGTGGAAATTGACAGAACACCATAAAGGTCCCGAGATCAGTTCGGCCGATAAGTCCGTGTCCAGATAGATTTCCCCACCGTTGTTTAAAGGGAACTAGTCATGTAAACCGGGCTGTGATCTTTGAGTTAGCTGTTATTCTTTACTATCGTTATTTTGGACCAACCACGTCCACCACAAACATCTTTCTCAACAACCGCTTTACAACAACCACCACCAACATCGCTCTCAACAACCGCTTCAGACCAACCGCCTTCCACCACCACAACCACACCTGCCTCTCACCAAACCACGCCATCCTCACCACTTCGCCGGCAACCGTCAACATCTCCACACCACAAACATCGACTCACCTTCGTCTCCGAAACGACGCCATCTTTGCGCCAGCCGCGGCGAGTACGCATCGAGCGGTGTCGCTACAGGCCGACGCGGGACGTTTGCTCGTCGGATCAAGCTTGGTGATCTCGCGCACGTCCGCTTTCCGAGCAGAGGTCAGAGGTCAGAGGTCAGAGGTCAGAGGTCAGAGGTCGAGGATCGGAGGCCAAACCGCGTCTCACCAGCCCTATAAAAGGACGAGCAGAGCACCAATCTCGCGTTCGAGTTGGGTCGAATCGAGTTGATCGGTCGGCCTGAGTCAGTCTGGAGAGGTCGGGGAGTTGGGAGGAAGCCAGAAGCCAAGAAGCTGCGTGGAAGTCTGGGCTCGTGGCGGAGTCGGGAGCTTGCAGCTCGCAGTCGGTGGAGAGTCCGGGCGTCGCCAAGGAGACGCGAGCTGGAGGCGCAGCCTTCCCTGCTGTGTCGCGCGGAACCGCGCGTTTCGTGTGGAGAGAGCCGGAGAGAGCTCGCCAGCCAGCGACAGGCGGTCCGAGGTGATCGGGCTTCGGCGCAGTTCGAGCATCACTGAGGGACAGACGGGTTCTTACAGAGCATCAACTCCAAGAGAGCAAAGATCCGTTCGTTCCTCTCAAACGAGTTGCCGACTGAGACCGAATCACCCGGCCGCTTGGCAAGGCCCGAGCTCGACCGCGGCTACGCTAGCTGCTGTGGGCAAGGAGCATCGCGGGTCGGCCAAGCGCGTTCGTGTGGAGAGAGCCGGAGAGAGCTCGCCTGCCACACGGAATGCCCGAGCTCGACCGCGGCTACGCTAGCTGCCGTGGGGAAGGAGCATCGCGGGTCGCCCAAGCGCGTTCGTGTGGAGAGAGCCGGCGAGAGCTCGCCTGCCACACGGAAGGGGGAAGGCCCGAGCTCGACCGCGGCTACGCTAGCTGCTGTGGGGACGGGACGCCGCGGGTCGCCCAAGCCAGACACCACGAGGGTGCAGGTAACCTGCAACGGTCTCGTGGGACTCGTTCGGTCTGCCAAGTCCCACGCCATAAAGACCCAAGAGGTCCAGTCTGACCCCATTGCCTTTGATGGGGTCTTTTTCCTGCTTTTCTTTCAAATGAATGTTGTGGCGCCGAGTCCCGTAGGTAAAACTGTGTAAGTGAGTGTACATTAATAATTACTTATAGACGGTTGTAGCGCTTCGTCTTGCCCACGTGCCGTGCCGCATTCATTGCTTGTTCTGTGTACGTGCATGTTGTTTTTGAATGACTGCATGATTGTTCCTGCATACGTAGAGTAAATAAATGTGCTGGTTTAAATGTAAGCCTGTTCGTTGCGTCCATGCCCCCATTGAAATGCCATCTTGTATTGCGGAATATTAGTTGGCTTTTAAATTGCCGGTAAAGTGATCGGGTCCAACAGGACTGCGTGATATTACCCCGCTCGGTTATCCCAAAAGGAAGCGAGCTGCTTAAGCGGCTCGTTTCCAAGCGGTCCCATTGAGGTACAACCTCTCGGTAACCTACCTGCGCGAATAATTAGGTAAATCGAAGATTTGGCGATCGGACCCTGTAGCGCGGGTAGAGTACGGACAAGGTTGTGGTGGGATTGAAAACCCATCCGTGACTGGTTTCTGACGCCATTGCAGAAAGTCACGACTGGATTGTCCGTTCGGTGGGCGAACCGGCTGCTATTGGTGAAACGCGGTCGTTCGCACGCCGGGCGGGCGCAAATACTAGAACAATATGATAGGCTACTAGTGTGCCAAATTTGGTGCTTTCCTCACAAAATGCACAATTGTTTTGCTAAGTTGCCCCACTATTTATAGACATACTCTCAATCTAATACTTTATAGATAGATGTACTTGCATTATAATTGTAAATACTTCATTTATATACTCAGTTGAAAAAATTATAATGTGAAATATTGGCTACCCACGAGGTGGTTTTTGTGGCCTATGTTGGCATATTGTGTGGACAGACAGACAGACAGACAGACAGACAGACAGACAGACGAAAGGAACTCAAATGCAATACTCTCTCTGGTGAGGGTAAAAGTAACAAATATACAAAAACAGAAGAGAACTAGAAGGGCACTCAGTGGAGCGCGTACCTACGCCATGCAATACCTGATCCACGAGAACATGTCGGGCCAAATACATTTTTGAAATGTCATGCTATTCAGAACTATATCGTTTTTGGCCCAATCACTTTTTTAAATTAAATAATTGTCATACCCAGATCTGGGTTTGGATATTCACCTGAATTGAATCAATTCTTCCTTGTAACACACCCAACCTGTCCACCAAGTTTCATTCGAATCCGTGCACACCGTTTTGAGATATATCCTGCACACAAACAAACACTCTCCACAGGTTGCCATGGATACATCAAATTGTCCATTTCATTAAGATTTAAATTGACAATCCTGATCAAAGCTCAGGTCAATCTGATGAAAATTATTATTTTTTTAGATTGAAATTGATGATTTTAGACGTTTGACCTTGAGTTGATCTTTTGCCCTCAAAACGAGTTGGTTTCCAAATTTAGTGATGGAGTCTGCAATTGCTACTTAATTCTCAGGTTCATCAGATGAAAATTGACGATTTTTCAGATGAAATTTGATGATTTTAGAAGGTTGATGTTGAGTTGACCTTTAACCTTTTGACCTCAAAGAGTTGGTTTCCCAATTCAATGACGCAATGTGCAAATGTTGTTCAAATTTCAAGTCAATCGGATGAAAAAATGACGATTTTAGAAATGTGACCTCAAGATGACCTTTGACCTCAAAATCAATTCACTTCTCAGTTGAGACTACCTCGACAAATTGGTAAAGTTTCATGACGATTGGTTTAGAATTGTGACCTGTCAGCGATTGCCAGACAGACAAAATAACAAAATCGACTGATCAATATACATGAAAAATCTTCCATTTTGCAAACAAACAAACAAACAGAAAGGGGTGAAAACAACCTCCTTCACCTTCGGTGGCAAAGGTAAAAAAACGAATACAGTTCTTGCTGGTTTGTTAAAGCAAGTGTTTTTTTTTATCATGAGGAATTGAAATATGTAATGATGTAAGATGCAAATTCCCACTCCTCCTCCTTTGTACAAAGGAGGGGGAGTAGGAATTGGGAAATTCTGTTTCATGTTTGCGTGGAATACAGACAAACGCATGCTGAGAGTTGGTCGAGACCACAGGCAGCAAATTTACTCTAGAACCCGGCAGTGCACCATCCTTGACATTTATCATATGCCGATGGTACAGATGAAGAGGAACATCGACTGTGGATGCAACACTGGGTGGTCAGGCAGGAGTGTGCATCTGCCAACAAACACACACCTTTGGGTAGTGACATCAATCCAGGGGAGCATGCCCACCACAAGACAGCCTGAATAAAGCTTGACGATTAGAAATCGCCTTCTCGTAGCAGCATTGTAACATGAATGCCACATTCAACATGAGGACCAGCACAGCATTCCATCAGATGACCATCCACTCCAATTGCTCTCTACACATTGCACCTCTCCTGGCCTTCTTATAGTTTCCCAGGGTCATCAGTTCCTTCCTTTCTTCTGCGAGATCCTTGCCTTGGCAGTTTAGTGGCAAACAACAAACTTTGAGAATCACCCCTCTTTCACACCTTTGGCCACCTTAACGTACCCACTAGTGCCTTGAAAATTAATTACAAGTCATTGATGCCCAGTCCCAGTCAGGTGGCTGAAAGTCTGGAGTTAAACAAATAAATCAGAAGTCCCCTGCAGTTAATTCAAATATTACATCCAACATTCTTGGTAAAATTCTATTCTCGAGGGGTTGATTAGACAATGTTGGGGGAGAGACAGAGACAGAGAGGATAGAGGAGAAGGGGGTGCTAGGGTGGAGGTGTGGAGATTGATACCTCACCAAACGTTGCTATTCACTGTGACTGTGAGAGACAGACAGACACAGACAGACTTGACTTCAACAATGAAAGAGGCTGCTAAGATTATTGTCATCCACATATAACGGAGCAAGTGTATGTCTGTTCAGCCACCAATGGCAACTTTTATGATGCAATAAATAAACAGCATTTATCCATGTTGTTTGTGTTCCTGTTAGACCTTAATATAACAAATTGCACACATGCTGGTGGTACCCAGGGTCAGGTCAAGGGTACAACACAACAAGGCCCACCCCTTTCTCTGAGGCGACCCACGACTTTGGTCTGATCACCACCAAATTTTGCATATGTGTTGGTAGTACTCAGGGTTAGGTCATGGACACAAAATAATCACCCCCCCCACCTCTTGCGAAGGCAGAGTTAAAGCGACTTATCATTTTCATCGATACACGTGCAACATTGCAAGTGGTTTACTGACCCCTGTTGCAGGCAGGGGAAATTATTAGCCATGGCACAAAAGACCGTCTTATCCAGACCAATTAACACCGATGCTGGACAGATGGAACCAGATAACTTTAGCTCCCTCAGACTGTGTTCAAATTATGGCGGCCTTACAGGAATGCAATAATTTTGGGAGGGAAGTAAGGGAATGCAATCATTAAATTGCTAATGATACACAGGAGAACTATAATTTCTGTGGTGCCACACACTGGACTCGATCACAGATCGGGCAGGGGAGGCAATGAGCAACTGGGTGGTCCTTGGCTCCTTGGGTATGTTGACTGAGGATGGCGACATGGCAGGCATAAAGAGCCAGATGATGAGATGGGTGAGGGACAAAGCAGGCATGAAGAGGGGACAGCAGGCAAAAGCATTTCTCTCTCTGAGCTGATCTCCGAATCATCAGTGCCAAATCCTATCTCTTGTTCTCCACAGAGTCCTCAGAGCTCCAAATCCACTCTCACTTTGAGGTAATATCTGTTTTCTCCCACTCTCACCAGACAGACCAAGCTCTCCTCGAGAACTCAAAACTCCACCCTTTCGGGAGGTGAAAAACCACGCTCCCAAGAGGCGATCAGAACTCTTCTACCCCCACACTCTCCCTTGTCTGGCAGAGTCCATTGATCTGCCTCACTCTCCCCTTTTGCTTTTCTTCGGCCACCTGGTCCCTACCTGGTGACATGACAGGAGGTTGCATAAACCATTTCCTAACGTTAAAGCCCAGCTAATTATTATCATGCACCATCCTTCTTATGGTGCACATTCACACAAGACAATCCTTAAGCTAATGCCCTACTTAATACCTCGAGATTGGCTAACTACCACCATACTGCTCTATACGATTCTATCTGTTATAAGGCAATGTCTACCCCCCCCCCCCCCACCTCTCAAACGCAACAAAAATATGTTTTCCCCACCTCTCCCACCAAACGCTCCCCTCCCTCCTCTCCCAGGCTGCTCCCGGAGGGAGTGGGTGCTTCTCGTGCAAATAAAACAAGATTAAATTCCAAAACAATTTATACTAAGTACAGTTAGCAATCTCAAAGACTGCTCCAATTCACTATAGGCATATTATGCAAAAGAAATTGTAAGCTATGGGAAGAGAAACATGGGAAGAGAAACATAGAACAGTAAAGGGGTTAAAACGACGAGAAACAACAAAAAGGCAAGAACAAACCACACCAGGAAGCTGCAGGAATACCAAAAACCCACTCCTGTTCTGAGATAAGAACGTATGTAAAACACCGGGGTCCAAGTGGGATCGCATGTAATCCCAAGACTCTCCATTTACAACTCCCATAATTTAGTCGTTGAAGTTAATTCTCAGTAGAAATATCACTATTTCTCAATAGAACAGTGCGCAACCAATGATGGTGATACATTATGAAAGCAAACAAACGTTTCCAATATAAGTTTGTTCATCAGCACACTTGGCTCAACTTTTGAGGGGCATTCAGAATGCTATAGTAGCGGGATACTTACAATACTTCAATTATAAGAGATTCGATAAGTTATATCTGTGACAAACTAATGGCCAGTCTATTGCTTTCAGGATCCAAGGACTTGTGAGTGTGGTGGTGGTGACCTAATGGTGCAGACACTGGACGGGCATCCCTCCCGTTCGAGGTTCAAATCTGGCTGAAGGCACAATGATTGAAAATTTGGTTTCTAAACCTCTGGAAACAAGACTGGTCTCAGGATAACCATGCCCACTATCATAGTGTCATTAAGAAAATCAGCGAGCTCAGAAATGACCTTTCAAGGAGGGAGCAATCAGGCTAGAGTCCCTACATAGAAGGGTTACGACATGGTGAGTCCGGAAAAAAGTGGTTTCGTGGTCTGTGGACGCCATGTTGTTCCCAGCTTTCTCGGCACGTTTTGCACTTTGCGTTTGTTTACATCGAAGATCACTATTTTTGTGTTGTCTGCATTTGCTAATTTCTTCAAAGATGACGGGTTGCTGTGCCTTTGGGTGCAGTAATCGGTCAGAGAAGGGATTTCACATGTACAGATTCCCGAGAAATCCTGAAAAAAGGAAACTGTGGGTGAATAGAGTCCGGAGAGTAGGATGGGAACCGAGTAACCGACATCCTCGTCATTTCTGTGTCAAGTTAGTCATAGTATAGTACACATACTTTGATGTGGCCATTTATTATTATTTTTTTTTTACTGTTGATTGCTTCTCGCGGCTTTAATTTTATCTTCGAAGTCAAATTGAATAAAAATTCATAATACGGTACCAAGTAAATACAATATTATTGCTATGTGTATGTGTAGTCTTAATTTTTTCAGGAATATAATTGATCTCGCGGTCTGTTTATCGAAGAAAACACAACTTTAATTAGTCTGCAATCTAATTCAAATTGACCGGAGGCCGAGTAGTGAGTGAGTGGCACTGGCCACTGCCGCTGGTAGTGGTATGCATGAACATGATGAAAATGATGAGTCGAAGTCCGATTGCAATCTGAACCCGGGGCGATGGCAGCACGGGGTCAGATATATGACGACCATAAAGCTGGAATATAGTCAGACTGACATGTCTGATATGACCGAAAATGGTGGAGCTGTTAGGGGTGTGTGTGTACAACAATTTACCTTTGCATGTATAAGACATCACAGTAAGGTAGACCAGCAAATTAGACAAGGAAAGAGAGAGGGAGAGTGGAGAGTGATCATGATTTAAAGAAAAATACAAGTAGTTTTCCAGTTTAGTCGATATCATTATCCCTTTATTTACTTTTTCTGATATACCTGCACTCTACCCTGCATTTCCATCCTTTTGAACGCTCTTCTCTGTCCCTTCTTTCCTCGGTTTTCTTCTCACTTCTCCTTGATAAAACAGCATGTTTAAACAATGACTATTGCAATAATTAACAAAATCATCAGAGTCTAAATGTTGGATGAAATCGTATTAAAAGTGAGGGACACAGGGCAGGTCATGAATTGTACAACATAGCACAATGTACAGGCTGGAGTAGGCAGTGCGCTTGTGCTTGGCACAAACAATGGAAACAAAATGGCGTCAAATTCCAGGTTGTTGTAACTCTTTCTATGTTGGGACTCTAAATCAGGCTGCACCACCTTGTCTGCTTTGCAAACCCCACACCTTGCTCAGCTTGATGCATTGGAATATCCTGTAATGAAGCTGAGTCTCTGAGCCTATCATTTTCTCATCACAGACAGGTTGGTGGTCGATCTTCTATTGCCTTCTTTCTGGCCTTGCACCCTCTGCTCTTCCCATTCTCTCCTCCCCTCCCCCAACCCCCAGGTTTCTGCTGGAGCAACCTAGTTCTGGTGAGACTCCCAAAATCCAGAATCACTGATAAACCTCCACTTATTCATTCCTCTCCCCCGCACCTGTCAAACCAACTTCCACATTCTCTTCAATGGCATTCTTCCCTCCAGGTCTTCAAGACACCTGTTCACCACTATTTCAGATCATCTTCTTCTTCTTTCGGCTAGCTCCCGTTAGGGGTCGCCACAGCGGATCAACCGTCTCCATTTCGCTAACCCAGGCCTCGACCGATCCGGTGTGGAAATTCGTTTTGTTGTCCGCATAATGATTTGGCATAGGTTTTTACGCCGGATGCCCTTCCTGACGCAACCCTGGTCGCCTCTTAGAACACACAGGGATATGGTACACCTATTCTAACCGGGGTATACACCGGGCCCAGTACAACTGGTAATCATTTTGCCGACCTCGGAAGGATGGCAGGCTGAGTCAACCCCCTGGTGTTTTTGACTTGGTATATACATACATATATATATATATATATATATATATATATATATATATATATATATATATATATATATATATATATATATATATATATATATATATATATATATATATATATATATATATATATATATATATATATTAATTCAGTGTCCCAACGGGGCTTGAACTCAGGACCTTTTGGGTCCCAAGCCACTGCCCTAACTACTGCGCAAACACCAGGTTTACCATTTCAGATCATCCCCCATCCAAAACCATGACTTTCTTTCCCCAATAAGCCTCCCCAAGTCAACCTCTTTCCAAGTTTCGAGTTATTTCTTGATGAGGGTTTGTGAACATATCCAGATATTGTCCACCCTGGTGTCCTCCCCACAACCCTAATTCTTCCACACATCCTCTATTTCTCCAAGTCTCCCTTTATTCTGTCCCTCAACCGTGCTGTTTGTATGTTTCCTACCTCTCTTTTGACTGTTCGGTTTGTTCTGTTATGCCTAGATTCATTCAACGTTCTAGCTTCTTCACGAGTCTCGACATTGCATACAAAAAAGGTACAGTGAAATCTTTGATATTTTATTCGTATTCAGGCGTTCTACCCGAAGGCAGGTTCAGCACTGCCGAAGCAGTTTCTTGGCAAGGGTCATCCTGGTTGTTTTGCCATTGCTTCCCCAGCAGTAGTTGGAGCAGGAATTTCTAATTTGTTCATTGCGCCGACAATAGCTCGCCTACTCTTCACGAAGGATACCATTGGATCTTTAACATAACAGCTAATGTCGGTAGACAGGATGCCTAGTTTAACGTCCAACCAAGGAACGGTGTTGATGAATCACTTCGCCTGTGAAGCACCGCGATGACTGTTGATAGCCGGGTCGGGATTCAAACCCAGGTTCGATGGCTTAGAGGCAAGTGTGATAGTCGAGCAGAAAAAAATTCTAGCAGATGGAGCAGCTGCTTACTCAAAAGGTCAGAATATTTATTTGTTCTGTCGGCAAAGCACCAAGACAGTTGTGGTGGGAATGAAAGCCAGAGCAGACCGCTCAAAGGCAAGCAAGTGTGCTGCCTCTGAGCTGGCCTGACAATCAAAAAATCCCCTGCAAAGAATAGAATAAATATTTTTCCAAATGTCTTCCTTAAGTAACACTTATTTCGATCAACAAACAGTTGGCACAAAGGCGCGCACCTGGCTGTTCTGCTGATGTGCCAATTCTGCAGCCATTTGTTCCCCATCAGAGATCATCAGCATGTAAGGTAGAGCAATTCCTCACCTGCCGCATACTTACCCCGTTTTTTTGTCGGTGTCCTTTTTTGTGTCTCAGTCTGTTTGAAGTGTCTGTTTATTGCCTTACATGATTTTTCCTCATCTTTGTAATGTTCCCTGTTTTAATGTCCTTTTCCTTTTATTATACCCCTTCTGCTGGTTACTGTATATTCAATTCCACATGTTTGTGCACTTTTATTGTTTCTTAATCCACTTGTAAGCCCACTTGGGTTATGGATGTTTTAATGTGCTTTCCTTGTTTGTAACAGATACAACATTAAGGGAGTTAAAAACTGTGCAAATTATGTTATAATCTTTTTACCATCTATAAATTGGGAATGCACATCGAAGTGGAAATTTCTACCTTACACTGGAGAATTCCGTGAAAACAATTATAAAGCATGGTGAGAACCTTTCGATGGTGAGCCGCGGTCAGGCGTGCCTATTTGTAAGTGCCATGTTGCACCATCAGGCACTGTGATGTAGTTGCAGATTTGGTGCTTGCATGTATTTGCTGTTGATTGCGTCCCTGGAGACTTTCATTGAATTGAAGTCAAAAGTGGATGCCTTGTGTGTTTGAAAATCTGTGGAGATGAAAGATAGTTGCACAATAAGGGGTCTAAATGGTTGACACATCAAGCTGGTTCAGTACAAGCTGCTGCTGCTTCCTGGTTTATTGGCACACGATGAGATGCATTTTACAAAAAAACAAATCGTAAACTCAGTCTGTAGATATGCGCTTAAGTGGACGAAAATTATTATCTTTACAACATTAAGCCTTTGTTCCGATGTCATAAAAAATGAAGGGGGTTGCCATGACAGAGGAGGGAAGGGCATGTAAAAGGCCTGTCAAGGAGAGTGGGAGAAGCTGGAGGCATTGGTGAAAAATTCCTCCATTTTGAAAAATAATGCCTGAAATACATTATGAATCTTGAACTCTAAAAGCTCAAGCATAAGTATGTCAACGGGATAGATAATAGCTGAAGCAAAAAAGGAGAATGAAATGAACAACAGGTAGAACTTTATGTACCAGATACAAAACAGCTTGGCAGAACAAACAGATTGTTCTTGTATTTAAGTTTGCTTTGCAGAACGTTTTGAAATCCCCTTCAAAACCTCCTCCAAAATAGGTCCTCACAGTATCACCACTCAGTGATGTCATGTTTAAAGTGTCTGCTGTGATTATTGGTGGTTGGCAATTCAAACTGAACTGTTTCTGAGTCATACCAACGACTTGGTACATCCTTGAGGCTCAGCATTTAAAAGGACAGAGCAAGGACAAACAAACACAGTGCAGGCTTTCCATCCGAGGCCTCTTGGAAGAGCTAGTACACCGAATGGAACAGGGGAGAGAGAGAGAGAGAGAGAGAGAGAGAGAGAGAGAGAGAGAGAGAGAGAGAGAGAGAGAGAGAGAGAGAGAGAGAGAGAGAGAGAGAGAGAGAGAGAGAGAGAGAGAGAGAGAGACAGAGAGAGACAGAGAGAGACAGAGAGAGACAGAGAGAGACAGAGAGAGACAGAGAGAGACAGAGAGAGACAGAGAGAGACAGAGAGAGACAGAGAGAGACAGAGAGAGACAGAGAGAGACAGAGAGAGACAGAGAGAGACAGAGAGAGACAGAGAGAGACAGAGAGAGAGAGAGAGAGAGAGAGAGAGAGAGAGAGAGAGAGAGAGAGAGAGAGAGAGAGAGAGAGAGAGAGAGAGAGAGAGAGAGAGAGAGAGAGAGAGAGAGAGAGAGAGAGAGAGAGAGAGAGAGAGAATAGAAATGGCAGGGTTGAAAGCCACTATAGCAAGCAGCAATCACTTATCTGCCACTGGGGTTTTCGTAGTCATAGTATCGCCTGTTCGAAGAATGTCAGACGCAGAAACGAATGAGGAGTTGTGTTCATACAGAAGCCTTTTGGCTGTCTATTGGTAATCCAAAGCTATAAAAAACCTCCCAAAGGATAAGACTCCGAGAAACTGTACGTGAAATGAAACAACATACAAAATCATTCAATGGCATCGATATGATGCATGCAATGCAGTTACATAATAACATAAAACAAAACAAGCATTACAATCGTTCAACAAGAAAAAGAGGGATCAGAGATTGCAGACCTTCGCCAGGACTTGTTTTGTGTGGTGTTTGTGTCGTATTTTGTGTGTTGTTTGTGTACTGGTGTGTGACGTAATTAATGAGACATAATTAGAACTGCCACTTTATAAATGCTGGCAGTGATGACTGGTTCAGCCATTTCAGAGAAAATTTTTGAAGGTTTTTTTTAAACAATATGGCTGCCGAATCACGTGACTGATAACATCATCAAAAAAAAAATTTTGTGGACCATTTTATCCCGAGATGGCCCTCAAGAATTTTCATACTGATCAGCTGTAGAGTTCTACATATGGATTTATGACGACATAACGAAGGCACTTATGGCGTCATAAAAATCACACTAATTCCCCATGAGGAGTACTTGCTATCTGTGAAGTTTCAATTTTTTTCTTGTAGTGGGGCAACTTAGCATAACAATTGTGCATTTTATGAGGAAAGCACCAAATTTGGCACACTAGTAGCCTAACATATTATGAACAGATTTGGATATTGGGCCATCTCAAATTCAGCCGCTGATGGCTGTGGCAGCCATTTTCCACTGCCATCAAAAATTGAGATGGCCCAATATCCAAGTCTGTTCGTAATATGTTAAGCTACGAGTGTGCCAAATTTGGTGCTTTCCTCACAAAATGCACAATTGTTATGCAATATTTAGCTAAGTTGCCCCACTATTGGTGCTATTTCATAGATACAGAGGTCCAATTTTTTTCCATTTTTCCAATATGGCTGCCACATCACGTGACCTATGACGTCATACTTATCATAAAACATTCTACATGAGCAGTCGCACCAATGTTTAAAATTTTGTATCAATCCGATAAGCTGTGACGGAAAAAAAACATGAAAGTTCTGTGCAGACAAACAAGCAAACAGACAAAGAAATGGACCCAAATGCAATACCCTCTCCTTCGGTGAGGGTAATTAGTAATATAAAGAGATGTACAAACCACTCAACGGAACAGGCCTCTCCAAGCCGATGGCCTTGTGATTCGACCTGTATCTCCCAACACAGCGTCACTTCGCAATGCAGGATTAGCTTCACAGCACAATGCAAACTTTGCAGAGTGCTGGAAGCTTTGCAGGACTTTCTCAGCTTTAAGCTTTGCATTAAACCAGTCGCAGCGAGAAAGGGTCCGCCACGAACAACTGCCCAGATTCGCCCAACGAGCTCCACCCAGAACATCTGATTAGACTGTTTAAACTAAAAGGCATGTGGCTAAAAGGATAACGAATAATAACTCTTCACTCATCTACAAATGTCGTGGCTGGCATTGCAGACAAAATAGAGGGAGACTTGGACAAATAATGGGTGTGGGGAGGAATATGTGGTAGGGGAGGACAATACGGATACATAACAAACTCTGCGGAAGGAAAAACTGGAATTATGATCTCGTACTGATGGGGAATATATGTTTTAAATTTGAACTTGATTGGACGCATGGTCTGGCAATCCAGAATTATTTAATATTTTGAATCCTGGGTTCAGGGATTTAAATAAATTTGGAACAAGTATGTATAATGATTTAATAATGTGGGCGAAGGCGTATCTGGCAACGTCGCGACGTCGAAGAGTGCCCTTCTATTTATTAATAATTATATATATACACGAGTAAATTGAAGGGTATATTAAAAACAAGTTCAGCATATTTTGTAATATCGTGAGTATTCGTGGGGCAGATAACAGCAATTTTTGAGAGGAATCATGCAAATGATGATACAAGCATCAAATTTGACACATTTGTTCTCCGGGGGATTCTCATCAAATCTGCCTGATTGGCCATTTGAAAATCCAAATTTTGAAAAATTTGAAGAAAAAAAAAAACTTCAAAAAAGTCAAGATCACAAATCAATGTTGGATGCTGTCTGAGATTGGTGAATGTTTCAGAAACATCATGAAAGACGTTCCAAGTCTGCCATGCAGTTTTCTTCCCTTTACCGCGGAAGGCAGACACGACGTCACATCCAGTGAACGCATGGAAGTATGGGATCCCTCTAGCTTTCTCAGGCCCAATTGCAGAAACTACCTCATGGACTGGAATCCATCGCGCCTTGGCTCCTTGGCCAAAGGCAATCCACATGTTCTCAAGACCTAGTTCCTGTAAGGATGGCAGTACAGATATTGCTATGACGAGTACGTCCGTGTCATTAGCCTTAATGATAATGGACTTGCTACCATCCGTCGTTGCATCCCTGGCGTGTACAAATATTCGAGTGTCAGCTTCTTCATGACAACATGGAGACACAGCATCCAGTGACTTCCTTGTGTTGCTAATGGCATCTTCTGCTTTTGTGACAATGACTGTGCTTGTCGTGTGTGCTTCACACATCTTTTCCGCAAGGAAGTGAAACAGCTCAGTCTTGGCACTGTCATCTCGAAGAAAGCTTCTCCAGTTACTTGGGGTCTTACTGGTTCCTGTCACTCTTCTTCTGATTCCTTGCCCCCTTTTTGACCTTGCCTCGGACTTCAGACTTGACTTCTTGTACACATCAAACACTACGTCCACCCTCTCGTACCCGGCACCATATGATTCCACCTTTGGGATTATGTCTTCTTTAGCATAGTCATCAAATATCTTTGAAGTGCATGGAGGTAGGGCATTGATAAGTGCTGAGCCATCAATGATGACTGCATCTCCCCTTGGTTCTCTGTCTGAGATGTTCACTTGCACTTCAAGAATTTCAGCCAGCTGTGACTTCAAATTTTTTGGAATTTTTTTTTCTTCAAATTTTTCAAAATTTGGATTTTCAAATGGCCAATCAGGCAGATTTGATCAGAAAGCCCTGCAGAACAGAAATGGCAACTTTAATGCTTGTATCATAATTTGCACGATTTTTCTACTTTCTACTACACTATATCTTGTTCATAAAATGTTTTGAACTCCCACCGTAGTTTATTGTATGTCACAATAGGACATTTACCTGCGTTGCTTAATATTTGGCTTTGCCATTATCCATGCCATGTTTTGGGGTTAATGTGGGATTTCCCTCCATTTCGGCCATTTTCATGGGGGTATTGTAGCACCGTATACAAAAGTATAAAATCCATGCTCATGGTGTCTCAGCAATAATGGCAGCTGTGGCTAAAAACGACCACTGACTTGTGTCAGCTGTTTGAACCTGGGAATACAAATAAGAAAGATTATTTTATTTTACCAGCTCAGAGCAAAGCGAAAGCTTGACACAGCACACTCGGGGCTATAAGCAGTAGACGTTGTTTCAACGGTGCAAAAGGATTGTCCAAAGCACAGGCCTACATCAGTAATAACACTGAAGTCAGAGACATGAACTTCAGTCAGACTTGATGACAGACACAATTCTAGACTGAAACCGAGGACGTCAGTTTTTTTATTTTTTAATTGCATGGAGCTTCACTCAAAGCTCTTAATAAAAATGCATTTTTGATTCTAAATGCAAAGAAAATTCAAGGAGAGAAAAAAAAAAACATAACGGAGTAAGAAAAGGGAGAAATGACTGGGATTCAACTCGAGAGAAAATTTGAGACTCAAAGGAGATTCAACCCTTGATACTCAAGACTCAACTCAAACTTGACTCCGAGACTCAATCTTCGAGACTTCACAGGAGACTCTAAGTCTGACAAGGTATCAGCACACAGTGACCCCACAGGTACTGTAAGGTAGAATGCCTTCTTTCTTCACACCGTCAAAGTTTGCCTTCGTGAAATCTGATAGCTTTCTGATGCTTCCCTAACTCCAACTCTGAATGGAATCCCGATCCTCACGATGTTATGCTAACTTGTCCTTAAATGCTCTCCTACCTCCACCTCCTCACCATATTTGCATCATTACTTAAAAAGAGGTCAAACACTGCACACCCCATCATATCTACAGACGAGCTGAAAAAGCAATCCTGGACTAGAAACAGAAATTCCTCATCTGCTCTGTCCTTTCTCTGTTCCTGCGCCAAACGTATCACTGGCAAATTAAAATCCCCCATAATCAATACTCTTCCACGATACCACAAGCGTATGTGAGAACTTCATTGTGAGAAGCGTATGTGAGAAGCGTATGTGAGAAGCGTATGTGAGTCATACCACAAGCGTATGTGAGAACTTCATTCCCATCTCTATCCTGCTCATCCTTCTGACCAGGAGTCCTTCAAAACATCCTACAAGTATTTCACTATCCCTAAAATCTCTCATTTCGATTCACACAGAATCATCTTGTCTATCTGTCTGTGAGCAGGATATCTCAAAAAGTGATAGACGGATGTGGACGAAATTTGGTGGACAGGTTGGTTGTGTGACAATGACGAATCGATTTGATTTTGGTGAAGATCCGAATCCAGATCCAGATCTGAGAATTTTAAAGTGATTCTTCACCATTGAGAGACAGGTCCAAAAACGATATAAAGCACAATATCTCAAAAAGTTGTGGATGAGTTATGACAAAACTTGGTGGATGAGTTGGGTAGGTGACAAGAACCAACGGATTAGATTTTGTTTAATGTCTGGATCCAGATCCGACCCATTAGTGCGATAAAAAACGAAAACAGTTTAGCCAGGCGGAGGTATGTGCTCTACCAAGTGCTGTTCTAGTTTGACTAGTGTTGCCATTAACTACCCAATAATGTTATGACTTGAATGTGTAATCAGCAGATTACAATAGAGAAACTCAATCAATTGAGCCAACACAGAATTACTTATTAACATTACTGCACATTGATGGCAGTCTCTCTGTTTCTGTCTCCCTGTCTCTGTCTCCCTGTCTCTGTCTCCCTGTCTCTGTCTCCCTGTCTCTGTCTCCCTGTCTCTGTCTCCCTGTCTCTGTCTCCCTGCCTCTGTCTCCCTCTTTCTCTCTCTCTCTCTCTCTCTCTCTCTCTCTCTCTCTCTCTCTCTCTCTCTCTCTCTCTCTCTCTCTCTCTCATCGGCAATCATAGCTGTAAAGGTTCAGCTCTTTCCGAGAAGAGAATTTTTGAAGGTTTTGATGTTACTTTCCCCAAGGCTGATCCCACAAGAAAGTGGGATTAATTTTGTCTGTGAAACAGGTAATCGTCGTAGTAGTAGTAGTAGTAGTAGTAGTAGTAGTAGTAGTAGTAGTAGTAGTAGTAGTAGCAGTAGTAGTAGTGCTGTTGTTTAACAGAGGTGAGAATAGGGTGTTGTCTAACAAAGCTGAGGATAGGGCGTTGTCTAATAGAGGATGGAAGTTCAGAAATAGTGTTGTTCTTTTGAGTTAGAATAGTGTTTGTTGTAGTCGTAGTAGTAGTAGTAGTAGTTGTAGACAACGACTGGCTATATCAATATGCTTCAACATTGAAGGCAGTAGTGGGGCAACTAAGCATAACAATTGTGCATTTTATGAGGAAAGCACCAAATTTGGCACACTGGTAGCCTTACATATTATGAACAGATTTGGATATTGGGCCATCTCAAATTCAGCCGCTGATGGCTGTGGCAGCCATTTTTCGAAATGGCCGCTCGCGGTTACTATAATTTCACTCTTACATTGGTTTGAACATTTATTAAAAGCTGAATTAAGAAAAACATAACCTGTAGCCACCTCAAGTTTAAAGATAACCGCCATTTTGCAAGATGGCTGCTAATTATTTGTTGTCCCGGATGACTATCTCACTCATATAAATTGGTTGTTGAGAATCGAATGGTGGCAAACGAATAGCGGGCTGCGTCTGATTGATATGAATACCAACATCGCTAATGTAAAGTCAGTGGTTGTTGAGCATGGTTGCAAACGAATCATGGGCTGTGTCTCATTCATATGAATACCGACATCTCACTCATATAAATTGATCGAGAGATGTCTGATTTAAATGTTCTGAACCAGTGACAGTCTGCTCTGTTAATATTCTCTCAATTTTGTGAGCACTCTCCCTCACACACACACACACACACACACACACAAAGCTGTGCATTCAAGTGCGGCCTTTTTGCACTTGCAATGCTTCAGGCAGCTCTTCTTGCACTTGCACGATACTAGCTCATAGCAGGTGTGGGCTGCTTTGGGTAGCTTCGTCCAGTGTGGCTCATACACCCCCTCGTCTTTCTTGACCCAGCCCCAGCTGGACAGAGGAGGCAGCTCTGGCGTTGGTAGCAGTGTTTGACCCCACACATGGCCTCTTGGTGGGCCGCCCTCTTCACATGCTCCTCCAGAGCTGCCTTGGTTGGCGGGATCGGCTGCACGTTGTTCTTCTTCGCGAAGAGTTTCTTCCGGGCCTTGTCAACGTCGTTGCACGTGCTGGTTCTGTCATAGAGCAATATGACGAACCTTTCGATGGTGTGCATGACATCGTCTGGTATGCCACTTGGTGCAGAGGATAGCTTCAGCAGTGCGTCTGTAAGTTCTGGCAGAACGGTCCAGATTGTCCAAGCAGTCTTCTTACCATGTCCAGCAAAGCTAGAAAACGGAAAGGTTACTCAACGAACTGACCAAAACAAATTAGCTTAGCCATGAAAATGGAAACTAGAATGGAAAACTACTTACAAATGGTTTGGCATTGCCGTCAATCGAACGAAGATAACCCTAAAACTAACGAGTTATCATGGTAAAGATATCTCGCCAACACGCCGGTACGAAGAGAGAACTTCCTCACTCAGTAGCAAACTGGAACTGGCGCCGTGAAGGCAGAACGGAAATGCATGCAGAACCTCGTAACCCGGTAATCCGTGACTGAGATGATCCAATGACCAAACTGCACCCCGCAAACCCAACTCAACTTGATGAACTACGGTTAACAATGGGATAGCATAGAGAACTCGATGGGCACAGAACAAAATAACAATGAATCGAGTCAACAAGTGTAAGCTGGCAACTCAACCGTGTGCGATTCCAGGGTCAATATGCACGCACACCACTTCTACCACCATGTGCCAAGCCAATAGTGCTATGAATGTTTATCATTGGTTTTCATTCATAATCTGTGTCTTAAGACTAATTAGTCCACTTTAACTTTTTCTTCTCAACCAAATCAAATTGTTACTTTCTTTGACCATTATTGGACCTTTATTAGTCAATAAACTTTCACTATCAACCTGCATTCCTCTCCAGTAAAGCAGATATGTGTCATAACAGTAACCACTGGTGGCCATTTGGAAAAATGGCTGCCACAGCCATCAGCGGCTGAATTTGAGATGGCCCAATATCCAAATCTGTTCATAATATGATAGGCTACTAGTGTGCCAAATTTGGTGCTTTCCTCACAAAATGCACAATTGTTATGCTACATTTAGCTAAGTTTCCCCACTACAGAAGCAATCTTCCACTCCAAGGGAACGAATGTGTGTTTAAAGGTGGTGACTATTTTAAACATTAAGTAGTACTGTATATTGTAATTATTTGTACATGTAAGTTTAGTTCAGAGTTGTACAGAATTCCAGGACAAATTTGAAGCATCGTTACACATTTGGAAATCGTGTATTTTGATATAAATCGCAAGGACTTGAGCAGACAACCTTCGAATCATAACAGCCACACAGGATTTAAAACTGGGATCTCGCTTTCAGAAGCAATGTGCTCACATGGGATCACTAAACCAACAAAACCCTTCAGTGTATATGAAAATAAACTGCACCAGGGTATTCATGTAATGATATTTTACTTTGCAATTTGTTGATATCCAAACAGACAAAGTGTCATACCAGTAGGCCGATAAACCTGTGAAAGTACATTGCTCAGGGGTGGATGTGTGAATCGAGTTTGGCTCCCAAGATTGAAATGCAACATGAAAGTCAAAGATAAATCAATGTTTTTGAAAGTGAAGGACAGATAGACAGTTTCTGTGAAAAATCGTGGGAAGATCCAATGTGTTCAGTTTGAACTGTGTGCAGGACTTTGAAGAGAGGACCCCAAATTGAAACTGCTTGTAAGATAATGGTCAAGAAAGAAAGTGACTAATCTCCATAAATGTGACATTCAGTATCTCAGGGTGTGTGGGCTTCATGTGATCGATGATAGTTGTGTTCCGATGCTGCGAAGAACCTTGCTGTGCAAATGCTGATGTGAATCTTACTTCAAGAATAGTCAAAGTGAGTGCGTGGTCATTGTGAGTGCATGTGGTCAGGTGGCAGGGTGCTCATTCAATGAGTGGTGGTAAGATTTGCGGAGATTATTGAGAAGAAAAAAAAAATTCGCACTTTTTTAGACTGGAGGTTGAGGATGTGGTTGGACATTGGGGCAGCAGCGGGTGGTTCACGGAAGGGAAAGATTGAAGGCGTTGTGCTTGATTGGAAAGATGGAAGAGCTGGAAGCTAGGATGGATGGCACGGGGGTATGATGTATTTGCTGTAAGCAGTAAGTGAGATGTGTTTTAGTGAGCAATTCAACTGGAAGGCAGGAATTCAAAGCGACAGGGTTTATCAGTGTGATAGGAAAGACAAAAAGGTTGGAGGTGTGGAAATCTGGGTGAAAGACAGTTTTGTGTCGAGAGAAAGGCACGAGCTGAAGTAGGCAATTGATGGAGAGGATAGAGATTAGAGTTTGCAAGAATAATAAGATACTTGTGAAGGATGCTTTTACAGAGCTCCTGGTAAGAGTGAAGAGCAGAAAAGATGGGTATATGAAGAACTCCGAAGGGCATGTGATGAGGGAAGAGTATTGATTATGGGGGTTGTTAACTTCCCAGGGATACATTGGGTCCAGGAACAGGGAAAGGGCAGAGCGGATGAGGATTTTCTCGACCTGATCCTGGATTGCTTTTGACCCAGTTTGTTGAAAACCACAAAAACTATGTTGTACCTCTTTTTGAGGACTGTGTTTTACCTCTTAAGGCCCGGTCACACCTTGACGTTTTAGCCAGCAATGGCAACGTATTAAAATGTATCTAAAACGCTGGCTTACGTTGAAGTTTTGATGTTTTTTTTTTAAAGATTCGGACGTATTAATAGCGACTTGGTCTTATGTATAACGCATTGGTAACGGACACAGAACGTTTCGTTGTGTTATAGATAACTTATACCAACGAATGCTGAACCTGTTGTCGGCCTACACAACAGATGCCCAACGATAGTCTAACTTAGGCATAGCGCGTTGCACGAATCGCCGACGATGTCGTGACGTAGCCTATTAAAAGGCTGACGCACAACGATTCAAATCATAACTGCCGTAGAAATGGAAGTGTCAACATCGCGGTCACACCTTGGCGATCTTGCCAGCGTATGCCGACCTAAGAAAAATGTGTCTAAAACGTTGGGGCACGTCAAATACGGTATGAGTAAGTTTGGTATACGTGAGTACAACGCTAAAGTACGCTATCATACGTCGTAGTAAGTAGAGTACGTCAAGAAATTTTAAACATGTTCAAAATTTTACGACGTACTCGGCGTATGACACACATTCCGCATGCGATGAGGATAAGTTTTACACACGATATGTGGACGCTTACACACGTCCACAAAGGCTACTTATGAGCTACTCATAAGTCGAAACACGTCGCGGTAATGTCTTTTTTACGCGAAACTTATTTCTAACTTATGTTTGACGTGCTTTGAACCAATTCTTTACGTAGTCCCAACACACATCGACGTATGTAGACATATTCCAATGATGTCTTCCGGTCGACAAAAATAAATAAATTAACGTGTTTCTAGCTTACAACTGCCATATAAAGACGTGTTCCCAGCGGTTTTGGGAATTGGTATATAAAAATGGTGTTCATAAAAGGGGAACCCAACAGTGTTTTCGAGTCCTTTTTGAGTCGATGTCCATGTCAGCAGTAACAGTATCAGTATCAGTATCAGTATCAGTATCAGTATTAGTATTAGTATTAGTTTGTTCATGTTGGCAGTAGTAGGTGAGTGTGAGGGGAGGGTGTGGGTTATGATGGATCGTCCTTGCATCCGCGTGTCCACGGGTAGGAGACATCTTTTCACCATTGTTCGAAGTTCTTCGCGGCTAATTTTTTATGGGGCTTTTTCAACAATGAGCTATAGCCTGTTTTTACGATTTAGGTCTATTCATAACGGGTTGGACAAATGCACAATGAACTAATAATGTGCATAGAGCACTTTGATTACTTAGGCTATAGATACGGTATACCAACGAATAATTATCGTGAAGCCGGCGTTCACAAACTATGCCCAACGATAGCCTAACTTATCCATATCGTGCGGCAGTTTATCTTTGCCGGTGACGTGGGGTTTGCTATTCATAGGCTGCCACTCAACGATTTAAATGGCTGCATCTCCACTATTGAAAGTAGACGCTTGCGCTCAACAATTGGATTTTTTTACACTCAACGACTTTTAAACGGTACCACTCAGCTATTTTCATTGTTTACAATGAACGATTTAAATTGCTGTCACTCGCCTTTGTTTTTTGACGCTGGGGTTTGGAAATTTGAAGCGTTTCTTTTGAACGTGTTAAAACGCTCAAACTCGACTATTTTAAATAGACGCTGCCGATGGACAATTGGAATCATAGCCAAGCTCGACATCGAAGTGTGAACATCCTCATCATGCCCAAGAAAAGTTTGAAGAATGCTGCAAATAAGTGTCCTGGCCGTGGACGCTGACGCAAGGACGATCCATTATACCGACGTCTTTCAGCCTATGAGTAACTTAAAAGTAACGTCTGTCGATGTGTGGCAACGATCGCGTAACGTGCCAAAAACACGTTAATCATAGGTTAGAAATAAGTTTCGGGTACGCTAAACATTACCTCGGCGTGTCTCAACTTATGATTAACTTACAAGTAGCATGTGTTGACGTCTGTCAACGATCGCAGACCGTGCATACAACTTGTGGCCAGCGTAGCGGAACGTGTGAGTCATACGCCGGCATACGTCGTGAAATTTCAAGCATGAAAAAATTTGAGGACAACCAAAAAGTACAACGTTTAAAGCCAACATACAACGACGTGTGGCAGTGTTTTTCAGCGTGCTCTCAATGTTATCAAAACGTACCCATAACGTATTCAACGTGTGCCAGCGTTTTAGAAAAAAAATTCAAAAATCGGCATACGTTGGCTAAAACGTCAAGGTGTGACCGGGCCTTTAAGTGAGAAAACAACGAAGTAAGTACAATTCTATTGTTGAGGTGTGAAGTTTGGGATGGTGTTGTTAGGCTGTTGTATTTTAGGAGGGCAAACTTTGAGGGTATGAGAAATTATTTGGGAGTTTGGGTAAAGTTCGGGTGGTCTGCGATGGAGAAATGGGAAACCTTCAAGGAGCAAATGTGTAGGATGCAGAGTAGGTATTTTTTTTCGGAGAGCTGGAAGTGACGTGTAAAGTTTGGGACATAAAAGTAGAGACACTCCAGTGAGGTGTCAAATTAGGTGAGGTGTTAGTGAGTTGTCTAATTATCTAATATATAAAGCTCATTCTAACCACTCACTGATTCGCTGACTCACTGACTCACTAACTCACTTACTAACCAATATTAAAGTTTGGTACCTTCTGGGTGATGTAGAAAGATGAAATTTCACGTGCCGGCAGACATTGAAGCCGATACATTGGGAAAAATCACAGAACCATCGGAAAGCATCCATAAATGAAAATAAATAAATAAATGAAAAAAATAAATGCAGGTGAGTGACCCAAAACAATGGGGGAAGCATACATCCCCCACTAGTAATTGTATATCCTTGATCAGCACAAAATATGATGACGCCCTAATTTCTGCCAAATCCAGCCAGATTCTCATGTCGAATGCATCATGCCATTCCAGCAACAGTACAGTCCTTTGGGATTAACGTTGCAGGAAAACAATGATTCGACAGCAAATGTGGTGAAATGATGTCTATACAAGTAAAGATGACAATGGAACACCCACAGGCATGATTTTTCTTGCACAAAGTCTAAATCATGAACAGAATTGAGACTGAGCTTAAAAAAGAAGTGAGGATGTCAAACAATGATGCATGAAAATGGCCAAATTGTCAGTGGGTAATACAAGACATTTGGCACAACATTCCACAATTGTACAGATAAAAAAATTTCTGATGGAAACCCAAAAGGAACGTAAAATGGAGCAAAGTATCACAGATAAAATACTAGAACACTGCTCAAGTTATTTACTTTTTTCTCTTGTAATACTTGTGACAGTTAACCTATTTCTTCAATAATACACTCATCGTCGAGCTGCAATTACTTGTTGTTTGTGACTCATGTGTCTGAAGCTTGTGTATCCATATTATTCACAAAATTGCCTGTGACTAATATAGTATTCCTTTTTTCTCGACAACATTGAGGCTCATTGAAGAACTAGGTGACAAACAAAAAACTGACATTATGGTAATTGGGCAACTCTTTGATACAATGAGAAATGGAATAAATGAACCAAAAAAGAGAGAGGAAGAGAGGAAAAACTGCAAGCTGCAAGTAAGAGGGTCTTGTTCGGATGAGTTAATGGGGGTAATAGATATTGTTGTTAAGGATGGGGGTGACGTGAGATAGCTGTGCACCACTTGCTTCTGAAGTCCTGGAGGGAAGAATGGGATAGCACAACCTGCCCTTGAAGGCTGTTCTGCAGACGAGAAGTCAAGGGGAAGGGGGGGGGGGGAGAGAGCTAAGGTGTGCAGACCACGAGGACTTTGAAAATTTACCGAGAAGGGGATTACTGGAAGAGCACTTGGATCTTGGATTGCTGGGCAGGGTTGGAGGGCTGAGAGATTAGAGGGAGCTCAACAAAGGAGAGGTAATATAAACAAACAGAGGCCACTGAACTGTCTGCGATGTGAAAGCAGTAGACATTGTGCTTTGGTCTCATCATTGGAATTGCCAATAATGTTGAGAGTTTTTGATTCAACAGAATCTCAGAGGGACCAATGTGATGCTGGAGTGCCAGCTCATAAAGCAGAGCAGTACTCCAGTGAGCTATGGATAAAGGCCTTACATAGACTGTGAGTAACTCTAATATTTAAAGAAAAGACTTGGAAGCTTCGCGGGCAGCTGCCTTTCCGGGGCCAGCTTTATTATGTTGTCAGTTCAGGAGAGGTGATGGCTGGTAATGAGGCAGAGAATTTTAAGAGATTGAACCTCTTATGGTGATTAACTGCAGAAATAGAGAGGTTGGTTCATTTAATCATCCTTCTAGAATGGTGGGACAAGACTGTGAGATTGTGCAGGATTGGATGACATGATCCATTTATCACATCAGAATCTATTAATTTTCAGATCAGCAAAGAGTGACACAGCTGCTGTCTGCTTATCCATCGGAAGGTGCACTGTACGAAAGTGTGGAGTGGTCTCCAAAAATGAAGAGAGGGTTTTCCAGAGCAACAGAGATGTTGTTTATGCAGATGAGGACCAAAACTGGGTCAAAAGAAACTGCCATATGGCACTTCAGCCTCCACTATGTGTGGAGAGGAGAGCATTCCATTGATCGTAATGTCTTGATGGAAGTGGTGGAAGTCAGAAATCTAAAAATGAAGATGGCCTTTTATGTCACAGGAAGCAAGCTTGGCAAGCACAGCAGGATGCCACATTGTGTTGAATGGCCAAAATATACCCGAGGAGACTGTCCTGACATTTTGTTTGAGATGTTGGGACTCCAACCATGGCTAAGAGAGGAGCTTCTGACGCATTTCCAGCGTTGAGTGACTGGGTTAGAATCCGAACAGTTGGTCAGAGATCAGGCTTTGTGAATACAGGAAAGAAAACATGGGCAGCAATGATGGAGTCAATGACTGCTTATAATTGGAAATGAACCTAATGGTTTGTTTGTGGTTGGGAGGATCAATATTTGCTCCTTTATTGTGGATGTCGAAGATATTTACTGACTTTCAGGCAGACACAAGGAGGTGGCCAAATGAGGATGGGTTGAAACTCGAATGGCACTCGGTAGAGTGCCGACCTCCACCAGACTGAACAGTTTACGTTTTGTATCCCACTGATAGGTCAGATCTGAATCCGGACCTGAACCAAAATCGAATCGGCTTGTTCTTGTCACCTAAACAACTCATCCACCAAGTTTTGTCATAACTCGTCCACAACTTTTTGAAATATCATGCTATTTATCGTTTTGGTACCATCTCTCAACGGTGAAGAATCACTAAGAAATTAAAAAAAATCCTCTTATCAGGATCTGAATTTCGATCTTCAACAAAATCGAATCAATTTGTCCTTGTCACATATCCAACCTGTCCATGAAGTTTCGTTCAAATCCTTCCATAACTTTTTTTGAGATATTGCGCTATATATCGTTTTTGGCAAATATCTACTTTAAAAATTCCAGTTTCCAGATCCGGATCTTCACCAAATTCTAATCAATTCATCCTTGTCACACATGTCCACCAAAAGTTTATCCGAATTAGTCTACAATGTTTTGAGATATCCTGCTCACAGACAAACACACAGACAGACAGACAGGGGTGAAAACATAACCACTGTTCACTTTTAGTGGTAGAGATAAATATCAGACAGAGAAGCATGAGCAGGATTTGTGAACATGGGCACTAATGTCATCTGGGCCCATCACTGAAGCAGTCAAGTCTGGATGGAATTTATTCTACCTTTGAGTGAGAAGGATGAAAATCTCAGTGGACAGTGGGTACGAGGGAGAAAGATAGGAACAAAATGGGATAGGTTGTGTACATGAGATTTGGAGGCAAGCACAGACTTATTAAATTTCCCTCTTAAAAAGAACAGGCAAAGTTTGCAGATACGCCATTTGGGGGCAGGGATGTGATGGGGGTTAGGTTTGGTGGGTTGAGGTGGAGCATACACCATCGAAGGATTTTACAAGACACCACAATGACCTTGAGGAAAGAGACTGGTTGGAGAGTTCTGCATTGAGATTTGCAAGATGATGTTTTTTGTCTTTCCTCAAAACACACTTATTGTGGGCCTTGCAGAGTGCCCTCCAGTTACCCTCAATCGGTTTTGTTTTACATGTTGAACAAGCAAGCTGTTTAACTGCAACCACCTTCTCCCAGTATTCATTGTGCCAGGACTGAGAGGATGGATCGGATTGTCACAGACAAGATTGATTAAACGAATACATGAGAGAGATTGATTTCGATGAAAGTATTCCCAGGCAGAATCAATATGGAATGTTGTGGAGATGGTAGCCCAATCCTTTTGTGAGGGGCTGATTGCAGGCCTTGACTTGTGTGAACAGCAGTATTCTGCTCATAATAGGTTACCCTCAATCTGCTATGAGGTTGCTCCCTCATAATAGTCAGAGAAATATGGGCTTTGACAAGAACATGGTCAGGGGACCCTCGGGCTGGGGGAGGGGGTGGGGGCAGAGGAAAAACAGGAGAGATTGGATGAGTGCCTAAAATTAATTCTGTTGAAGAAGACTTAATTTGATTAAACTTACCAAGATTGATACCTTCATGTTGTCACAATTACTCGGTCAGTTTTTTGGGGGAATCACTGTTGCTATTAGTTTGACGACACTACACCAGAGACGACATGATAAAAAATAGCATAAAGATAGAATTTCATTGTGACAGTAATAGATTATGTAAAACAGCTTGTATTTATTGATTAATACTGGCATTTGAGTGACTTAGTGATGGAATGAGTAAAGTCTCATTGCATTGTCTTTGCTGGTGTGTCATTGATCCCTGTGGCTGTTCAAGGCAGAAATGTTCATGCCCTGAGATGGACGGGCAACCTTTCCAGGTTTGGTTCTTATCACAACAACCAACATGACTTGTCCTGAGCACTCCCAAACTCTTCCAAGAGTATTGACTTCCCAAACCAACTTTGATTTATACAGAAGATTTGCACTTTGATTTTATGCTGACATACAGTTTTTTTTGTTTTTTTTTGTGATCGAGTGGATATACGTACAGGATTCATTCTTATCTATGAAAAGGTTCACCAGTTAACAAGAGCATGGGGTGCTCTGTCAAGAAGATAGTCTCTACCACCAACACTGGCATTCGATATGTGAGCTATAAAAACGACTATGATAATTAGAATTCTAAAAACTAGAGTGAAGTCGATTGTGCGCAATCGCAAATCCCCACGCTTCCCTCCTTTGGTGTGCAAAGCAAAGTTGAACAAAATTCCCACCGAAAGCTAAAGTAATGGCAAAAATAAGTTACACCAGCATCAAAAATGACCCAATATCAAATATAGAGTTTAAAAAAGAAATCTTCTGTTTAACCCCTGTGACCCGAAGTGCTAAGGCATGAACAGAGGGGTCAAATCCACAAAAATCGTTACATATTTCATGTATCTCCCAATGTTGATTGCACATACAAAGTTTCATTTTTTGTTGTATTTGACCTTTTGATCCCAGCCCAGGGTCCCACCTTCTTGCGCTGTGGCAATCATAACTACCAAGTTTGTGGAATTTCTGCACAACCATTTAGGAGACAGAGACAGACAAACAAACCATGTCCCTCGTTTTTTGTGTTTTTTTTACTAAAGCGTGGGGGATAATTGAGTAGGAATGAATTTGTACAGAACAACATTTTGTGGTATGAAGCAAGTGCAACATGGCAGTTGTATTGCTTCACGAACCTCACAATTTCTCCTGAAATTTTACAGCTTCAACTGCCATCAGTGCACAGTTTGAGGTTGCAACATCGTATATCTTTTATATCACTTTATCTCTTCCAACATCTGCCTCATCTTTATTCATAATGCATACAGTTCCTGCTGCAATAGTCAATGACTGTGGGTGGCATATTGGTGTGGTATTGCTGAGACACTCATGCAGGAAGATGGAGAAAAAGGTACTCTGAATTTTTGCAGGTCTCCCTTTACCATGTGAAGAATGCTTTTCGAAAACTTGCTCAGTCCATCTCATGCATTTTTGAGAAAAAGCTGTTTTCTCGCAGCATTGAAAATAAATGGATTTTTAAAATAGACTTCGATTGAGGCAACACTGAGGAATGCAGGTTCAATTTTAAAACATAAAGCATAAATTTGAGATGATTTTTATTCAACAAATCGTACATGTATCAAAACCTTTGCAATGTTTTCATATAAATGTTTTCAAACACAAATGTATATGTTCAATGTTCATACGTAATCATAATATCGCACAAGGCTGATTATGTGCAGAGCCCCCGTTTGGCAATTTGGACAGAGTGAGTTTTGCAGTATTGGGCTCCTTAGACTGAGATAATTTGGAAATAACAGCAAAATTTCACATGGCTACTCGTAGGGGATTAAATTTTTTTTGCAAAATTACTTTGTGTCTCCAGTACTCATAAACGGTACCACAATAACTTTAGTTCCAATTTGGTCAAACTTGGACCAAGCAAGTTTTGGAAAAAACACTCCTTGTTTGAGTCATAATGGACTCTCAATCATGGTTAGTCTCTTCAAAGATAGAGGAGAAAGATAAGTGTCCACTGTGGTCAGAATAAACATCAAGCACAAATAAACTCTCCTGTCAACAATATTAATGTGAATTTCTTTGTAAGGCAGTTAAGCAAGTCCTGAATAACAAAAGAGTATATGTACTTTTATTTCTTTGTTTGAGTGTAGAAATACTTTGTGATGTTAATGCATTTTATAGAGGTGCTGAAACTCCTTCAAGAGAAATAACTTGCATCATTGGGAGTTCTGGTCACACTCTTTTTTTTTTTTTTGTATACCTTGGTCGAGGCTCGTATGAGAGCTAACACACAACTCACAGCAAGGAGGTATGAGACAAGAGGGGCGGGAGTGGAAGGGACAAAACAGTGGGGAACAGACACATTAGGTGAACTGTGGAAGGGAGAGGGATGGGGATGGGACGGGGAACATGGCGAAGAGAAGATGGACATTACAGGGACTTTCAGGAAGGAAAGCAGGGGAATTGAAGGAAGTGGGCTTGGGTGGATTATCGGGGGTAGAAAAGATCGAGGATTTGGATGGGGGAAGATAAGAGGTGGTGGTGAACAGCTGTTTTGAAAGCCTGGAGGGAAGAATGGGAAAGAATAGAGTGAGGAAGTTTATTCCAAAGGCGGAAAAAAGAGGAATGAAAGAGTGAAGATGAGCAGTGATTCGTGATTTTGGTAGTTTTACCAGAAGGGGGTTGTTGGCGGACCTTGAGCGCCCTGTGGAAATGTGGTGGGGACAAATCGCAGAGAGAGCAGGGGGGCAAGGCTGGAGAGGAGTCGGTAGAAGACAGAAAGACCACCGACCAACCTGCGGTGATTGAGTGAGAGGCCCAAAGACTCAGCTTCATTGCGGGAGATGCCGATGATCTTAAATGCCCTGGTTTCGACAGCGTGAAGCCGAGAAAGGTGGGAGGCAGGAGCACCAGCCCAGAGGGGAGAGCAGTACTCCATCAGGCTACGGACAAAAGCTTTGTAAGTGGTCAGGAGCTCAAGAGGGCCAAGGAAGGACTTTGCACGACGGAGGATTCCCAGTCGGCGACTGGCTTTTGAGGCGAGGCTGGAAATGTGACTTTCCCAGGAAAGGTCATGCAGATAGTGAGACCCAGAAGCTTGAAAGAAAAGACTTCTTCCAGAGGATTGTTGAGAAAGTGGATGGGGGGGTTTTCTAAATGGTCCTTTCGAAGAGACATAGTGAGAGTGTGAGATTTGTCTGGATTGAAAGACATGTTCCACGTGTTGGACCAGTTTGTGATTTTATCCATATCTGCAGTGAGCGAAGAAGCTGCTGCTTGCCGGTCTGAGGGATGACCGATGGTACGGCAGAGGGTGGAGTCATCAGCAAAGAGATATATAGAATTTTCCAGAGAGTCGGAGAGATCATTGATGAAAACCAGAAAAAGAACAGGGCCCAGAACGCTACCTTGAGGAACTCCAGCCTGCACAGGAAGAGGGGATGAAAGAACTCCATTTAGGGCCACACGTTGACTGCGACAGGAGAGGAAGTCTGCGAGCCATGAGTGGAGATGGCCTTGAATACCATGGGAAGAGAGTTTGGTGAGTAGTGCAGGGTGCCAGACTGTGTCAAAAGCACGTGATATGTCCAGGGATACGGCTCGGATTTCCTGTCTGGCATTGAGGACCTCCATCCATTGATGGGAGAGCAGAAGCAGCATATCCAGGGTAGAGTGACCTGGTCTGAAACCAAATTGATGATTGGAAATCAAGCCATTGGAGAAGAGGAAGGATTTCATGTCTGAAGCGATGATTGATTCCATCACCTTGCTGATGATTGGGAGAAGGCTGATTGGTCTGTAGTTACAGGGATCTGTTTTTGCACCTTTTTTATGCAGGGCAGTGATGTTAGCAGATTTCCAAGCAGATGGCAGATGACCTTGGGCAAATGAGAGGGTGAATAGAACAGAGAGAGGGTGAGCAAGAGCAGAAGAGCAGGCTTTGAGGACACGTGGGCTGATGCCGTCTGGACCGGTTGCAGAATCTGACTCGAGGTTTGAAAGCAAGCTCTCCACCTTGTCAGGAGAAAAGGATACAGAGTCCAGGGACAGTTGGGTGCGACTGGGTAAAGTGGGTAGAGATAGTGATGGGTTTAGGACACAAGATTTAGCTGCAAACACCGAGTTTAGACATTCAGCTTTATCACGTGTGGAATCAGCAGTGCGGCCATTTGAGGTAAGGGAGGGGATGGAGGGGGAACATACACCAGAAACAGATTTGATTAAACGCCACCAAGATTTTGAGGAGGGAGAGAGGTTTGAGAGTTCAGACTTGAGATGAGAAAGATGTTGTTTTCTGGCTCTCCTGAGGGTAGATACACACTTGTTCCAAGCTTTGTGGAAAGAACTGAGATTGCCCTCAGTTGGGTTTGCTTTCCATGAGGCAAAGGCAAGTTGTTTCAGGACAACTGCCTCGCCACAAGCTTCAGTAAACCAAGGGCGGCAGGAAGGGTAAGACAACTGAACACGAGAGGGGATAAATCTGTGCATGAGGGAGAGCAAGTTTCTTTGAAAGAATTCCCAGGATGAGTTGATGTTTGAGAAAGTAGTGATAGAAGACCAGTCTGTAAGTTTGATGGCTGCTCGGAGACCCTGCCAGCTTGAGTGAAATGCCAGACTCGACGGCGGTGAGGTGGTTCTCTGATAACAGCCAGAAAGATGTCCACTTTAACAAGGACGTGGTCAGAAGAACCAATTGGAGCGAAGGAAGAGCAGCTGATATTGTCAGGGAAATTTGTCAAAATCAGATCGAGAAGAGATGGAGGAACTCTTGTACTCTTGTACTCCACACTCTTGTACAAGAAGAAAACCTGAAGCAAGTTCAGTTGTATTTTATTTAATTGTTCCATATTCAGGTGTGACTGCATCTTCTTGATGACCTCACCTCCTTTCCCCATATTTTTCCTCAATGGTTGTCAAACCAACACTGCGAGAGGTCCTTCTGGGGCTGCAGTCATGACTTGATCATGATGGTGTCATCATTGTATGAGTTCAAGGCAGGGAACTCAAGTAATTATATATATATATATATATATATATATATATATATATATATATATATATATATATATTAATGAAAGACCCACCCACATCTCTCACCTCTGAATGGAAGGAATAGTGAATCAGCTCTCACTGAATCTGGTAAACCCAGGTGGCTAGGATATCAGTAAATTAACACCTCACATGCTCTTCTTGCCAAAGAAGCTGCATAAAGCAACCAAGAAGGCATATGCAAGGTAAGTGTTTTGCTGTTTTAAACCCTTCCCAGAGTTCCTCCACAACCAGAAAGACATTCCCAAATTGTACACACATGAGAATCCCAATACGACACACCCTGTTAGCTGCCGGACCAGTTTCATCGCTTATTGGCGAATCATCAGCGACAGCGGAGACAGCAATGTATACCAATGAGGCTCCCAAGCATGTACCACGTGCAAATGTCAAAAGCAGTCAATATATAAATAATAAAGACCCAACCACATCTCCCACCTGAAATGGAGGGAATATTCAATCAGGTCTCACCTAATCAACTCAACCCAGGTGGCTAGGATTATATAATTAAATTAACACCTCCCATGCTCTTCCAGCCAAAGAAGCTGCATAAGACAACCAAGAAGGCCTCCAAAAAGAAAAATATAGATTTGCTCTTGTATAGCAAAAGCATTGACACATGCTTTAAATGCAAGCAACTCTAAAGGTGTGCCACCAATTATTATTAATTTTTTTGTGTAGAAGGCAAGGCTCATGGAATAGCTAGAACACAGAATGAAAGGACAAAATAGAGGGAGATTAAATAAGGAATGGGGGTAGGGAAGGAGATGGTCTCAGGGTGGAGATGGTCTTTTGGCCTATGTTGACCTCAAAAAAAATTGGAAGTTGAATTCAATGACCAAATGTGCAAATCCTCTTCAAATTTCAACTCAATCGGATGAAAATTGACAATTTTAAAATTTCGGTCTATGTTGACCTTTTAGCTTATGTTGACCTCAGAAATAATTGGTGGTTGTATTCAGTGAGCTGAGATGAAGATCCTGTTCAAATTTTTGGTCAATCGGATGAGAATTGAGGATTTTAGAAATATGGCCTTGGTTGATCTTTTGGCCTATGTTGACCTAAGAATAGTTGGTGGTTGTATTCAGTGAGCTGATATGAAAATCCTGTTCAATTTTTTTTTTTGTTAATTGGATAAAAATTGAGGATTTTAGAAATATGGCCGATGTTGACCTTTGGCCTATGTTGACCTCAAAATAGTGACCACCATATCACATTGTCATGTAACATGTGGTAAAGTTTTAATTTCCTCCACTGAACGGTTTTTATCTTTACACAACGCAGACACGTACGACATATGACATACGACATACGTACTGGACGTACACTACCGATCGCTTAACCCCGATTTTCGCTTCGCGAGAGCATGGTAATGAGCATGTAAAATTGGAGATGACTTATTTGATGCAAAAAATAAATTGATCGACGAATACAGATCCATAAATTATAGATAGTGCTGCCCTCCAGTGGAAACCAAACCGAATTGCATGATGTTTCTGATTCGTGGAGGATGCGTGGACAGCTGAATATGTGCAAAAAAAGCAAAAACTATGGCACTATGGTGGAATTTGTTTCGAAAGCCATTAATTAGATCTATTGTCCTCTGTATATTCCATGTGTCAGCTCGTTTCAATGTATAGCCAACACATTTCAGGCAGACGAATGGGTGGATGGACGGACAGATAGACTGACAGACACCAACGTGATTTTCGAGGTGGTTCATTAAAAACTCAAGAATGAAATTTGGAACATATTACTTCGACGTACAAAGGACTTACTTCTGAAATTTGCAGCCGATTTCGTCCAGTTGAAGCCGAGAAACGAATTTTCAGTCCCTGTGTTAAAGTTGTATTCAGAGAAACCGTCCCATGTAAAGGGAGAGGTGCTTTGAGCCTCCCTTGATAAAAGTGAGATGAGTAATTGGGCAATGGGATATATAATATAAGAAGCTGTCGATTGCTTTCAACCTGCAACAACTTGCATAATATGATTGTGTGCTTGCAACTTGTATATAAAGTTCTACAGACGATGAGACATTTTGCTTGAGGTGGTCACTTGTTATTTGTGCTGCAACCATAGGCTGGCACGTGAGTATTTGCACGTGAGTGTCTAGATTTGTCCTTTTGTCGGCAGAATAACTGAACAACCAATGCAGCTAAAGTGCCAAATTTGGCACAAAGCTTCTTCGTGTGAACATCTTAGATGAGGTCAACGTTGAGCTAACAAGGAAAGATATAAAATGAAAATTAGAACAGGACTATTTAATTGAGTAGAGCTCAGCACCCTCTGGGGATACTGCACTCAGAAGAAACAATGGCGTGAGTCAGAACCTCAATCAAGTGCGTTCTAGTTACATCCGCCACCGAAGGTGAAGGAGGTTATCTTTTCACCCCTTTATGTCGATTTGTTTGTTATTTGCAACAACGAAGATTTTTCAACTATATTGGTCAGTCGATTTTGTTATTGTCTGTGTTTGTCTGTCTTTCTGTCTGTCTGTCTGTTTGTCGCCTCCAGGTCACGATTTTAAATCGATATCCACAAAACTTCACCAAATGGTAGCATTTGTCGTAAGGAAGAAGACTTGTTTTGAGGTCAAAAGGTCAACATAGGCCAAAGGGCAAAAACTTAGGTGAGATTTCTAAAATCCTCAATTTTCATCCAATTGACTTGAAATTTGAAGAGGATTTCTATTTCTGGTCACTGAATTCAACCACCAATTATTGTTGGTGTCAACATAGGCCCAAGGTCCACAACTAAGGTGGTGTTTCTAAAATCCTCAATTTTCATCCAATTGACTTGAACTTTGAAGAGTATATATATTTCAGGCCAATAAATTCAACCACCAATTATTTTTGAGGTCAACATCGACCAAAAGGTCAGCATAGGCTGAATTTCTGAAATTGTCAATTTTCATCCAATTCACTTGAAATTTGAAGAGTTGCATATTTGGTCATTGAAATCAACCACCAATTATTTTTGTTGTGGGTGTATCCAGATTGGGCTTAACCAATATTTATATATTATATATACTATATATATATATATATATATATATATATATATATATATATATATATATATATATATATATATATATATAGTATATATGTGGTGTGACATCTGGACAGAAGAAGGAAGATAAGGAGACTTGGTGGTGGAATGAGGAAGTACAGGAAAGTATAAGGAAGAAGGGGTTGGCGAAAAAGAAGTGGGATGGTCAGAGAGATGAAGAAAGTCGGCAGGAGTACAAGGAGTGGCGTCGAAAAGCAAAAAGAGAGGTGGCTAAGGCCAAGGAAAAGGCTTATGACGAGCTGTATGAGAAGTTGGATACAAAAGAAGGGGAAAAGGATTTATACCGATTGGCAAGACAGAGGGACCGAGCTGGGAAGGATGTGCTGCAGGTTAGGGTGATAAAGGACGCAAATGGGAATGTGCTGACGAGCAAGGAGAGTGTGTTGAGAAGGTGGATGGAGTACTTTGAGGAGCTGATGAATGAAGAAAATGAGAGAGAGAGAAGGTTGGAAGAGGTAGAGATCGTGAATCTGGAAGTGGGGTGGATCAGTAAGGATGAAGTGCGGACTGCTATGAAGAAGATGAAAAGTGGAAAGGCGGTTGGCCCAGATGGTATACCACTGGAGGCATGGAAGTGCTTTGGAGAGATGGCAGTGGGGTTGTTAACCAGATTATTTAATAAAGTCTTGGAAAGTGAGAGGATGCCGGAGGAGTGGAGATTAAGTGTACTGGTTCCGATTTTCAAGAATAAGGGTGATGTGCAGAGCTGTGGAAATTACAGAGGGATAAAGTTGTTAAGCCACACCATAAAGTTGTGGGAAAGAGTAGTGGAAGCTCGGTTGAGAGGAGAGGTGACGATCTGTGAGCAGCAATATGGGTTTATGCCAGGAAAGAGCACCACTGATGCGATGTTTGCTTTGAGAATGTTGATGGAGAAGTATAGGGAAGGCCAGAAGGAGTTACATTGTGTGTTTGTGGATTTAGAGAAAGCTTATGATAGGGTGCCAAGAGAGGAGTTGTGGCATTGTATGAGGAAGTCGGGAGTGGTGGAGAAGTATGTGAGGATCGTGCAGGATATGTATGAGGACAGTGTGACAGCGGTGAGGTGTGCGGTAGGAATGACGGACCGGTTTAAGGTTAAAGTGGGATTGCACCAAGGATCGACTCTGAGCCCTTTCCTGTTTGCAATGGTTATGGACAGGTTGACGGACGAGATCAGACTGGAGTCTCCATGGACTATGATGTTCGCGGATGACATCATGATCTGTCGGGAGAGTAGGGAGCAGGCTGAATCGAGCCTTGAGAGGTGGAGGTACGCACTGGAGAGAAGGGGAATGTTAGTCAGTCGGAGTAAGACGGAGTACATGTGCGTAAATGAGAGGGAGGGTGGTGGTATGGTGCAGTTGCAAGGAGTTGAGGTAGGGAAGGTGGATTGGTTTAAATACTTGGGATCAACTGTCCAAAGTAACGGAGAGTGTGGGAGAGAAGTGAAAAAGAGAGTGCAGGCAGGATGGAGTGGGTGGAGAAGAGTTGCAGGAGTGATTTGTGACAGAAGGGTAGCTGCAAGAGTGAAGGGGAAAGTATACAAGACGGTAGTGAGACCAGCTATGTTGTATGGTTTGGAGGCGGTGGCACTAACAAAAAGACAGGAAGCGGAGCTTGAGGTGGCAGAGTTAAAGATGCTGCGATTCTCGTTGGGAGTGACGAGGATGGATAGGATAAGAAATGAGTATATTAGAGGGACAGCGCAGGTAGGACGGTTTGGAGACAAAGTGAGAGAGGCGAGATTGAGATGGTTTGGACATGTGCACAGGAGGGAAGCGGAGTATATCGGGAGAAGGATGTTGAAGATGGAGCCGCCAGGCAGGAGGAGAAGAGGAAGGCCAAAGAAGGGGTTCATGGATGCGGTGAGGGCGGACATGCGGGTGGTTGGAGTGTCAATGGAAGATGTGGAGGATCGAGCGAAATGGAGACAGTTGGTCCGCTGTGGCGACCCCTAACGGGAGCAAGCCGAAAGAGGAAGAATATATATATATATATATATATATATATATATATATATATATATATATATATATATATATATATATATATATATATATATATATATATATATATATATATATATATGGATATCACGATATCTCAAACAGTTGTGGATGGATTCGGATGAAACTTGGTGGACAGGTTGGATGTGTGGCAAGGATGAAATGATTCGATTTGATGAAGATCCAAATCCGGATCTGCATATGGGGATTATTTAATTTTTGATTCTTCACCATTGAGAGATAGGGCCAAAAACGATAAAGTGTGCTGCATGATATTTCAAAAATCTATTGAGCCCGATATGTTCTCCTGGATCAGGCATTGCGTGGCGGAGGTATGCGCTCTACCGAGTGCCCTCCTAGTTACTACTGTATTATTTATACCTCATGAATGCATACTACCTTAAATGTGTGATTTGGGGTGGCCCGATATAAAAAGTCTGTGGCTTTTCGACTGAGGCAATGGTATAAAAGTCAATCGATTTTTATACAATTCGACAATTTTAATTCAATTTTTCGAGTTATTCCACAATAATTGAAACCTCGAAGACTGAGGAATCATCTTTATTTTATTTCTCCACTACTAAGTTGTGCCATTATATCGTGATCATTTCTTATTTCCCATTGATGTCCGAAAACATACAGCACGTACTGCATCTTACCATACATGAGTGCTTTCACATCGAGACAATGTTTTTTCCTGATAAACTCATACCAGATCGCAGGTGACTGAGGTTAATTGCAGCAGGGAGCCTTTGTTTCGTGCCTCTCAGCACAAGGATAATGAGGGTAACAGCCTGCAGTGCAAACAGATGTGTGCAATAGGAATGCATTTGATACTCTTTTGTCGATTCAACGTTGCACAGCTTGCATGCTGACCCTACAAGCTGTGTGGTGGCAACCAGATTGCCAGGGTCATTCAGCACCAGCTCCTGATGTCAATCACGTTCAACACTCGGGTGAATAGACACTTTTTCCATCTATGTTAATGAAGCAGAACACTGCGTGCTGCATTGACGTGCATCTCCAGGAGAATCAATAATTTAAACTCCTACTAAAATTGCTTTGGGCACTGCAAAAGTTGAATCTGCGACCAAAATACCCACCCAATGGGCGATCTTGTTCCAAGGAAGCAACATATTCTTCTGACACACACCTGCATTTGAGCAGTGTATAGGCAACTGACAGCTGCCTCAATCGCTCCCAAAAGTATAAAAATAAATTTACCTGGCTTACTGCATGAAGCAAAAACATAGCTACTGCTTATAATTAAACGCCTCACTGCATTGGAAAACGTGGGGACAGGAATTTTGGACTGCAAATGGTGGAGACTTGTAATACCCTCCCCCACCTGGAGGCAGTACTGCATGATACACATTTACATAGAAAAATTGTGTCACCCCTTCTCCCCCCCCCCATCCCCGACCACCGGCAAAGATATCAACAACCCTAGATACATTAATTGGGGTCATGCTGATCCTATGTAGCGAATCTGCATGCAATCAGTTCAGAACTGTAGGAGGAGTAGCATGACTAACAGACACACACACATTTATTAGTGCAGATATATATATATATATATATATATATATATATATATATATATATATATATATATATATATATATATATATATATATATATATTGCAGAAATATTCGCAGATCGGTGTGTGTGTGTGTGTGTGTGTGTGTGTGTGTGTGTGTGTGTGTGTGTGTGTGTGTGTGTGTGTGTCAATGTGTCAGTGTGTCTCCTCCATAAGTTCAAAAACATAAAACATAGCAGCCTGAAACTTTTCAGGCATTCCAAGAAAATCCAAAGCAAGTGCATGACTGAAAATTGGGTGTATAGGTTAATTAAAACACCCCTTTTGGAGATAATTAATGGCTTTTATATTATATCCTTCATCAGGCGATCCTCGGCAACCTCGCTTTCTGGGGTCTTAAGGCGTTTCCTGGGTTACCTCTCTGGGGTCTGAAGCCACCATGTTTTTTTGGCCTGCTCAACCACGCCTTGAATTGGAACAGGCCACATCGATTTCTTTACGATAAAATTTTTTCACATTCCTCACTCATATTATTGAATGCCTGTTCAACATAGCTATGAATCACTCTCTTCATCGCTTTTGTAAGAACAAAAGTTTTCAAATTAGTAGCTTGGAGCAATTTCATGCATTACATGATACAATTTTCCACGATCTACTCTCAAGGAATAATTAAAGTATATCATCGAATTATTATTTCGGTTTTGAGGATCAGATATCATCTGGACTAAACAAGTGTTGAAATCTGTTGTGAAATCTGATAATTGAAAGAAATAACAAGTTTTGTAACTAAACCGATACACCAATTTACTTTATGGTATGTTCCCTCTTTCTCCATACATACACAACAGAATGTGAATTTTCCATAGCATTAAACATATCTTTTTGTACTGTTAGGAGAATTATATTGAGTGAACAAGTTTTTTTTGGGGGGGGGGGGATTTGCCCAAATTAGCCAGTTTCCTTGAGCTGGTTTAATGCCTTCACTGCTGGACCTCATGCCCTGTCCTCGAGAGGAACTGCCTATCCATAGTGTCTGCCAGATTTGTGCCTATATTTTCGGAGGTTTCACGAGGTGCTCTTCAGGGAATCAAAGCAAATGTGGTAAAAAAACGGACGTTAAAAAAAAGTTATAATGTTTGCGTGGACCCCAAACCGATGTACCATGTGATACGTGCACAGATGAGCTGGCAAAATGGCGGATTTTCTGCAATGTTTATTTCACAGGCGATTGAACTTTGCAATGTCTCCAGGGTTGTTCTGCATCAATCAGCAACTCTTTTGTTGATAAAGTCTTTTTATTTCATTAATTCATTTTATTTAATTTACTGCTGCGTGTGAGGTGAAGACTGGCTTTAAAGTGAAAGGGATCCTTCATAGTTTGCAGCGACAGCCTGGCCAACCGTTCCTGAAAACCACTTAATTGGAGTGTTTGCTTGAGTGCTTAAGCCACTTGCCGAGCACCCATTGTCGACAACGGATGATGGTATGTGCTACATCATTCTGAGTGAAACGTTCACTCACAGCGGATGCTTTTACCGCACCACGTCATTCAGAGTGAGTGGTTCGTGCTCAGTCATCATGAGAGAGTGGTTTATGATCTGTCACCCTGAGCAAGTGGTTCATGCTCTGTCACTCTGAGCAAGTGGTTCATGCTCAGTCACCATGAGAGAGTGGTTCATGCTCTGTCACTCTGAGCAAGTGGTTCATGCTCTGTCACCCTGAGCGAGTGGTTCATGCTCTGTCACTCTGAGTGAGTGGTTCATGCTCTGTCACCCTGTGTGAGTGGTTTTTGCTCCATCACCCTGAGCGAGTGGTTCGTGCTCCATCATCTTGAGTGAATGGTTCGTGCTCCATCAGCCTGAGCGAGTGGTTCATACTCCGTCATCCTGAGTGAGTGGTTCATGCTCTGTCACCTTGTGTCAGTGGCTTTTGCTCCATCACCCTGAGCGAGTGGTTCATGCTCCATAAACTTGAGTGAGTGGTTCATATTCCATCATCCTGAGTGAGTTGTTCATTCACCGTCTTCCTGAGCGAGTTGTTCATGCACCGTCTTCCTGAGTGAGTTGTTCGTGTTCTGTCATTCTAAGTGAGTGGTTCCTGCTCTGTCATCATGAGCATGTGGTTTGTTTTCCTTCATCGTGAGCGAGTGGTTCGTGCTCCATCAACCTGAGCGAGTGGTGCATGCTCCATCATTCTGAGTGAGTGGTTCTTGCTCCCTCATTCTGCATGAGTGGTTCATGCTCCATCATTCTGAGTGTGTGGTTCATGCTCTGTCACCCTGAGTGAGTGGTTCAAGCTCTGTCACCCTGTGTGAGTGGTTTTTGCTCCATCACCCTGTGTGAGTGGTTTTTGCTCCATCAACTTGAGCGAGTGGTTTATGCTCCATCATCCTGAATGAGTGGTTCATGCACTGTTTTCCTGAGCTTGTAGTTCATGCTCCATCAGCCTGAGTGAGTGGTTCGTGCTCTGATATTCTGAGTGTGTGGTTCATTCTCCGTCATCCTGAGTGTGTGGTTCATGCTCCGTCGTCCTGAGAGAGTGGTTTGTGCTCCGTCATCCTGAGCGAGTGGTTCATTCTCCGTCATTCTAAGTGAGTGGTTCGTGCTCTGTCATCGTGAGCATGTGGTTTGTTTTTCTTCATCTTGAGCGTGTGGTTCATGCTCCGTTATCCCGAGTGAGCGGTTCATGCTCCATCATCCTGAGTGATCGGTTCATGCACCGTCTTCCTGAGTGAGTAGTTCATGCTCCATCAGCCTGAATGAGTGGTTCGTGCTCCGTCATTCTGAGTCAGTGGTTCGTGCTCTGTCATTCTGAGTGTGTGGTTCGTGCTCCGTCATTCTGAGTGTGTGGTTCGTGCTTTGTCATTCTGAGTGAGTGGTTCGTGCTCCGTCATTGTGAGCATGTGGTTTGTTCTCCATCATCTTGAGCATGTGGTTTGTGCTCCGTTATCCTGAGCGAGTGGTTCATGCTCCACCATCCTGAGTGAGTGGTTCATGCTCAGTCATTCTGAGAAAGTGGTTCGTGCTTCGTCATTCTGAGTCAGTGGTTCATGCTCCATCATCCTGAGTGAGTGGTTCGTGCTCCGTCATTGTGAGCATGTGGTTTGTTCTCCGCCATTCTGAGTGAGTGGTTCATGCTCCGTCATTCTGAGTGAGTGGTTCGTGCTCCGTCATTGTGAGCATGTGGTTTGTTCTCCTTCATCTTGAGCGTGTGGTTCGTGCTCCGTTATCCTGAGCGAGTGGTTCGTGCTCCATAAACCTGAGCGAGTGGTTCATGCTCCATCATCCTGAGTGAGTGGTTCATGCACCGTCTTCCAGAGCGAGTAGTTCATGCTCCATCAGCCTGAGAGAGTGGTTCGTGCTCCGTCATTGTGAGCATGTGGTTTGTTCTCCTTCATCTTGAGTGTGTGGTTCGTGCTCCATCATTCTGAGCGAGTGCTTCGTGTTCCATCAACCTGAGCAAGTTGTGAAATAACACCCGATTTCCAAGCCCTTTGCCGTATTATCGTGTTTTCGAAATTCCCGAGCCCAATTTTTTCCCACCCATCACAAGCAGCTATTTATAAAGATTAATATTTGTGAACATATCCCTGAAACGTCTAGACAAATGCAATGTTGTGTTTCAGTGAAAGCCACTCAAGGTTTTTAGGTTGTACACAGTAAGTACTGGATTCGGCAATCACACTGACTCCAACCTTCAGATTCCTAAAAAATTGCTGATATCGTCACTCCTTGGGTGTCTTTTTCGTGGTCTCTGTTTATGCTTCGACTGAGGCGAGTGATCTCACCGTGAAGGACACCTTCTATGCTGCGCTCGAGTCTGTGGTTGATCACTGCTTCAGGCGAGATATTCTTCTAGTCTTGGGGGATTTTAATGCATCGACTGGAACTGATAGGGATGGTTATGAGATATGTGTTGGTCCTCATGGGTCTAGAAATGTGAACCAGAATAGCACTAAGTTCCTTGACTGCAAGAAGTCAAGGACTTAGGGTGGCTGGTTCATGGTTTCAGCACCCACAAGCTCATCGTTGGACTTGGTATTCCAACACTGGCGGTGTGGCAAAGGAGATTGACCATGTGCTCGTTGATGGTCGCTGGAGGATGATCCAGAACTGCAGGGCCTACCGGAGTGCTCAGTTCCCCAATACTGACCACCGGCTTGTTGTAGCAACTCAAGTTGCAGATTAAATCCAGGAGAATGGTAGTATCCCAGCCTATGCTGGATGTTGGCAAGCTCAAGGATGAGAGGGTAGCTGAGGAGTTTGCCAACAGGCTGAGTGGAGATTTGGGGGAACTGGGTGCTTTGGGGGATCCTGAAGAATTGTGGAGTGTCTTCAAGACCACCATCCTTGACGTTGGACGAGAGTTTGTCTACTATACACTTAATACCTTGCAATGTTGTGTTTCAGTGAAAGCCACTCGAGGTTTATAGGTTGTCCACATTAAGTACTGGATTTGGCAATCGCACTGACTCCAACCTTCAGATTCCTAAAAAATTGCTGATATTGTCACTCCTTGGGTGTCTTTTTCCTGGTCTCTGTACATGCTTCGACTGAGGCGAGTGATCTCAGTGTGAGGGATGCATTCTATGCTGCACTCAGATCTGTGGTTGATCACTGCTTCAAGCGAGATGCTCTTCTCGTCTTGGTATTTCAATGCATCGACTGGAACTGATAGGGATGGTTATGAGACATGTGTTGGACCCCATGGGTCTGGAAATGTGAACCAGAATAGTACTAAGGTCCTTGACTTTGCAAGAAGTCATGGACTGAGGGTAGCTGGTTCATGGTTTCAGTACCCACAGGCTCATGGCTGGACTTGGTATTCCAACGCTGGCGGTGTGGCAAAGGAGATTCACCAGGTGATTGTTGATGGTTGCTGGAGGATGATACAGAACTGCAGGGTCAACTGGAGTGCTCAGTTCCTCAATATCAAGCACAGGCCTGTGGAAGCAACTGTGAAGTTTCAGCTTAAATCTGGGAGAATGGTACCATCCCAGCCGAGGCTGGATGTCGGCAAACTCAAGGATAAGAGGGTGGCTCAGGATTTTGCAAACAGGTTGAGTGGAGATTTTGGGGGTCTGGGTGCTTTGGGAAATCCTGAAGAATTGTAGAGTGTCTTTAAGACCACCATCCTTGACGTTGGATGGTGGTCTTGAAAAAAAATGACAGGTGAGGGGTGGAAGTGGGGTTCGCAAAGAGAATGATATGTGATGCTTAATGACCGAACAAAAAAAAACCCCAAAACAATCTCAGAACAGCTGTACACACAATGAGACAACAGAGTTTGTAAAGTAATCTGCTGGCACATCTGCAAAAACTTTGATATCCCAGTTCCAGAAAATTTGTGGGAAAATGAATCAAAAGCAACCACTGAAAACATTGAAGTGCCGCTCAAGTACGACCTTATGATCCCATCGAGCGTGAACATCGAAAACAATGCATTGCATACTTAGGTACAAAAACAGAGAGAGAAGAAGGCATTGCAAATTGAGGTGTTAATACCAGTGATTTTGGACAAACAATGCAGAAATCAAGAAAATTACCAAATACCAAGACCTCAAGGATGAAGTGAAAAGATCCTGGAAGCTGAAGAATGCCAAAGTTGTCCCAGTGATGATTGAGAACCTCATTGGAATGATGAAAAAGAACCTCACAGAGATATTAAAAACCATCTCCAGGAATATCACTACAAACGAACTACAGTTGTAAGCTATTCCTGGGCTCAGCAACGATCCTGAAGAGACAAAACTTTGAGAACAGAAAATTTCACAGCTTAGTCCGTGAATCGCGACCCCTTACCGAAATGAAGGTCGCTACTTTGAGACCACCCTGGGAGGACTCCGTAACCCCGCATGTGTAGATACCAATCAACGATGCACGCATGCACTTCTGTTATGGTAATACAGTTTATATACGTACACACACATAAAATACATAAAAACGACAAACACAAAGATTTCCCTTCAAACAGAGTTCTTTGAGAGAGGAATTGAAGTGGGAAATTAACAAAGTTCAATTGAAAAATATATCAAGGCCCAGAACACAAAATGCCCATCTCTGCTCTCTGCCTTCACAACCAGATCACGGCAAACACCTGGTCGGATGGACCTTATTGTTTTTATAAATGTGTCGATGTCGAAGTGAGGGCTGGATTACATGAGGAGATCACACAAAAGGTTAAACAAAGCGATATCCTGTAAAAATAAAATTGCACATTTTCAGCGGATGAGACACCAACGGCACCGCAAGGCCCAACACAGGCGGAAAGTGGAAACGTACATCTGTTTCATCGATGTTCCCTTGAGAGCGCGGATACTTTTACCGAAACGATCAACCAAGCAGCTTGGAGAGCGCTCGCCAAGTGGCTTAACCACTCAAGCAAGCACTCCAATGAAACGATCGTTAAGAAATGGCGAGCTTGACACACGATTCGAACCACGATAAACATACACCTCTCTGAGACGTGCTAAATATCAGGCCACGACCGCTGATGTCTCCGGGTGTTTATAAGCATTGTTATGTACCCAGCAATTCGTAGCTATGATGAACAGGCATTCGATAATATGAGTGAGGAAGCACTCCAATGAAATGGTTGTGAAGAAACGGCTAGTTTGGCACGCGATTAGCAGCACAATAAACGTATACCGCCCAGAGATGCCCGGAATGTCAAGCCACGAACGCTGACGTCTCCGGGCGTTTATGAGCATTGCAATGTGCCCAGCGATTCGTAGTTATGATGAACAGGCATTCGAAAATATGAGTGAGTAAAGTGAAAACAACTTTATCATTAACAAATTGCTGTGGCTTGTTCCAAGTCAAGGCATGGTTGAGCAGGCCAAAAAAACATGGTGGCTTCAGACCCCAGCGAGGTTACCCAGGAAACACCTTAAGACCCCGGAGAGCGAGGTGGCCGAGGTCGAGGATCGCCTGATGAAGGATATAATTAAATAAGGCCGTTAATTCTCTTCAAAAGGGGTGTTTTAATTAACCCAAACACCTAATTTTCACTCTTGCACATCCTTGGTGTTTTATTAGTTTGCATGCAAAGTTTCAGGCTGCGATGTTTTATAGTTTTGGAGCTATGGAGGAGACAAACGGACACACACACACACACACACACACACACACACACACACACACACACACACACACACACACACACACACACACACACACACACACACACACACACACACACACACACACACACACACACACACACACAAACACATTGCCTTTTATTAGTATAGATAAACAGCTGTGTGTGACGGGTGGAAAAAAAAATTGGCTCGGTAATTTAGAAAATAAGGTAATATGGCAAACGGCTCAGAAATCGGACATTATCAAATATACCACTCGTCGCTTCACTGGTGGCAATACTAAGAGAGGGGGGCAGAGAGATGGGGAGAGACAGGTGGGAGACAGCATATAAGATGAAGGCTTACCTTGCTGTGTTTAAACCCCTGGAGATCTTTGACTGGTCGAGGGTTAAACATGACCATCATCGCCGAGCCTCAACACACAGCGCCATTTATTGTGTGTTTTGTATTTTACGGCGACGGTCCCACTTCATGCAGGGGTGGCAAAGTTTTCATAGGCTTGAAGTGTGTCCTCCTGAACCAGAAAGTATGGACAACCAACTGAAGTAGAACACAATGACTGGAAGATTGCAGGTACAAGATGGCAGAACACAGTCATTGTTGCTGTGCTTGTTTCTAATCTTGCTTCGTTGTTGAGAAGTTTCAGTTGCTCTGGATTTTTGTTATTCTTTGTTTTTTGTCATCTTTTTTTTGTGCTTCTGCCTTTTTTCCCTTCTTGTATCTTTCTTCTTCTATCAGCCTCTCCTTCTTCCTTTGTTGTCTTTTCATTGTTCTTCTGTCTTCCATATTCTGCCTTCTCCTTCTTCTGTGTTTCACTTTCTGCCTTTCTTCTCCAGCATTGTTTCTTATTCTTCAGCACTGAGGATTCCACATCACATTTTATCACAGTGTTTGACATTGTGTTTTTTTTATCCTTGTAGAGCTTCATGATAGACAATGTTGCACGTTTCTCCATGTGGAGCCAAGATGAAAAGGTTTTTGCCATTGCCAACTCTGGAACAACCAACATTGAGTTGGCCATGAGAAAAGCATGGGCTTTGCAGGTTTAGGCCAACAACTTTGAGCTATTGTCCTTGTGCCTTGTTGATACTCATGGCAAAACTGAGGTGGACAGGGAACTGGAGCCTTCTCAGTCGAAATGGCAAGTCAGATGGGATGATTGGCATGCATAGAATGAAGACATCCTGTCCTGCTGCATGGCCAGTCATGATGTGGCTTCAGTGACATGTGGCATAAGCTTCTTGACAGCCAAACGTGTTCCATTGCAGAGTGTTGGTGGGTCCAGATTCTTGAGAAGCATAATGGGTGCACCAAGCTTGAGCTCCAGATTGTGAGGAGGCACACCTGGTAATTCCAGAGAGTTAAGAAATTCTGTGGGGTAGTGGACTGCTTAATTTGTATCTGGAACAGTATCAAGCAACTTGTACATTTGCATAGTGCCAAGTAACTATGTAAGAAGGCCTCTGTTTTGTGGAATTGGCAGCATCATTTTTCGGTTCCAAGATGGCTCTTTGGCATAAGCACTTGTGATCATGGAAGTTATGTGCAACATTTGGAAATACTGCATCTTGTAGTTGTTGAAGTGTTGCAACTTTTTTCCCAATGCTGTTCATCGAGATAGTTCCATATTGATTTTCACATGCCATGGCTCCATTTCGCAGTTTGAGCAGGTTTGCAGCAAACTCCACAGCAGATGAATCATCTGTTCAAAGCACTCATATGTTGGTCATTAGGCTGAGTCACTGAATGTTGTTCCAATGTATGAGGCTTTGAGGCAGGCCTGCAGTTCATCAGCTTTGGTTCCATGTGGAATGACTGGCAGCGTCTGTCGGAAATCCCCAGCCAACACCAGAGTCACTCCACCCATTGTTCTGTCATTATGTCGAAGATCTTGCATGGTGCGACCGAGAGCCTCGAAAGCAGCTTTGTGAGACATTATACATTCATCCCAGACAATGAGCCAGCACTCCTGCAGGAGCTTAGCCTTGCCAGTACACCTGCCAATGTTGCAGATTGGTACCTCCATACTTGCCAGATTTAAAGGTAACTTGAAGACTGAGTGAGCTGTTCTTCCTTCTGTCAACAGTGTGGCAGCAATGCCTGATGATGCCAATGCATGGGCAATCATGTTTCTTTGCCAGATTTTTGCCAAAAGAAGATTGATGAGAAGTTTTTCCAGTTCCACCGGGAGCATCGAGAAAAAGCGCCACCACTCCCATTGAAAACTGCTTGTGTAATGTGATTGAAGGCTTCTCTTTGGTCTGAAACTAGACATGGCTCAGTCTCCTGCATGTATTCAACAAGCTCTTCCATGTTGTATTTTTCTCTGTCAAAATTTCATTTGTGAGCTCATTGTCATTGTGTAGTTGAGGGTCAGGAAGGCCACCAGTTTTGTGGTCAGTCACCCAATGCCTTGATTTCATCTTCAATGATAATGAGAGCTTGATTGAAGGTGTCATCACTGTAGTCCAGTTCCAGGTTAGGATTTTGCACTTGTGCGTGATGCAAAATGTCCTCTGCAGATTCTCCTTGTGGTTGTCCCATAGTTGTTGAGGATTTGACATGGCACACGTCTGCAACATGATGGCAAATAGGCTTCGCAACATCCATGGTGATTGAGTTGCAGCTGCCTCCTCTAATGTGCTGTTCCAGTGTGTATCATCCTCCAGGAGTCCTCTGAGCTGGTAAGCCTGTTTGTAAGTTTTACAGATTGTTGCACCCACTGTTCACAAGTCCTCAAAAGATGTTGGACATTTGACCTCATGCAGAAACAGTCTTAGGTAAAATCATTCAAAATTATTAGGATGGACAGTGTACACATGGCAAGTTCATCACTGGCTTTGATGTCTGGCTGGTCTGGCACAGTTTGACTTGCTCTGCGGCGAGCCCACTTCTTGCTGCCAACATTGCATGTGTAGTACTTGGGTATCTGATGCTATAACAGTGCCTGGGCAAATTCATCCTCCTGGCAGAGATTAAAGAAAGCAATGAGAGTTGTCTTGTGGGACTTGTGTGCGCTCACATACATTCTCCTCAGTGAAGTACACTCTCTGGCCATTCTAAAGGTGCACACTGAGATGAACCACAGTGGGATGTCACTCATACAGTGGCATGTCACTCATGAATTGGGAAGTTCAAGAGATGGCTTCATTGCTGCTGAATTATCTTCCCATTTAATATTGCCGAACCTCATCATGCACAGTCCCATCCATTGTCAGGCCAAACACAGCCATGTCAAATCCTTTGTTGAGATACTTGCACACATATTCGATGTATTTCACAGAGTGGCAGGACTCAACATTGATGTGTGCATTGAATAGCCATGTGAGGAGTGGGCAGTTGGGAACAATCCACCTGTTATCGACTTCAATCTCAGAACCACGAACTCTGATGGTTGTTGTGAATCCACCATCTTCTGGTTTTCTCCAAGGATAAAGTGGGTATACATCTTGTCCAGTCTGTGTCTCTTTCAGAAGATATTGTCCAAACCTTTTTGTGCATTTGTTAAGTTTCATGCATGGTGGGTTTGGATTGATGCTTCCACAGGGACCATGCACAATCTGTGTTTTGACAGTGCTGAACAGAAGTGGATCAATTTCTGGGTCTGGAAGTTCAGCACTGATGAAGTCATCCACTTTGTGCACATGAAGTTCATCTTGAAGCCAAGTCAGAATGTTGGCATGTGGCAGGCCACGCTTTTGCCACTGAATTGTGTACATGTAGCATGTCGTGACTCCAAAAAATATTTTCCTTGGAGAAGACATTCATCAATGCCTTCAATTTTTTTGTCGGAATACTCTTGCCAGCAAATTGTGGCGATGCTGTGGTTTTTGACCTGGCATCAGTCCAATAGCCACTACCTCCCAAACTGGATTGCAGGTGAAGGTGATGAAGATATCATGACGGACATAGTTTCACACATGCCATGGCATCCCGAGTGCGCTCATGCATGTAGCGTGTGAAACTGGAAGGCAAGATGACCAATTGGCTGACATTGACAGCATTTCCATCATTGTTCATGGCATCCCTGAGGTGATCATAGTTTTGACTCGGACAGTTTCTTTTGGTTCTTTCGAATGAATCTCAGTCTTTCTGCCTGAATTTTGGCATACATGTCCACACCAAATTGGTGGAAGAGATCTTTGCAATGCAAGATGTGATTTAAATTACCAGCTCTCAGCATAATCCTGTAGGCATAAAGGTCCATAGCAAAAATGTTCTTTTCACTTGGCAGTCCTGTTGCTGGGTCGGTTTGTTGCAGTTTAATATTGTCGCGAATTCGCGCCCGCCGGCGTGCGAGCAGCCACGTAACTCGAATCGCGGCACGTCGCCCACCCGACGGACAATTCCATCGTTACCCTCTCGGACTAACGCCGGGAACTAGTCACGGGTGGACCTTTCGGCCTCACCACGATCTTGCCAATCGGCCCCCCACGTGGGATAGGGTTGTTCGCCAAATTCGACCTACCTAAGTACCCACACGGAGGGTAGACCGGGCGATCGCACCTCGCCGCAGGTCGACCCCGGACAAGGGCCACTTAAGCGACCCGTTCCGTACTATCGGGATAACAGAGCGGTGCTGTCGTCAACCTCGACGGTTCCGATTAATTATCGGGTGTATTTAGCCCACTACCAACCCTTTACGTGAAGTAAGATGGAGATTCAATTAAAGAAAAGACGAAGCGAAACGGGAAAAACAGTTCAACATAATTCACATTTATTCCGCGGCACACGGAAAGCACACATATACAATTACAACAATTATGCACCAAAAGCAATTGCAACAAAAGAAACACAACAATGCAGATCTACTACCGACTACGCGAGCACACGGCAACGCTTACACAGTTTTACTTTACAGACGGCGCCGACAACACATATACTCAAAAGCAAAAGAAAGGGCCACCCTCAAATACAAGTGGACAGACGGGGCTGTGGGCCGAGACCGGGTGGAGCCTACCCATCTTGTGATGAGCCGCAAATATGGCGGCGGTGCCCCGTCTCCGCGCTCCTCCGCGGGTTTCGTTGGCACTGCTTGGAATGGGGTGGGAACGGGGCCCCCTTTCCGCACTATCTCAGCGCGGGGGGGGGGGAGAGGGGGAAATTGTTGATGCTCTGGGGAAAGAGGATAGCTGGCTTGCTTGGGTCCCGCGACGAGCGGCTCCACTGCGACCTCGACCGCGCTCCCGGCTTCCCCTCTCTGCAGCTCCCCGACAGACTCCGAACCCCGACAGACCGACTCTCCTCCAGACCCGTCTTGACTGCTGCTGCCACACTCCGCCGCCACCACACCTCCCCAACTCGCCCGAGCCCAAAACCCTCCCGCTGCCACACCTCTCCAACTCGCCCGAGCCAAAAACAAAACTGACTGAATTCGCCCCGCGCTCGGCGCTTTATAGTACGGCAGGAGAACCCATATGCAAATTTCCGGATCAGGATGAGCTCGGGGGCGGAGCCACGCTCGCCCATTAGACAGAGGAAAAGTGGGCGTGAATCTCCCCTGATCCTCGAATTTGGCTATATCGATTCTACTCCGACGCACCTGGAGGCAGGGCCAAATCACCCCGCACTTGCTGATAGGACAGAACAGAAGTGGGCGTGTATCATTCTTGATCCGACTTCTCCTCGGAAAGGCCGCTTTTTGCACCCCCGGCTCGGTGTGCGTCCCGCACGAGGCCAGGACAGCCTGACGCTCGGCGCCCACAAGCGGTGCAGGAATGACGGCAGAAGGAGGAGAGGTGAAGGTGGTGGAGGGTCTAAAGTGGCGGTCCCTCGGCCACCGCGACGCCCGGAACGGCGGCGATGCGATGCCTGTGGGAGCGAGTCGCGAAAGTAAAGGTCGTGGCTGTTGGCGTTGTTGTTGTTGTTGTTGTGAAGCGGCGTTGCGGTTGGTGGTTTTTGTGTGATGGCGGTTGAGACGTGGCTGGTTCAAAATAAAGATAGAACAGAAAAACGGCTATCTTAAAGGGTCGCAGCCCGAATGAATCACATTTATTCCCTCTAAACAACGGGTTTGGGGCTAATTATACATGTACTTACAGAGATATCTCACCTATCGGACCTGAATGGTGGTTTGCGAATTTCCTCAACCACAACACTACCCCCTCCCCTTTTTACAGACTCGTCCCGAGTCGTCAAATTTTTGTGTGCCATCATGTGTAGTTCTCCCCGAGTACGTTTTACCTACGGATCCCTGAGTGCGACATTCATGGTATTCGTGTCCCCAAAATAAATAACCTGAGGGCTGAGTAACTAACAAAACAAACCCACTCACACGGACGACTTAAATAAAATTGCCGGTGCTAAGACAGACATGCCGGGGGTGCACTCATATTTACAGTACATCTTAACCTTAACTTACAAATTTTACACTAAACCATGGCCCAGGATCAATGGACTCTGCAAAAAGAAAGCAGTTAGCAGGGAGCCAGGCTACTCGTATGCAGTCTCTGGCTCAAACAATGCAGGTGACAGGGAATGTGGCCGGCTGCTCACACGCAGTCCTCGGCCTCCCCTTTTGAACTGAACGCAGTGAACCACAACGGTGCATGGGCTGCACAAACGCAGTCTCCTGGTGCGGCTGCCCGCAAGGCAGTCCCTGCAGAACACTGACGCAAGCAACAAAAAGGTGCACGGGCTGCACAAACGCAGTCTCCGTGCCAGCTCAAGTGGCACACGCAATGAGCACAACGGATGGATGGATGGATGAATGGATGGACGCAAACACGGTGCATGGGCCGCCACTGCAGGCCCGTGTTGTAGCTGCCAACAAGGCAGTTCTTGCAGCTTGCAAACTGTTGCTTTGATCCTGGCGCACATGGAAATGAACAGGGGGGGGGAAGCAAAATTGAACGGGGGCTGGCGAACATGGGGCAGTGGGCATGGCATGGCAAATAAAAGGCAGCAGGCAAACAAAGCCTGCAGAACAGGGCCGCTGCAGGCAAACACAGCCGGCAGATGAACTGGCCAGCACAGGCCTTGCAGAAAACAGCTGCAGACGATCCGGCCGGTACAGGCGTTGCAGCACAGCAGCTGCAGACGAAGTGGGCTGGCCTTTGCCTTGCAGTGGAAGTTGGTGGAGGGAGTGCGGTGGTGCTGGCCACTCGGAATGCGGGCTCGGACCTACCCTACGGTCTCCCTCCCAACCTATCGCCTTTGTCTGTCACTGTCCATACCCACTCCCTTAATTTGTAAAACCCAATTTAGCCCCAACTTATTTTTGGTTGTTTTTATTTTTACTTCCCCACTATAATTCGTCCCCTAACCCCCTTTACTGTCCTTGTTCGGCTAACCTATCCTGTCACCTCGCCTACTCCCAACCCCTACATTCCCTTCCCGGAGGGAACAAGGGAGAGCTAGCGTCCTGTGTCGAGGCCCAACGAAGCCTCAAGATGGCCTCCCCAGAGTTCAGCGATCTATAACACAAAGTGGGTCCAGCGGCCCACAATGAGAGCGAGGGGATGGATGGTGCAGAGGGGTACACTTCCTATTCTACCCTATCCATTTAACTGTTAATCTACCCCGGGGCTTTCAACAAGCGCCTCTCGGTTAAACTATTGGTTCTAAAAACCCAGATTCCCGTCGCCTGTGTTGGTGTCCTCACAATTTCGGGCCTCGCCCCCCAATTTTCTTTCCGTGCCCTCACACGGTCTCATGGCTGGGACGCGTGGCTCCCTTTGGCAGGCACGACCCTCTGCCAATTCCCCTACGATGGCACCCCCGGGCACTACACTGCCTCCGAGCCTACCAGCTCCCTAAACACCGGGAAGTTCCCCCCATGGCACCTTCCCTGAAACGCACACGTGGCAGGCTGGCTTCCCGGGCCCCTTTCCGAGGGTCACCCATGCCCACAACACTGCCCACGTGGCTAATGGTGCCCCGGGCCCCCGCACCAAGCGGGTGCACCCGTGCCCACTACGCTATCCCAGCCCCCCATGGGCCCTTGGCCTACCACGGCCGACTAGCCTGGTGCCCGGGGTACCCACTCAGCGATACTCACCTTTCGCAGCCACGCTCCCAGCCTGTCAACAGGGCTCCTGCACCCCTCCAAACGGGTTTCGAGCCTACTTTCCCACCAACAACAAAACGACCTCCATTTTTCAATTTGACTAACCCCCTAACTCAATCTACACTGACCCCGGGGGTCCCTTGGGCGTGAGTCACTCCTCCCCCCCCAATCACTCATCGCACCATGCATTCCACATTCGCTCCATACACACAGACCCGCTGGCCTCACTCACTCACCAAGCACATGTACTCGCCTCACAACCCACAACTCTTCAACACACACACCACTGAACTCTGCCATCCTTCTAACTACATCCCCTGACTAACTCGTGCTCCCACGTCGTCCCTTACACGACAGCACGTTCCTTTTAACACTACGTCCCCTCTACACATCCAAAGGCTGTCACTGTCTCCAAATCATCAAAAATCCATTCCCCACCTAAATCTCATCTAAATCCCTCTACCTAATCCATTCCACGGGCCCCATGAGGACTTACCCCTGCCCCATGGAGCCGGTCTAACTAAGCTAACCCTTCCCCCTAACTAGTTTCCTCCTGTGCCCAGGCCAAGGGGATCATCCACCCCTTGCCTGGGGAATCCTGTTCACCCGAAAGCGAGGCTTGCTGTTTTTTTTTTGTTTTTTTTTTCCCTCGCGCAGCTCCAGCGCGGTAACTCACAGCTCGCGCACTTTGCACCTGCCCGTGACGTCATGCAGCTGCACGTGTACCTCGTCCCTCCTAGGACGGTACCATCCGGCAGGGATACCCCTCCTGCCGGATTCCAACCCCACGTGCAGCCATGATGTCACCGTGCGCATAAAAAAAACACAAGCCCCACGTCTCGAGGGGTTCCCCACGAGAACACATGTGCTCTGCCCATTGGAGCGTAACACACCTGCCCGCGTGGAGAACCCGTCTGGTCCAAATCCGTAATCCTGCCTAAACTTTGTCCATCCGCGGGATCGGCAAATCCACCGCGTGCGTTTCCGGACAGGAACTTCACTCCCGCAAGCGAGCATGTGGGGGCCTCGTGCGTTGCACAGCACGGACCTCGCGCTCGCTGCTGGGTGAACCCGGCACGGTCCCCGAAACAGCTACAGCCGCTACCCGGCTTTCTTTCCTCTGTCGCAGTCTCCGTCGCCATTCAACCCACGCACACCTGCGTGTAATGATGCTCACACACCACTCCATTGCATTCACATTCACACCGGGAGACGCGGCTGCGTGCTCCCGCATGCCGACCGACATCTCCCTCACATACCGCTCTCTCACACACACGGTCTCCCTTGCACTCGGCCGTTCACTCACGCATGCCACCTCTCTCGCACACGTGGCTCCACTCACTCGCGGCCTTCCACTCACACACGCGGGGGCACTCGCCCGCGGTGTCTCATCCACACACGGCGTGCTGGGAAGCACGCCCTTCGGCACACTTGCCACCACACCACTCGCACACGGGGTCACTTCCACACACGGGGACGCACTCACACCTTGCAGCAAACACACCGGGACAACCACACTGGGGATTCGTGTCCCCACAAGGGTCTCTGGGGCCTCTATACCCCCCGAGCTCTCCGTGCACCCGTCCACAGCACTCCTCCCCTCGACCTCGCTCGACACGACTGAACTCACCTGGTCGTGACTCGCCTCAAGGGGGCATACTCCCTCCCCTCGTTCCTTGAGGAGGCTATCCCGCGACTCGCACTGGGTCCCGACACGCTCCGCGAGCTCACCGTCATCGTCCTCCACCAACTGTGTGTGTGTGTGTGTGTGTACGTCTCTAACCCCGTCCAATTCACCGTGTTGTCTTCCCTCGATCGTTCCCATCTCCCGTGTCTCTGCCAACTCAGTCACCTCTTCCCTTGTTATCTCCCTTGTCTCAACTATTATTTCCGTCTCTTCCCTTGTTATCTCCCTCGTGCACGTCTCCGTCACCCCAATTAGTTTTTCCCTCTCGGTCACCGTCACTCTTCTCGCCCAACACGTCCCCCGAATTATTTTCTCCTTACCCGCCTCCACCGCGGGCCCGACAGCCATTGCACCCCCTCCCAGATCGTTCGCTCCCACACGTGGAGTCGCCATTTTGAGCTCCGCTGCCATTGCCTTCATGCCCGCCTGCAGGCTTCGGCCCATGTTCTGCGTCTCACCCCGCAGTTCTTTCATTTCTTCCTTCATTTTGAGTGCGTTTGTTTCCATATTCGCCTTCACTTCGTTCATTTGCTTGTTCATGCCTTTTATTTCGTTTGTGTTTGTATCCATTTTCGTTTTCACTTCGTTCATTTGCTTGTTCATGTTCGCATTCATTTGTTGCGCATCCGCATTCATCTTTGCCAGCATGGCGAATAGCTGGGCCATGTCGGGTGCGCTTGGGTGTGTGGTGTCGTGATAGTGGTGCTTCGAAGGCAGACACGAGCGGGGGAACAGTTCAACCCGGCTTTATTGCACGAGCGAGAGCGTGAGCGTACGTTGCCCGTAACTCCCCTTTATTACGTACTCAATGCACTCTACAAGCCACAGCGACTACAGCAACCACTACAACGCCTCAGGCGGCGCGCACTCCTATATCCCTTGCACGCAAGTGATCACGCCGACCACTCCTCCACATCATGCCCTGCCCCCGCAGGCCCGCTACACCACACTCCTCCCTCCTAAAACTAAGATTATTAAATGACCATCATCATAATAACCAGAAGCAGCATAGGATATAAAAGCAGATAAGGTACCAAAAACGATAATCGCCTCAAAAAGAAAAAGCATAGGCACATCACACCACATAACGTGTCGATGCGAGCGAGTGGAGCTGCAACGGCCAGGTGCCGAAGACTGAGTTGCACAATGAACCCACAAAACCCTGACCGCGTTACAGATATCAAGAAGCAAGGCAAGAAGCACAGCATCACTACGCAGCAAAAGCGCCCCCAGGCGGCTCATGCTTACACGCCCTCCGGCGAGGTCGTGGCGACCTCCCGAGCAAACCTCCCCCGGCACCATCAAACGCCTCCGGCTGACAAGGCGGCACATCTCCCCCAGCCAGACCTGAAGCGGATAAACATTCCGAGGCCGGAAGGCCGCTGTCTGGAAACTGTGGCGCCACTGCCAAACCCGACTGACCTTGCGTGGGGACGCTGAACAGCGCCGTCGGCTGGACGCAACAAATACCCCATAACAACCCACGCACTACAATCAGTTGAGATTCCAACGTACGTCTAAACGGCCTCGGGCGAGAACAGAAAGTTGCGCCCCAGGCGCCAGGCACGTCTGACCTTGCCGAAATCAGAGGTGGGGGTAACGTTGAAAAGCGACCCTGCCCCGGCTCTGAGTCGATCTCTGAGACCCACACAACAATTAGACGGTAGCAATTCCATACAAACCCAGGCCCGTCATAAATCAATAAGAACATCATCTGTGCAATTGCAAACTCCTTTTTCCATTCAGCGCGTTTTTCCAATAAAACCCCCGCACATGACAAAGTAACAACCCGTGGCCCGTGGCACCGGGAGGCCAATAAAACCTCTTTATTTGCCACAATCGCTCCCAAAGCCTTCACATCACATCCGTTATCACGAAAATCCCATCAATTGATCCCAGCCAAACATATTCTCACACCTGAACTGCCGGCATTTATTCCAACAACGTTAAACTGCATCACTTGAGCAATGAAAATCAAATACGCAATGAACAGCAACCCATGAACCACATCACGTGTCCGTCTCCCGGCTGTCGTCGCGACGTTGCGATGACCTGCTTGCCGTCGACAGTCGCGATCCGCGAACTTCTTGAACGCGACGGGCACGCTGCAACTCCCCGGCGACACTGCCTGAACAACACAGGTGAGCCTTGCATCATGAGCGCAGCTGAAGCGCGAGAGCTCATCGCGAGAGCTGGCACGGCTCCCGTTGCTCCCGAACCGCAGATCATCGTTGCAGGAAGCAACGAACGGTCGCTCCCGTTGCATCGATGCGGCTCCTGCCGCCAGAACCTCGCCCTCGGGTCTCGAAGGAAGCACCGGCGCACCTGGAGGTACGAACTGGAGATCCAGCTCGAGGTGCGCCAACCAGTGCCGACCCAAAAGGGCGGGCCCCTCCCCTCGTACCACAAACACCGAGAGTAGGGCGCTTCGACCCCGGCAGACCACCGAGATGTCGGCCACCGCAAGCGGTGCAATCGCTTCGCCGGTGTACGTGCACAGCGACAAGGTCGTCTTGACCAGGCGAACACCGCGAAGACTACGAGCCGCCCGCTCGCCCATGACCGACACTGCAGCCCCGGTGTCAACGTAAAACACGGTCGGCTCGCCATTCACCTCGACTTCCACCGTGATTGGTCTTGTCACCTCCGGACCAATCGAAAACAGACTCAACATTGGTTGCATCTCCTGCTCCGGCCCGCCGGCATTGCTATGCCCCGGCTGCAGGCTGCTCCCCAGGTCACTGAGGTCCTCCCGCACCTCACTATCCAAGACCCCAATGGAGGCCCCCGCCATCCGACACACACGCTTCAAATTGCATCGATGTCTTCAAATGTCCCACCTTGTGACAATGCAAACACACGGTGTTCTTATACGGGCACACTCGTGGCAGGTGCGGACCACCACACCCCCAGCACCCCGGGAAATCCACCTCGCTCCCGGTGCGGCTGCGCTGCGGCGCGCGCGCGACCTGGGGCACCTGGGTCATCGCGTGGACCCCGGAATCAGCCGACATGCCCCAGCTGGAGCTACTCATTACGTCCTGGCCGGCGATGGCGCGGACATCCGTGAGCGTCTATTCGACAGCCGACGCAGTCCCGACCGCTGAGTCAAATGTAATGTCGCTCACCCGCAGAATGGCTGCCACCATCTTCGCGTCTCGCAGACCTGAAATAAAACGATCTCTGAGTCACGCCGGACGCTCCTCTGCCGTAAACTTGCAAGCCACGGCCGAATGCTTCACCCGTGCCACGAAATCTGCAACGCGCTCCTCCGCACCCTTCGCGAGGTGATCGAACTGGTACCGAGCGAGCTGCAATGACTTCTCTGGCGCCAAGTGGGTCTTCATCTTCTCCACGATATCCTGAAACGATAGCCCGTCATCACTAGGATTATCTGGAGCTACCAAATCACTCAGCAGCCGGTAGTGCTCCGTTGACAGCGAGGCGAGCAAGATCGACTTGCCCATCCCATCCTCGTCGCCAAACTGTGGTGTCGTGATAGTGGTGCTTCGAAGGCAGACAAGAGCGGGGGAACAGTTCAACCCGGCTTTATTGCACGAGCGAGAGCGTGAGCGTACATTGCCCGTAACTCCCCTTTATTACGTACTCAATGCACTCTACAAGCCACAGCGACTACAGCAACCACTACAATGCCTCAGGCAGCGCGCACTCCTATATCCCTTGCACGCCCGTGATCACGCCGACCACTCCTCCACATCATGCCCTGCCCCCGCAGGCCCGCTACACCACAGGGTGAGCCGTTTCGGCAGGGATCGGGGAAGGGTTTTGGCGGAGAGGGGGAGGGAGGTGTCATACACCGCGGCCGCCGCCGCACCTATTTCGGGCTCTGGGTTCAGTTGGGCGAGTTCGTCCTGTACAACCAACATTTCCTGCTCGGGGTTTTCATCCTGGACCATGGATTCTACACATTCTAAATCCATTTCTAATACCCCCGGCTCCCGCTCGCCTTGAGACGCCATCTTATTTCTCGTAAAGGGTTAATTTGAATCGCTCGTAATTTGGAGGGAATCGGGGGTCGCTCCTCTCACCGCTGGACCGATTCCCGTGAATTTAGCTGGAGACAGGAGAGCCCGTTTTCCCGTTCTCCGACACCTGTGCCGCGAGGAGGGGGATGGGTTTGTGTCCCACGACCTGACACCAGTGTCGCGAATTCGCGCCCGCCGGCGTGCGAGTGGCCACGTAACTCGAATCGCGGCACGTCGCCCACCGGACGGACAATTCCGTCATGACCCTCTCGGACTAACACCAGGAACTAGTCACTGGTGGGCCTTTCGGCCTCACCACGATCTTGCCAATCGGCCCCCCGCGTGGGATAGGGTTGTTCGCCAAATTTGACCTACCTAAGTACCCACACGGAGGGTAGACCGGGCGATCGCACCTCGCCGCAGGTCGACCCCGGACACGGGCCACTTAAGCGACCCGTTCCGTACTATCGGGATAACCGAGCGGTGCTATCGTCAACCTCGACGGTTCCGATTAATTATCGGGCGTATTTAGCCCACTACCAACCCTTTACGTGAAGTAAGATGGAGATTCAATTAAAGAAAAGACGAAGCGAAACGGGAAAAACAGTTCAACATAATTCACATTTATTCCGCCTCACACAGAAAGCACACATATACAATTACAACAATTATGCACCAAAAGCAATTGCAACAAAAGAAACACAACAATGCAGATCTACTACTGACTACGCTAGCACATGGCAACACTTACACAGTTTTACTTTACAGACGGCGCCGACAACACATATACTCAAAAGCAAAAGAAAGGGGCCACCCTCAAATACAAGGGGACAGATGGGGCTGTGGGCCGAGACCGGGTGGAGCCTACCCGTCTTATGATGAGCCGCAAATATGGCGGCGGTGCCCCGACTCCGTGCTCCTCCGCGGGTTTCGTTGGCACTGCTTGGAATGGGGTGGGAACGGGGCCCCCTTTCCGCACTATCTCAGCGCGGGGGGGGGGGAGGGGAAGGGGGAAATTGTTGATGCTCTGGGGAAATAGGATAGCTGGCTTGCTTGGGTCCCGCAACGAGCGACTCCACTGCGACCTCGACCGCGCTCCCGGACTCCCATCTCTGCAGCTCCCCGACAGACTCCGAACCCCGACAGACCGACTCTCCTCCAGACCCGTCTTGAGTGCTGCTGCCACACTCCGCCACCACCACACCTCCCCAACTCGCCCGAGCCCAAAACCCTCCCGCTGCCACACCTCTCCAACTCACCCGAGCCTTAAACAAAACTGACTGAATTCGCCCCGCGCTCGGCGCTTTATAGTACGGCAGGAGAACCCATATGCAAATTTCCGGATCAGGATGAGCTCGGGGGCGGAGCCACGCTCGCCCATTGGATGGAGGAAAAGTGGGCGTGAACCTCTCCTGATCCTCGAATTTGCCTATATCGATTCTACTCCGACGTGCCTGGAGGCGGGGCCAAATCGCCCCGCGCTTGCTGATAGGACGAACAGAAGTGGGCGTGTATCATTCCTGATCCGACTTCTCCTCGGAAAGGCCGCATTTTGCACCCCCGGCTCGGCGCGCGTCCCGCACGAGGCCAGGACAGCCTGACGCTCGGCGCCCACAAGCGGTTCAGGAATGGCGGCAGAAGGAGGAGAGGTGAAGGTGGTGGAGGGTCTAAAGTGGCGGTCCCTCGGCCACGGCGACGCCCGGAACGGCGGCGATGCGATGCCTGCGGGAGCGAGCCACGAAGGTAAAGGTCGTGGCTGTTGGCGTTGTTGTTGTTGTTGTTGTTGTTGTTAAGCGGCATTGCGGTTGGTGGTTTTTGTGTGATGGCGGTTGAGACGTGGTTGGTTCAAAATAAAGATAGAACAGAAAAACGGCTATCTTAAAGGGTCGCAGCCCGAATGAATCACATTTATTCCCTCTAAACAACGGGTTTGGGGCTAACTACACATGTACTTACAGAGATATCTCACCTATGGGATCTGAATGGTGGTTTGCGAATTTCCTCAACCACAACAATATCATATCCATCATCACCCTGCCAGAAAATTAGTGAATACTGAAGTGCATAATATGATGGGTACATCTCAGCACTTCTCTAAGCCTGGTGTTGGCACAGTGGTTAGGGCAGCGGCTTGGGATCCAAAAGGTCCTGAGTTCAAGCCCCGTTGGGCCACGGAATTAATACACCAGGGGGTTGACTCAGCCTGTCATCCTTCCGAGGTCGGCGAAGTCAGTACCAGTGTTTTGGGCCGGTGTATACCCTGGTTAGAATAGGTGAACCATATCCCTGTGTCATAAGAGGCGACCAGGGTTGCGTCAGGAAGGGCATCCGGCGTAAAACCTGTGCTGCCAAATCATTATGCGGATCATGATGGATGATCCGCTGTGGCGACCCCTAACGGGAGCAGCCGAAAGAAGAAGAAGAAGAAGAAGATCTCAGCACTTCTCTGGAGGGAGTTGTTTCTGAGTTGCAGCACAATGTCTCGATCGCCATGTTGTTCACCAGCTTGGATGAAAGCCACTTCTGATGTGGAGGGTGCATTGAAGTGGCGCTCATGCTCCCCAGCTTGAGTTTTGTCTGAATGAATGACAATTTTGCACTCAGGTGTCATCTTCTCCATGGCACACTTGAGAATCCAAACATCATGGTTTTCCTTGTGGAGCATATCTTGCAACTGCAACACCACTTCCATTTTGGTTTGAATGGCATTGTTGCAGCGCTGTTCAGTCTGCTTTGTATTATCATCAATAAAGTAGATCTGCAGGAATTTTGGCTCTTCATTTGGTCGTGGCTGTGGACTACCAATCTGATGATAAACCTGTCTCTGCACTATAACTGTGGGTATATAGCCAGATTCTCTGATCTCTTGTGATGCCGAAAGATGTCATGTTGAAGCACGAGTTGCATTTTTCTGATGCTGCTTTGGAAATGACTTGCATTTGGAGTGTTGGCTCTCAACAATATAAGAATAGGTTCAGGAGGAGCATTCATTTGGGTCAGCCGAACCTTGCCACTATTGCAGCATTTCCCTGGAACTTCTCCTGTCCATTTTATTGCATCACAGTGCCTGCAAGTAATCGACATTGAGCCAAGAGCAATTATTGGATCAGAAGCATAATCCAAGGGTGGATTGTAGGAGAATGCAGATTTTTATTTTACCCTCCAGGGTGGTTTCCTGGATGCAGCCATTCTTGTTGCATTTGCCTTTTCCCTTCTTTCTTGCTCTGGAGGAGTTAAGGCTGCTCTGGATGCAGCTTTTGTTGCGGTGTTTTCCTCTCGTCTTCTTTCTTGCTGTTGAGGAGTTTCAGCTGTTCTGGATGCAGCCATTCCTGTTGCTTTTAAGCCTTGTCTTTCTTGTTCTTCAGGAGTTTCAGCTGCTCTGGATGCAACTATTGCTGCCACGTTTTCTTCTTGCTGTTGAGGGGTTGTGGCTGCTCTCGATGCATCTTTTGCAAGTCGTTTTTTGTCAAGTTCGCATCTTGTACATCTCCTTTTGGTAAGAGCCATCTTCCTGCAAAATAAAGGATGGAGACAGGGGGAAGGGGAAAACGAGGACAGGGGGGGGGGGGAGGAGAGCGACGCCTTACCACATGTTGCAATACACTCCAGGAGGGAGGGGGTGCGAGGGTGGGGGAGAGAGAGGATATATATATATATATATATAACCTCTCACCTTGATCAGTAGACAGCAGTGCATACCAATGAGGCTCTCAAGCATGCATCTACTTTGGCTGGAGCAGCATGGGAGGGGTCAATCATTTATATAGTCCTAGCCACCTGGGTGTAGCCGATTAAGTGAGAGCTGATTGGGTATTCCTTCCATTCACAGGTGAGAGATGTCGGTGGGTCTTTCTTCATTTATATATTGACTGCTGTTGACGTTTGCACGTGGTACATGTTTGAGAGCCTCATTGGTATGCATTGCTGTCTGTGCTATCGCTGATGATTCTCCAATAAGTGATGAAACCGGTCCGTTTGCTGAGGGGAGTGTAAAGCATTGGGATTATCATGTGTGTACTATGTGTAAACGCCTTTATAGTTGTTGAGGAACTCTGGGAAGGGTTTGAAACAATGTTTAGCACTTACCTTGCGTAAGTCTTCTTGGGTTGCTTTATGCAGCTTCTTTGGCTGGAGGAGCATGGGAGGGGTTAATTATATATATATATATATATATATATATATATATATATATATATATATATATATATATATATATATATGTGTGTGTGTTCAGGCTCACCACACAGCTGGCTGCCAAAACAGAGCTGAATGATACAGGACATGATTTTGTCCTGTATCTCTGTCAAACTTCTCTGATACAGGACATGATTTTGTTTCTACCTTGATGTCCTCTCATCAGTTTTTTTCTAACCACTGACTCATTGAATCACTGATCGAAATGTTTAGTACCTACCTTCTGGGTGACATAGGAGACATTGTGTCTTCAATGTCAATCCTCCAGGCATTCAAATATTGCCATATAAGCAGTTGTAAGATCTCAGCTTTTTGGGCAAACTGAGAAAGTTCTCCAAGTCTTCAGAGGCACAACCCTTTCTTTCGGGTCCTTTCCCCAAATATTTTTGGGCTTTTTTTCAGAAGACTTATGAGCCACGTTGGACAACAAACCTTATCTCACACACATGATAAACTCGTATACAGAAACACACCTCAATCAACATTGATGCGAAGGGGTTATGCGCATGCATGTGCACCGAGCATTCTGGGGGCACATTACGCGTTTCAACAAGTCCCATAATGGTGGTGGAGAAAAATATTAAGAAGAAAGAAGAATGAATAACAACCATGAAGGGGAAATTAAAAACCTCGAGGTCAAATACAAAAAAGTCTCAAATACAACGGAGCAACAAATCAAAACATCAGACACAAATTGCAACTTGTTCCAGATTTTTTAGTTTCAGAATGTTTATGTAACTCTGCCATTTTGCATTTCTCGTTTGCAGTTACGAGGTATTTTAAGGCATTTAGAAGCTCTAAATGTGCACTGATGATTTTATATGCTCGGCATTCCAGGGTTGATGGGATTTATTGCTTGTGCAAACACACTAATTACGGGATGTGTTAATTAGTGCGCAAGACAATTAAATCATCAGCACAGATTTATTGGTCATGTTTTAACACAAGAGCACTATCCAAGCAAGTAACACCGTTTGATGTTATCATGAGGAGGGTCGTGCACATCCTATTACTCTCAAATATGGAGGGGTTTTTTCCACTTCTGGATTATTAATACCGCTCATGGATGGATAAGCCTCATGGCTCATCCATGGTCAGTGGCAAACACATTCACATAGTTACTAACATTGAGAGAAGGAAAGGAGGTAGGATGGAAAGGATCTGTGGTGCGAGGGAGCGAAGGAACTGAGGGGCTGGAAGGTCTGGGAGGGTAGTGCCCCCCCCACCCCTTCCGCAGAAGGGTAATTTTGTAATTTTAACCTTAAATCTGTACATTCTAACACGTGCTTTAATGCAAAATAATCATTTTTTACTGATTAATTTAATTTTGATTTTTCTTTTTTACAGGTAACTCCTGAATGTTTTGGACTTTAAGTTGTATAACAAGTGTTGTAATGAGTTAAATATAAGCCCAAATTTAAAGCTGAATTTAGCCTAACTCTCCAATACAGACTTTATAGAGATGTACTGCAATGTTGTTGTTTTGTAGGCAGCCTGTGGCTGCTGGTTGCATTATTTTCTGGAATTACACCTGTGCTACAAATGCAGTGCTCCTGTTTCCAGTAACCCGGTACTCATTTTGCCGACTTCGGAAGGATGACAGGCTGAGTCAACCCACCTGGTGTTAATTCAACAAACAAAAGGGGCTCAAACTTAAGACTCCAAGATTTTAAGCCAACCACCTTAACCATTAAGCCAACACCATGCTTATTTACTGCAATATGCTCACAACACCATGCTTATCTACTGCAATGACCTCATGTCACTGGGATGCTTGGGACCTAGTCCTAAGATTTTACCAGATTGCTGTCTTCGCCTTTGCCAACGGCTTATGTGACGGAGCCCAAGAAAAGCAGGCTGTTTGATGATGACTGATGAAGAAATCTCAGTTGGGTTCATCAACGTCAGCTTCGTCTTTGTGTGGACAAGTTAGGTTAGTTATCGCTCGGCGAACGCCGACTGGCGAGGCAATATAGTGTACGTGTGTGCATGTACTGTGCATACAACTAACGCAGCACAGGCACGGTTCTCATTGGTACAATGTTTTGCTCCGAGTTGCATCATGTCAGTCAACCAATGAGATACATCCTACATTTTGCGGGTTAATGATGCTTGCAAATGGGACAGCATTTGTCATTTGCTGCCACATACTTTGATTAGTAGCTGTCGCCAATGAAATGCAATGAGATTCTGGATTTGATTTTTCACGCAGTATCAAGGGAAACTGCCTGGAGACTGACAGAAACCATGTCACAACATGAAAATCGATCAAAAATTTTGATGATACATGATTTTGTGAAAGCGGTATTTTTTTTCGCAATAATTGGCAATAAAATCATTAGGCTGTCAAAGTTGAGAAAAAGTGCTAGAGTTTGTAAGTATGTGTTAATTAATTAACGGCCCGTGGCAAATACATGGCTTATTGGGTCGCCGAAATAGGTGACCCTTATTGTCAGTAATTCTCTCTGTTTGTTTGGATGTTCGTTCGTTTGTCATCAGCATAATTGGTAGTAAACGTGGGCCGATTGTGACCAAACTCGGGTGGTAGGTACATCTTATGACCTCGTGCTTTGGAAATTGTGATGATTGCTAGGGACGCTTTGGTTCCCTAGCAACAGCTGAAAAACCTTCCAAATTGGTACCGTTCACACGAAAGCAATTCCGAAAGCCATTATCCCACATAGGGTTATGAAATTTGGCATGCATCATCTACAGGTGATGCTCTACCAAATGTATTCCGTTTTTTTGTGATATCTGGAATACTTTACCCGCAGCGCCCCCTACAAATGAGGTATGCCTGAAAATTGGTGAAAATTGAAGGCCCCCTAGCGACCAGGTGAGTGCATCAATCTGAATGAAACTTTGCAGGTTCATAGCACGCAATGAGTACGACAAGTTTGCCTCAGGACATATTGACGGATATTGCTTAGGTCAGGGGTCAAAGGGCAATAATCGATAATATGCGAGAGCTGGAGGTGCCTTCGCGCCAAATGCTACTCCTCCTTGGGTTATGGTCAGATGGTCATGAAAATTCACACTAATCATCTGGAATGCATTGTGCACAAACAATCAAGCTGGATTTTCAATTTATATCTTTGTTCACCCACAGCACCCCCTCAAATTTTGAGGATTTCTGATATCAAGCCGCATTTTCGGTACTTTTCATTCAAATTGATACCGAGTAGTTATCAGTAAATGGAACTCTATGAGATTTGGTATGCATAATCTTAAGGTGATTCTCTATCCGCTATATGACATCCATTTTTATCTCTGTCTTCTAGTTTCCAAATGGTAACCCTCTCAACTTGGGTGTCCGAGGGCTATTGAGCATTCCCGCTGAAAATTCAAAGTTCACTAGCTCCAAGACGGTTGAACCGAATCGAATGAATCTTTACATGCTTATAGACCGTAATGAGTACTACAACTTTGCTCATTTGCATAATGACCTATATCGAGTAGGTCAGGGGTCAAAGGTCAATAAGTGCACTTTTTGGGCGAAATTACCATTCAAGGAACCCTTGCTCTGACATGGATTAACCGATATGAATGAAAGCTCATCAGTACATAGCACTCAATGAGTACTACAACTTTGCTTCAGGACATATTGACCTATCTCGGCTAGGTCAGGGGTCAAAGGTCAATGAGTGCATTGTTCGGGCAAAATGACCATTCAAAGCCTCCTTGCTCATACATGGGGTAACCGATTCGATTGCAATTTCGTAAGTACTTGGTACTCGATTAACTCAGATCAAGGGTCAAAGGTCATCGGATGCTCGGCGACCCATGGCCGCCGTCCGACTTGTGTAGTTGTCACTCACCATATTTGTTTCTGAAAATACTTGGCTCAGCCTTATGGCCCATGCTAAATACATGGCTTATCCATGGTGAGTGACCAATACATGGCTCAACCATGGCCCATGCCAAATACATGGCTTATCCATGGTGAGTGACCAATACATGGCTCAACCATGGCCCATGCCAAATACATGGCTTATCCATGGCCCATGACAAAAACGTGGCTCATCTACGAACAAATGAAAATACACTGTGCATCCCCCAAAAAATCAAAAAAACTTTGAGGGGACCAAAGATCACACCTGGAGGGCCACAGAGATTTTGAAAAGTGCAATTCTGACGTTTTAAGTTGGTTGATCAGTAATTCTGTGGTCTGACTTTAAAAATATCATGATTGACATTGATAAACCGAGTTCGGAAATAAATAAGGTGCCCAAAGAAAGTCTATTCCCCCTTTCAAAATTTTCACCTTTTGTTGCCTTATAGCCTGGAATTAAATTTCATTAAATCAGACTTTTTCCACCTTTATTTACACACCGTAACCCACAACTTCCAAGTGAAAAACAAATTCTACAAATTTCAGAAAATTAATTAACAATACAAAACTATAATATCTTGGTTGGATAAGTGTCCACCCCCCTGAGTTAAAACTTTGTGGAAGCACCTTTGACAGCAATTACAGCTGAGTCTGTTGGGATAGGTCTCTACCAACTTTGCACACCTTGATTGGGCATTATTTGCCCATTCTTCTGTACAAATCTGTTCAAGCTCAGTCAAGTTGCATAGGAGCATTGATGGACAGCAATCTTCAAGTCATGCCACAGAGTTTCTGTTGGATTTATGTTGGGGCTCTGACTGGGCCACTCAAGGACATTTATCTTTTTATTCCTTAGCCACTCCAGTGTCGCTTTGGCTGTGTATTTCGGGTCGTTGTCATGCTGAAAGGTGAACTTCGGTCCCAATTTCAGTTTTCTTGCAGAGGGCAGCGGGTTTTCTTGTTGCAGGTGGACATTTATCCAACCAAGATATTCTAATTTTTTATCTTTCATTAATTTCCTGAAATTTGTAGAATGTATTTTTCACTTGGAAGTTGTGTGTTACAATGTGTAAATATCGGTGGGAAAAGTCTGATTTAATGCAATTTAATTCCAGGCTATAAGGCAACAAAAGGTGAAAATTTTGAAAGGGGGTATAGACTTTCTCGAGGCACTGTAAAGGGGTTGTATTTGGGTTGATCCATTTTAAAATTGAAGAGACCAACAACTATTATTTGACTAAATCGGAGGCAAGGCTCAGGTCTGACATTTCGACTACTGAACAGTCTTCACCAAGGAGTGGTGTTTTCCTATTCAGTGCTTTAAAAAATGTTTTTTTTTTTTAACTCTGAGAAATGCTAATGCTCAAAACGTCAGCTGCACCTCATTTCCCACAGCAGTAAACATGCTATCAACTTTTAGTTGATATAATCCATTGCTTTATCTCTTTTGCCAGCTGCCATTGCACAATGACACTATAAAGCCTTTACCGAGAGTGTTATTCAGTTGTAAACTTAATGCGATCAACCTTTCGACGTATGAAATCACAATTACAGGTAAACAATAAGTATACAACCATAAACATTTCCATCATTTTGGTGTAAAATCTTTTTACAGTTGAGAGTCTGCCAGCCACATTGCATAGGGAAAAGCTGTCAAAATCTGAAAATGTTTTCATTCCAATTCTACAGGGCACTGCATCAGACTCCCAGGAAAGAAGGAAACCAGCAGCCAGGTGCTCCTCATGCATAAATTAATTTTTCATCTTTTTTCACAATGCACAATCTGTTTCCTCAATAATTATTTTTGTTCGTGTGTATCCTGCTGAAATTGTACATACGTTAGACGAACAATGGCTTCAAGAGAAAATAGACGAATTTACATGTAATAGTGCAGGATATGAATGTTGGTTCCCCTCCATCAGCTGCATGTACTGAGAAGGAAACAGACAACATGCAAATCGTACTTTGTTTTCCGAACTCAGCACATATCTCATTATTCAGGGATTCAGAAACACGAATAAACAGTGTATAGAATGAAACTTCTACTGTACCAGGTAATCCCATGATAATGGAACCATCTATACCTCATGTGGCTGTTTCTGTTCAAGGACATTCCAAAAAGAAAATCAAGGAAGGCAATATATGTGTGTATACATATATATATATATATATATATATATATATATATATATATATATATATATATATATATATGTATATATATATATATATATATATATATATATATATATATATATATGTATATGTATATATATATATGTATATGTATATATATATGTATATGTATATATATATATATATATATATATATGTATATGTATATATATATATGTATATATGTATATATATGTATATATATATATATATATATATATATATATATATATATATATATATATATATATATATATATATATATATATATATATACCCATGCTCCGCACGGAGTTGAATGGGTGGCAAAAGGTGGATGAGGCATAATAGTTGATGTCATGGGAAGCTGGGGAGGGTGTCATTAGGGATGTGATGCAATATGGTTACCTTTCCTTAGTTTTCTAAAGGACCTCCCTGTGGATGACATTTTGGGTGAGGGTCTTGTTGCTGAATAGTCCTTGTGAGGAATTATTGTCCACTTTGATAGATATATAGGAGTAACCTCTTGTACGTGAAAATGCAACATATAGTTGGCCATGGGAGAACACAGGGGCTGGGAGGGATATTCCGAGTTTGTCAAATGTTTGGCCCTGGGATTTGTTTATGGTCATCGAGTATGCGAATCTGACTGGAAATTGCATCCTCTGCAGTGTGACTGGAAGGTTGACGTCTGATGGGGCAAGTTTAACATGATATAGGCCGAGCCCTAGACTGAACAGGAGCAGTGGAGGGTGACCGAGAATCGGAATACAAATTTCAATGAACGGTACTTTTTGGCGCACATCCGTCAATCGAACACTGCTGGAAGCTTTAATTTGAAGATCACACGCGCAAGACACAACACAGGTAATGATGGCGGTTGAGAAACATCAAATTACGTCCAGACGTTAACAAAAATATATATATTTTTAAATTAATCTTTACTTTAAATACAATGTTTCTTGTTACATTTTTTGTGTCAAATTCACCTTCTGAGGTAGTCAGCATGTGCAGAAGAGGGTTTTACATTGCAGATGCTGTTTTCTAGGAGTGGCATTACGCCTCTCGGCGGTGACGGTCTGTCGACGACAGACGTATTTACGTCAGTGAATGACCGATGATGGAATTATGCCTCTCAGCGGTGACGTCACACGTCGCCATGCAAACGAATGTAAAAATTAGAAAATCGCCCAAAATTCTCAAACGTGTCCATCTGGCACGATTTCACATGGCCCATGCTGTTCATTAGACCACAGAGCACCCGCATGCTGAAAGTGGCGACAATCCGTCTGGCAGTTTTGGAGGAGATACGTCAAATTACACGCAGACGTTAACAGAAATAATATACATGTATATATGTATATATGTATATATATATATATATATATATATATATATATATATATATATATATTTATATATAGTCATGCACCACTTAATGACGGGGACACGTTCTGAGAAATACGTCATTAAGGCCTAAGTTACATTTGCTCTACAGCAAGGATACGCGGCCGTACGCCCTCTGAATTGACAAACGTGTGGCGGCCGCAGAGTTTCTGAGGAAGCCTCAGGGTGGCCCTACGCCATTTGGCTATCTTTTACAGGCCGTAAGGTCACCGTGGAATTATAACTCTTTTCATTTCTACGTTCGCCGTCGCAATTCGACAAGCCGAAACAAAAGAACTGATAAAAAAAATAAAGAAAAAAAAGAACCCACTCGTTTCCGTCCGTCTGGCCGAACGTTCACCTTTGGGGCCCTGCGGTCGCCTTGCGGGCACCTTGCGTCTGCCTTGAAAATTCTATGGCCGCCGCAGGAACGCCCTAAGGTCACCGTGCAACATCAAATCAAAGACCGTACGGCACCCGCACGTTTTCGGTCTCCACAATTTCTAAATACGCCGTACGGCTCCCCGAAAAAAAACATGTGACTGCGACATTGTGTGACCGTGGAAATACTGCGCCGCCCGATAATTGCTAGTGGCCGTAGATTTTGGAGACCCCACGGCCGCCGTGGCAAATGTGACTTAGGCCTAAGCGATTTCATCATTGTGCGAAAATCATAGAGTGTACTTACACAAGCCGAGATGGTATAGCCTACTACACACCTGGGCTATATGGTATAGCCTATTGCTCCGAGCATGTTACTGTACTGAATACTGTCGGCAATTGTAACACAATGGTAAGTATTTGCGTATCTAAACAGAAAAAAGGTACAGTATAAAAGATAAAAATGGTACACCTGTATAGGGCACTTACCATGAATGGAGCTTGCAGGAAAGGAACTTACTCTGGGTGAGTCAGTGAGTCAGTGAGTGAGTGGTGAGTGAATGTGAAGGCTGAGGACATTAGTCTACACTTAGAATACACTAAATTTATAAAAAAAACTTTTTTCTTTCTTCAATAATAAATTAACCTTAGCTTACTGTCACTTTTTTTACTTCATAAACTTTTTAGTTTTTTAAAACTTTTTGATGAACGCTTTGGGGCCATGATGAACAAAACAACATGACATTAAATGAAGCACACGGAAAAATGATGCAATCAAGAGAAGCGGTACACACGAGATGTATAAGGTTACTGCATAACACAGCACATTGTTTTGCAGTAAACTTATTTTTTTTTTATAAGTCGAAAGAGTACACTCTAAACTAACGATAAATAGTACAGTATAGTAAATACATAAACCATAACATAGTTGTTTATTATCATTATCAAGTATTATGCACTGTACATAATCGTATGTGCTATTGTGTACTTTTATACAACTGGCAACACTACGACGGCTACGACATCACCAGGCGATAGGAATCTTTCAGCTCCATTATAATCTTATGGGACCACCATTGTATATGCGGTCCATCATTGACCGAAACGTCGTAATGCGCCGCACGACTGTATATATGATATATATATATATATATATATATATATATATATATATATATATATATATATATATATATATATATAATAAGCAAAGCCTAGAAGCGAACGTAGAATTCTTCATACATTCGATGCTGCAATTTCCGGTTACTTCGGCCTGGATTCGGGATCAGCGATCAAATAATGTAAATCACGATTAAAAATTATTTTTTGATGATGCGGGAGATATCTTTATTAAAATCAGTGGAGGAAATATACACCATGTCTGATATTTGGGTCTTTCATGTCTCCGATGATGCCTTTATCTCCCAGCATGCATCATTCCCCATGACAAAAAAACTGGAAGCAAAAGGGTCATAACCAACGACACGGATTCCAAATTGCCAGAGTATTGTGTTGTTGTTGTTGTTTCCTATTCTATCATGTGCACGCGTTGAGTATGAAGCTCACTACGTTCGCTAATAATTATACACTATAGTGTGTTCAGGAAGTACTCACACCCCTTGACTTGTTCACATTTTGTTGTGTTGCAGCCTGAATTGAAAATAGATTAAATTTAAATATTTTTTTTGTCACTGATCCACAAATAATTCCCCATTATGAGAAAATGAAAACGTGTTTTTCAAAACTTTTACAAATTAAATGAAAATGAAAACCTGAAATATCTTTCATCAATAAGTATTCAACCCCTCTGAGGCAATACCTTGTAGAAGTGCCTTTGGCAGTGATTGCAGCTTTGAGTGTTCTTGGGTATGTCTGTATCAGCTTGGCACATCTAGATTTGGGGATTTTCTCACATTCTTCCATGCAGATTTGCTCAAGTTCTGTCAAGTTGGATGGGGAGCGTCGGTGAGCAGCAATCTTCAATCTTTCCACAGATTCTCAATGGGATTAAAGTCTGGGCTTTGGCTGGGCCACTTAAGCACTTTCACATTCTTGTTCTGAAGCCATTCCAGTGTTTGTTTGGCTGGATGCTTGGGGTCATTGTCCTGTTTAAATGTAAATCTTTGCTGCAGTGTAAGGCCCTTTGTACTCTGAAGCAGGTCTCTTCAAGGATTTGCCTGTATTTGGCTCCATTCATCGTTCTCTCTATCCTTACAAGTCTCCTAGTCCCCGCCACGCCACAACATCAACATCTCCACAGTGTGATGCAGCCACCACCACACTTCACAGTATGGATGGTGTTCGATGGGTAATGAGTTATGGTCGGTTTCCACCAGACATAGTGCTTTGCATTCAGGCCAAAGAGTTCAATTTTCGTTTCATCAGACCACAGAATCTTTTGCCTCATGCTCTCAGCATCTTTCACAGTTGGGATGACACTTGTGTTCCAGGCAGAGCACAGAACTACATGCAACCAGATGAGTACAGCATTTCCACCAGCCTTGAGAAGTTCAGCTTGGATGCCACAGATCCCAGGAGCTTTACACCATTTCAACCGGTTCACCGCAGCCTGTGTTTCTACAAACCAAGGTAGACCACAATTGATTGGAGGGTCAGCAATAGGGATTGTAACACTCCTGACATCCAATTTGACAGCAGGTGGATCAGCCTTGGTACAGCCGCTCAAAGTAACCAGCCCAGCGGACCGTCACTCCGGACTCCTCTGTCAAGAGCCCACTACCCTCTGCTCTAACTGCAGTACACCAAGGGACGGGCTTGGATGAATTTAATGTGTGAATTCTCCTCTAAGCAGGCCGAGAATTACTTGAACACAGATGATGCTCTTCCCCCTCACAGATTCCTTGCACATAGGCCTCCTTGTCCACCCTGAGTGCATGCACAGTTTTATTGCTCAGCTCCCTGAACAGCTCAGCTCTGCCATTCAGCCTGGTCCTGTGACTCTGGTCAATGGTATCCAGTGTCCCTTGGTAGACAAAATTCTTCTTCGCCTGATGGTGAGTTCCAAGACATGCACCGGCAACATCAAGGACAGTGGTCTTGAAGGCACTCCACCTCTACAACTCTTCAGGATCCCCCAAAGCACCCAGACCCCCCAAATCTCCACTCAGCCTGTTCGCAAACTCCTCAGCTACCCGCTCATCCTTGAGCTTGTGAACATCCAGCATAGACTGGGATGGTACCATTCTCCTGGATTTAAGTTGCAATTTCAGAGTTGCTACAACAAGCCTGTGGTCAGTGTTGAGGTACTGAGCACTCCGGTAGACCCTGCAGTTCTGGATCATCCTCCAGTGACCATCAACGAGCACATGGTCAATCTCCTTTGCCGCACCACCAGCATTAGAATACCAAATCCAGCAATGAGCTTGTGGGTGCTGAAACAAAGAACGAGCCACCCTAAGTCCATGACGTCTTGCAAAGTCATGGAACTTAGTGCTGTTCTGGTTCACAGCTCCAGACCCATGGGGACCAACACACATCTCATAACCATATCAGTTCCAGTCGATGCATTGAAATCCCCCAAGACTTAGAGCGTCTCACCTGGGGCACTGATCAACCACAGACTCGAGCGTGGCAAAGAATGCATCCTTCATGGTGAGATCACTTGCCTCAGTCGGAGCATATACAGAGACCAGAGAAATGACACCAAAGGAGTGATGAATCCTGAGTCTCATAATACGCTCGTTGATCGGTGTTACCTCAATTATCATTTGAGTCAGCTTATTGGACACAGCTACAGCAACTCTTTGGGAATGGTAACCATCAGAGCGACCAGACCAATAGTAGGTGTAACCACCAGCCATGATCTCACCGCAATCCGATCTCCAAACCTCTGAGAGTGCTGCAATGCTGATGTCCAAACACCTGAGCACAGATGATAACAGAGACAGGTGATTATCCTCTCTTAGTGATAGGATATTCCAGGCACCCACACGAAGTGGCGGCCATCTGGTGGAAGAAACGTCAGCACCACCTCGACACACACTACCGCAATCTGATCCGAGAAGATTACCCCATGGTTTCCCTCCTATCATTAAATATTTAATTGGGTTCTCAGAGACTTTGCCCCAATCCCGTCATCTGGTGAGCTACCCTGTGAAGGGCAGCTGCACAGGACGTACTCCCATGGAGTGGGTTTTCAGATTTTTAAAAATGCTTTTGGAATGTTTCGCAGAATTAAGGGTTTTACAGTGGCCGGAGTGAAAATCTTGCCACCAACCTCATAATAAAAAAGTAACCCAACTGGAGGAGTACGTCCGCAGACACAGTTAGGGACTAGATATGGATGTCGTTGACCCACAAGGAGCTCTTCTGCCCTTTGACAGGTTTTGTTCTTCATCCTGCTGGGTGTCCATATCATACACCCTCTTCACCAAGAAACTTGGTGGGGGAGACGGTTTAGTTGCTGACAACCCGACCATGGAAGAGGTTAGTACAGGTTTACGTGGTACCTCTAGCAAGTCACAGATCTAATCTGACCTGACCTGACCTGACACACAAACTCCAGGCATGTTGTCATGTGCCTTTTTTGTCAGGAGTGGCTCTCGTCTGGCCATTCTCCCATAAAGCCTCGATTTGTGAAGTGCTGTTGAGATTGTTGTCCTTCTGGCAGGTTTTCCCATCTCAGCCAAGGAACTCTTTTGTTCTGTCAGAGTGGTCATTGGATTCTGGTCATTGGAAGACTGGGTAGTTCCATATTATTTCCCTTTCTTCATGATGGAGCTCACTGTGCTCTTGGGAACTTTCAACACTCTGGAAATTGTTATAATCCCTTCGACAAATCTACGCCTCCTCACAATTCTATCTCGGAGTTCTACGGATAGTTCCACGGACTTCATGGTGGAGTTTCTGCTCTGGCATGCACTGTCAATTGTGGGACCTTATATAGAAAGGTGTGTTTCTTTCCAAAGCATGTCCAATCATTGGAATTGGCCACTGGTGGACACCAATGAAGTTCAAGAGACATCTGAAGGATGATCAAAGGAAATTGGATGCACCTGAGCTCATTTTGGAGTGTTATTGCTTGAATACTTATTGATGCAAGACATTTCAACTTTTAATTTTTAATTAATTTGTAAACATTTCTGAAAACATTTTTTCACTTTGTTATTTTGGGGTATCTTGTGTAGATCGGTGCCAATTTTTTTAATTATTTTCTAATCCATTTTAAAATCAGTCTGTAAAACAACAAAATGTGAAAAAGTCGAGGGGTGTGAATACTTTCTGAAGGCACTGTACATAGTCGTGGCTCGTGGAAGAGTCTAAATCATTTCCTGTGCACATGGACATGGCTGGAAGTCCGTGGGTGACAAGCTCAGATATAGTCTGAGGTGACTTGCCCCCTGCTCCAAGCAGTATACTTGAGCTTACCTACTATTCATGTAGGAAAACAAGCTGTGAAATCCCAGATGGCAAAGTGGAAGCAAAATGTTCTTGTCATCAGCATGATTATTATTTTTGTATTTCTTACACTGATTTTATTTGTGCAAATGTGTGGATTGTAAAAATTAATTTACTGTGGAATGTCTTGATGATTTTGACCGAAAGTATCTCAATTACATGTTCATGATTTAATTTTCATCTCTCGAATTTTTCTTGAAAAGTGTTGTTAATAACTCGTCGTCCAATAAGTATCAGGACATGCACATTATTTCTTGGAGCGCAATGCTTCGACCCATATATTTGAAAGGTTAAGCATTCTGATTGAAGGTCCCATTATTGATTTGGAATTTATCAGGACAGATTATGAAGATATGATCGTAAATCAGCCACACTGTAAGATTCACAGAATTAGAGACAGAAGAGCCAATTTGTATTGGCTTGTTAATTCCACCCTTCAGCTTGTTAATTGATTGTTCAATGGCAAGAGTGAATGGTTGAATAGAAATGATCAACTCATGATGAGAAAAATAATTAAATAACAATAATTAATTATCCATAAACAATAATAATTGATGTACTGTATACGAAAATCATATTCCCAACTCTATTCCTAATCTTTATCAACAATATGTCTGACTGAAAAATCTGCCGTGGCAACCCTCATCCCTCAGCTGCAGCTTCTCCCTCTCCTCAGACCTTGACAAAATCACAAGCTTGTCAAACATTTGAAATCGGTCTTTTAATCCTGATAAATCTCACACGATCTCTCTCTGAAAGGACTGTCTGACAAACCCTCTTATGAACTTTCTTAACAATCCTCTTGACGAAGTTCAGTCACTCAAACTGACAAGGCATCTCACTCTCAACCATGATCTTTCTTGTTGGCCTGCAGATGATCCAAACTGCATTTCAAATTTGGCCTCCAAAGCCAATCACCAAATGGGTATCCTATGTCATGCAAAGTCCTTCCTGAGCAAACCTAAACTCTGATCCACCTACAAGGCTTTCATCTACAGCTTGAGGGAGTACTGCTCTCCCTTCCAGGTGCACTGCTCTTTTGCTGAGCTAGATGCCGTTGAAACCACGGCCTTCAAGATTATTGGAATCTCCTGCTATAAAGCTGTTTCTCGGGGCCTATCGTTTTTCCCATCGCAGGCAGGTCAGTGGTCTTTCTGTCTTCTCCCGCCTCCATTCTGGTCTTGCACCCTCTGCTATTTTTGTGCTTTGTTCCCCCCCAACACCACTAGGTTTCGGTAGGGCACATGTGGTCCACCATCAAGCCCTTTCCTGTGAAACTCCCAAAATACAGAATCACTGCTCACCTCCTCTCATTTGTTCCTCTTTTACCCCACCTGTGAAACCAACTTCCACATACTCTTCAATCTCATTTCTTTGCTCCAAGTCTTCAAGACAGCTGTTCACTACCATCTCAGATGATGCCAAATGATCTTTTCTAAAAATCCGAAACCATGATTTTTCTACCCCCATTATCTCCACCCACAAACTTACTGCCTTCCAAATTTCCAGTTTTTCCTTTCTGAGAGTTTGTTTCCGCATCCACATTGTCCACCCCACGCGTCATGAAATGCCCCCTCATTCCAACCCACACCCATTATTTCTCTAAGTCTCTCTCTCTCTCTATTTTGTCTTACAAACCTGCTGTTGGTGTTTTCTCTCTCTCTCTACTGTTGCTTTTGTTCTGTTGCATCTTAATTCGTTTGGTGTTCTACCTCTTCCATGAGCCTTGCCTCTGATTATAAAAAAGAATCAACATTGCATAAAGCTAAATAAAACAAAGGGATAAAATAGTAAGATAACAATAATGGGAGAAAAGATTGCAAAGAAGGTTTTAATAATAAATAAGGATTAGACGAGAAAATAACATCAAAAAAACCACATTCACATGTGCAAACATCGAGTGACTTTGAGGGGGCACAATTCTGACTACACTGGATCCACTTTTCACAAGTATGACCCAAGTAAGATAAAGTAATATTCTTCAACCGGTTTGTCTTACAATAAACTTCTGTACAAATTTGAACAAATTGATTGGTAGTTTTATTTCTGTGTTTTTAGAGACTAAGGAGTGGTGAGTGCTGAGACAAGACTTGTTGGTATGTTCCAATACTATGGGAAGAGCACGTTTTTAGTCTTTCAATGTGGAATTTTGGATGTTTTGTGAGTGATTTTCTCCAAACAGGTGCTGAATAATCGGTAAGAGATCGAATATTCCTTGTAAAAATAGTGAGCAAGTCTTGGGGCAGTAAGCCGTGATGTTTCAAGAGATGTAACATGTGGAATTTGCGATTCGCATGTTTCTCAATATTTACCTCCACCACCAAAGATGGACGGGGGTGATGTCTTCATCCCTATCTGTCTGTTTGTTTGTCTATGAGAAGGATATCTCAAAAAGTTATGGATGTATTCAGATGAAACTTGGACAGGTTGGGTGTGTGACAAGGCCAAATTGATTAGATGTTGCTGAAGATACAGATATGGATGTGGACAGTAATTTTTTTAAGTGATTCTTCACCGTTGAGAGATTGGGCCAAAAACGACATCAAGCACAACATCTCAACAAGAGCGCAAGTGAGCACAATATACGCCCGAAAAAGTCTCTGACACGCACGCACGCACACACACAATTATTTATTCAAACACGTCAATTTATGAATAACAAGAAGGTATAAACAGAATTGTGCTACAACATAGAAAACAGCATCCTGGTTGCCATGGCAACCACTTTAGATGACGAACATATGTCGTAACACACCGTCTCCACAGTCTGTACCTATGTACCAAATATGAAACGTGAAATTTGAAAACTTTGGGAGTTAGAGTGCGGACAGAAACGGACGGACGGATGGACGACCGGTATCACGTAATACGCCCCAATATATATATATATATATATATATATATATATATATATATATATATATATATATATATATATATATATATATATATATATATATATATATATATATATATATATATCGGGTGTATAAAAAGTTGTGGACGGATTACGACAAAACATGGCAGATGAGTTGAGTATGTGACAAGAATAAGCCAATTATATTTTGGTTCAGGTTCAGATTCAGATCCAGCCTATCAGTGGGATACAGCACCTAAACCGTTCAGTCTGGCGGAGGTATGTGCTCCACTGACTGCTGTTCTAGTTTCCACCCTGAGCTTCTCACTTTGAATCATTTTGAATGTGAACACCTCAAACTTTTGCCGTGCATACATTATCGAGCTCAATGTTTCGGATTTGTACAATTGTCTCATTTGGAGGACCTCGCTTCAATGAAATATTCATTTTGACACATTTTGCAGGGCTTCATCTCATATTAATGGTTTGAGACCATTTCAAAAGGTTATTTGCTGCTAATTGTATAATTGAAAGCTGGTGTGATTGAGGACATTGAATCAGTGCTAAGTCATCCCCATACTTAAATGTGGAGACAGTAAGTGACAACATTTACATCATTTACATGGTTTAATGTATACATTCATTAGATGGCAGTGCATCATTGATCATCGCTAAAAAATATGGGTCCTAAGCATGTTCCTTGAGGGACTTCTGCATTGAGCGAAGCGCAATCAAGGCAGATTACATGATAGCATATACACACTGCTGACGGGAGAACAAGACATCACAGATCCAGAGAATAATAGTGGGACGTCCACCAAAATAATTTGAGCTTTGTAAGCGCAATTGTGCGATCTGTTCGATCAAAAGCTTTTGTAAAGCCTGTTAAAAATGAAAGAGGAAAATGATTTGACCTTTTCCGTATGAACGTATATGGGATGAAATGTGTTAATGATGCAGTGTGAAGTGGAAAGCAATCTGTGGTTCCCAAACTGGTGCGGATCAAGATTTCAAGATTCGGAGTGATATGTAGAATCCATCTTGCAATTAATATTTCAGTGATATAAGCTGAATGATCTGGAAGGGATATTGGTCTTAACTTTTCCAAAGAAGGTAGGGTTCGTTTTGGGTTTTGGGACAACTGCAGTGTGTTTCCACACATCTGAGACCTTTCCTTGTTGAAAAGAGGAGTTGTATGAGTTTGAGGTGCTGCTATCTCAACAGAGAATTCACAGATAATGTGTGCAGAAATATCGTCAACTTCACTAGATGTTTCATGCTGAATCATTGCCAATATTTTTTGTACTTCCCTTGAGTTTACAGTTGAACATTGTTTTGGAACTTCAAGGTAAGCTGGAAGGAAAGTCAAATGAAGAAGGTCTATATCAGAAGAAACAGAAATAAAATGATCATTAAAAGTGTTCTTCATTGATTGTTGATCCCATTTCCTGGATGTTCTGGGATTCATGCATGTTCATGTTTTCAATCAATCAAAAATCGTTTATCATTTTAATGGCATCTAATGCAAAACATTAGGCCACACAAACATCCATCAGGTCTTATTTGCAGCATATGCTTTATTCAACAAATAATTGACATACTCCCTCCACCCAAAGTGTCGGTAAACCGCAAGTTTATATAATAAAACCAAAAAACACAATAGGTGATGTTTGTTTGTCATCAACCATAATGTGTACCACAGGAATTCACCTGGTTTTGGTGGGAGAGGGTATTACAAGTCACCTGTGGAGACAACTTGCAATGCTGCACTGTACACGTGACATAACACAAGTGCTTTCCTGACACCCCTCGAGGTATGGAGTATTAATCTCCCATAGGGGGTGGCTGTTTCATAGAACTACCATTCTGGGATTCCCTGCTTCATTCATTTCCTTGGATTTCCTGGGATGCCCTACCTCATCGGTTTCCTGGGATTCATGCATGTTAATGTTTTGAATCAATCAAAAGCGGTTTATCTTTTTCTTGGCATGTAATGCTATCCAGGTTCATCCTGATGACTTCATCTTTTCTTTTTGCTTGTTCAGGTTCCTTCTGATTACTCCGATGCAGGACTTTACCTATTTGGTCTTCCATTTGATCCAATTCTAAATTCAATTGAATAACGACAAACATCATGGGTCAGGTGTCCGATCAAAGCAGGGTTGCATCAAAGCGGGATGTCTTGGTACCTGGTCATCACTGCCAGCAGTTATAAAGTGTCAGTTCTAATTATGTCTCTTATTAATTATGTAACACACCAGTACACAGGCACCACACAAAACAAGTCCTGGCGAAGGTCTGCAATCTCCGATTGCTCTTTTTATTGTCTATTTTGTAATTAGAATGCCATTCCGTGGAAGGCCCTTTTCAGCTGCTCTATACATCTTATCATGGTTTAAAACATGGGAATTCTTTCGGATTCATTGGGCCAAATTTACGAAACGTGTTTAAGAGTTAAACGTGTAAAATCGCTAATCGTGCGATGATCACCAGTTCAAAGTTAATCGTTCCATCAGAGAAGATATTTATCTAATGTGGATCAAAATGTGTTTAAATAACAAAGAAACTGCAACACGTCGGGTAGGGCAGGGCGAATTTACAAGAGGGCATAATGCATGTAGAATTGTTAATCGTGTGATGATCACCGTTCAAAGTTTATAGCCTATCGCTGGAGTGTTTGTCTAATGTGGATCAAAACTTAATCACAAGCGTTTAAATAACAAAGGAACTTTTACAAACCATCGAGGACATGTTTATGAGTGTGTTTAAGGCCTTGAAGCAAGCATTGCATGGCTTATAATAGTTTACGTGAGACAGTGAATATGATATCAAATTAGCTCAAGAGGAGGCAGAAGATGGCAGGGCATTTCGTTGACGTGCATTGAGAATTTTCGAGGATAGATGCAATGCTCTCGAGAAGTATGACAATATCGAATTTGTCCGGTGTTCCAGACTCTCGAAGGAATCATTTCATTGGATGCTGAGTTTAGCGATTTCCTGATACTGATCCTGCTCACCAGATTCTCTCAGCGAGAGAGCCTCGTGAGTGGAGAAGGCCAACGGGATGATCGTGTGATTCGTGGTTGCAGCAGGTTGATCGACATTTCAAGAAGATGGGGATGGGCGAGTCATCTGCCTGGGGGATGCCCAGAGGAAGGCCTCTGGAGTACCGACGGAAAGTGGACGCAGAGATGTGCTGCTCTAACATATGCTCCCATCCCTAACCTAACCTAACCTAACCTAACCACAAGCTACATGCATGAGCTGCTTCTACATTTGCGGCCCTGCGCTTTACAATTTCACGGTTTTTCACAAGCGCAAAAAACATATCGTTCACGAGCTGTGCGCATAACAGTTCTAAAACATATCTTCCACAAGCCATGCTTTAAGCGAGCTGTGTGGCATGTCCCACCATTCACATTACAAACCGAGCTGCTCGGTATGTCCCATCATTCATGCTATAAAGATGCTCCACTGTATCTGCTAGCTGCTGTGTAAAAGGTTAGCATCCACGAGTTACACAATTCAATCTATTTACCAGCTGCTGAAGACATCATCACCCACAAGTTACAAACTTAAAATGCTTCACCACATCTACCACCAGCTGTGTAAAACGTTAGCATCCACGAGTCACACAATTAAAATTATTCACCACATCTATTATCAGCTGCTAAAGATGTCACACCGCTCGCCAGTTACACAAGTAAAACGCTTCACCGCATCTACCACCAGATGTGTAAAACATTAGCATCCACGAATCACACAATTAAACTTATTCGCCACATCTATTATCAGCTCCTAAAGATGTCGCACCCCTCGCCAGTTACACAAGTAAAACGCTTCACCGCATTTACCACCTGCTGCGTAAAATGTTAACATCCGCCAAAATCCCCAACAAACAATGGGCAGACTACTCACCCTCCCACAGCTATCCACAATTCCCACATGACTATTTATGTGCAGCATGTCCTGGGTCTCATTCATTCTTCTCATCCCGCTGCCTTGACCGCTATTTTGACTCTTTCTCCACTCATTCCACTCATTGATCAAACATGGCTCCCAAGTGCAAGACCTGCAATGCCAGAGATGCATCGACTGCCAAGAGGCAGAAGAAAGTGATGAGCCTGAGCAACAAAGTGGACCTGCTGGACTAGCTATCAAGAGGGGCAGAGTGTGGCCGCTGTGGGCAGACTATATGGAATCAACGAAGCCACTGATCTCGACAAATGGAAGAATGAGAAGGTGAGCCAAGAAAGTGTTTGGCAAGCGCCACCAAAGTGGTCACATACATCCGGGATGTGCAAATATAAAGGATGTAGAAGGCTCTCAGTGTATGGATTGAGTACAATGCACAGAAGAACATGACTTTAAGTGGACTTCTCATTCGTGCAAAGGCAATGCATACATATGTGCATCTGGCTGGTGCAGGAGGTGCTAGCACGAATGATGCGGATACGAGCGACACATGTACGAGCAGCCCCAGTCAATTCCAAGCAAGCGGGGGATGGTTTGACCTCTCCAAGAAGTGCTAAGCTCTCTATAACATCAAACTGACAGGTGAACATGCAACTGTAGCCCAGGAGGTGGCCAAAACATTCCCTGCTCTACTTGCGCAGCTCATCAAAGAGGGGTTCCTGCCAGAGCAGGTGTTCAATGCTGACGAGACTGGCCTGTTTTGGAAAAAGATGCCAACGTGAATTTTTATCTCGAGGTGTGAGGGGAGAGCATCAGGAATCAAGGTTGTAAATGACCGGGTATCTCTTCTCTGCACAAATGCTAAAGGTGACTTTATGACGAAACCCATGATGCTGTAGGATTTCCTGAACCCATGTGCTCTCAAGGGCTAGAACAAGCACACACAGCATTTGTTTTGGAGGGCCAACAGGAAGGCGTGGGTGACGACAGAAATTTTCATGGACTGCTTCCACGAGGTTCGTGGTCAGGTTTTTTTTTTTGTCAGGTCAGGTTCGATCTGTGACCTGCTACAGGTACCATGTAAACCTGTACTAACCTGTTCCATGGTCGGGTTGTCGGCGACTAAACCGTCTCCCCCACCAGGTTTTCTGGTGAGGAGGGTGTTTGGATATGGACACCCAGCAGGATTAAAAACAAAACCTGTCAAAGGGCGGAGGAGCTCCTTGTGAGCCAACGACCATCCATATCTAGTGCCCAACTGTGTCTGCGGACGTCCTCCTGCAGTTGGGTTACTTCTTATTAGGAGGTTGGTAGCAGGATTTGCACTCCAGCCACCGTAAAACGCTTCATTCCGCAAAACGCAAAAACGCAAAAAAATCTGAAAACCCACTCTGTGGGAGTACCTCCTGTGCAGCTTCCCTTCGCAGGGCAGCTCACCGGATGACGGGATTGGGGCAAAGCCTTCGGGACCCCCAATCTTTGATAGGAGGGAAACCACGGGGTAACATCCCTGGGTCAGATTGCGGGAGAGTGTGTCGGAGTGGTGCTGAGGTGTCGTCCACCAGACGGCGGTCTCCTTGGGTTAACCTGAGGCGGTCCCTTCGGGTGGGTGCCTGGAATGTCCTATCCCTAAGAGAGGATGATCACCTGTCTCTGTTATCATCTAAGCTCAAGCGTTTGGACATCGGGATTGCAGCTCTCTCTGAGGTTCGAAGACCGGATTGCGGCGAGATAATGGTGGGTGGTTACACCTACTATTGGTCTGGTCGCTCTGATGGTTACCATACCCAAGGAGTTGCTGTAGCTGTGTCCAATAAGCTGACCCCAATGATAATTGAGGTAACACCGGTCAACGAGCGTATTATGAGATTAAGGATTCGTCACTCCTTAGGTGTCATTTCCCTGGTCTCTATTTATGCTCCGACTGAGGCGAGTGATCTCACCGTGAAGGATGCATTCTACGCCACACTCGAGTCTGTGGTTGATCAGTGCCCCAGACGAGATACACTTCTAGTCTTGGGGGATTTCAATGCATCGACTGGAACTGATAGGGATGGTTATGAGGTGTGTGTTGGTCCCCATGGGTCAGGAACTATGAACCAGAATAGCACTAAGTTCCTTGACTTTGCAAGAAGTCATGGACTTAGGGTGGCTGGTTCATGGTTTCAGCGCCCGCAAGCTCATCGCTGGACTTGGTATTCCAACGCTGGCGGTGTGGCAAAGGAGATTGACCATGTCCTCATTGATGGTCGTTGGAGGATGATCCAGAACTGCAGGGTCTACCGGAGTGCTCAGTTCCTCAATACTGACCACAGGCTTGTTGTAGCAACTCTAAAGCTGCACCTTAAATCCTGGAGAATGGTACCATCCCAGCCTAGGCTGGATGTTGCCAAGCTCAGGGATGAGAGAGTAGCTGAGGAGTTTGCGAACAGGCTGAGTGGACACTTGGGGGTCTGGGTGCTTTGGGGGTCCTGAAGAGTTGTGGAGCACCTTCAAGACCACCGTCCTTGATGTTGCCGGTGGATGCCTTGGAGTTCACCGCAGGGCAAAGAAGAATTTTGTCTCTCAAGGGACACTGGATACCATTGACCAGAGTCGCAGGGCCAGGCTGAATGGCAGAGCTGAGCTGTTCAGGGAGCTGAGGCGTAAAACTGTACGTGCACTGAGGGTGGACAAGGAGGCCTATGTGCGAGGAATCTGTGAGGGGGTAGAGCATCACCCGTGGACAGGTGATTCTCGTCCCGCTTACAGGGGAATTCGCGCATTACGTTCATCCAAGCCCATCCCTCGGAGCACTGCAGTTCGAGCAGAGAGTGGTAGGCTCTTGACAGAGGAGTCTGAAGTGAAGGCCCGCTGGGCCGGTTACTTTGAGCGGTTGTACCGGGCTGATCCCCCAGCTGTCGAGTTGGACGTCAAGGGTGTTACAATCCCTGTTGCTGACCCTCGAATCAACTGTGGTCCACCATCGCTTGTGGAAACACGGGCTGCAGTGAACCAGTTGAAACGGGGCAAAGCTCCAGGGATCTGTGCCATCCATGCCGAACTTCTCAAGGCTGGTGGAAATGCTGCACTCGTGTCGTTGCATGCAGTTTTGTGCTCTGCCTGGAACACAGGCATCATCCCAACTGACTGGAAGAGGGGCCTTGTTGTCCCTCTCTGGAAAGGGAAGGGTGATCGCCAAGACTGCAACAACTACCGAGGGGTGACGCTGCTCTCAGTGCCGGGCAAGGTCTTTGCTCGGATAATTCTTGATAGGGTTCGCCACCATCTGCTTGAGCACCAGCGTCCAGAGCAGTCAGGCTTTACACCAAAGAGGTCAACGATTGACCGTATCCTTGCACTTCGTGTCCTCACTGAACGCAGACGAGAGTTTCGGCAGGGGCTGCTTGCAGCCTATGTTGATCTCTGTAAAGCGTTCGATTCAGTGAATCGGGATGTCCTCTGGAGGATTCTTGGTCTTCGTGGGGTGCCACCGAAACTGATCGATCTGATGTCTGAACTCTACTCTGGTACTGAGAGTGCTGTGAAGTGTGGTGGTACCGCCTCTGACTTATTTCCAGTTGTTACTGGAGTTCGTCAGGGATGTGTACTTGCCCCCACACTTTTCAGCACTTGTATGGACTGGATTTTTGGGAGGATGTCGGAGAGATCAAGTTGCGGTGCATCGTTTGGCAATGTCAAGATCTCGGACCTTGATTTTGCAGATGATGCAGTCATCTTTGCGGAGACTTTAGACATCCTCTTGGGGGCCCTCGAGGTGCTGAATGAGGAGTCGGAGCCGTTGGGATTACGGATTTCTTGGGTCAAAACAAAGATCCAGGCTTTCGGTGACATCTTGGATGCTGCTGTCCTGTCTGTGTCTGTTTGTGGTGAGGATGTTGAGGTCGTGGATAGATTCACTTACCTTGGCAGTGATATTCATGTCTCCGCAGGTTGTGAGCCGGAGGTCAATAGACGTCTGGGTCGGGCCTGGGGAGTCATGGATTCACTGGATCATGGGGTGTGGCGCTGCCGGTACCTGTGCGGGAGGACGAAAGTCCGAGTCTTCAGGTCCTTGGTACTTCCAGTCTTGCTCTATGGGTGCGAGACTTGGACTTTGACCAAGGATCTGAGACGGAGACTTAATTCCTTTGGTACCAGGTCTCTTCGGAGAATCCTTGGCTATCGCTGGTCGGATTTTGTGTCCAACGAGCGGTTGCTGAGAGAGACTCGGATGAGATTTGTTACCTGCATAGTCCGTGAGCGTCAGCTGCGGCTGTATGGACATGTGGCTCGTTTTCCTGACGCTGATCCTGCTCACCAGATTCTCTCAGCGAGGGAGTCTCATGAGTGGAGGAGGCCAGTGGGCCGACCACGTGCCTCATGGTTGCAGCAGGTTGACCATCATCTCAAGGAGATGGGGATGGGCCTGGCATCTGCCTGGGGGATGGCCAGACGGAGGCCCCTGGAGTACCGGCGGAAAGTGGACGCAGCGACGCGCTGTTCTGGCACATGCTCCCATACCTGACCTGACCTGCTTCCACGACTGTTTTATCCCTCAGGTGGAGAGATATCTCGCGGAAAAAAAAGATCCTTGCGTTCAAGGTTCTCCTGTTCATCAACAACGCTCCTGGCCACCCCAGGGACCTGAAGGTGGCTCACCTGAATATCGAGGTGATCTTACTGCCACCCAATACAACCTCCTTGATCCAGCTGTTCAACCAAGGAGTAATCTCGACTTTCAAAACCTATCATACCTGCCACACCTTTTGCCACATTTAGGATGCGATGGACTCTGACCCAGAACTCACCGTTGGGCAGTGTTGGAAGGAGTTCAACATAACCCACTGCATCGTTGCAATCACAGAGTCGCTGGACAAGGTGAGAACCTCTATCAGCAATGCCTGCTGGCACAAACTGTGGCCACAGGCAGTGAAGAACTTCAGATGTTTTCCTGACAACATTGAGAGGCATGAAATTGTCGGGTTGGCACAGCAGGTATGAGGAGAAGGCTTTGACGACATGGAGCCTGAGGAGTTGGATGCTCTTATCACCTCGCATGCCGAGGAGCTCATCAAGGAGGAGTTGGAAGCCATTACCAAGGTTTCTGAGGAGGAGGAGGAAATGGGCAGTGATGAGGATGAAGAGGGGTCGAGGTCCAACCTCATGGTCAAGCTCCTGGGTGAGATGCTGCATGATATGCGGTCAGTTATCGAGAAGCTGTTAGATGCCAATCCCGTCATGGAGCATTATCTCAAGTTCAGGAGGGGGTTGCATGACATGATGCTCCCATTCAAGGAGCTACATCAAACCCTGTGGCAATCTGCCAGGCAACTTATGATCACCCATTTTTCCACCATGGCGTCCACGTCAGAAGCATCATCACCCACGCCTGCCTCCCCTGTATCCCCTTCAGTGAGTGACTCATCAGGACCCTTACCAGCTTTAGCTCCTTCACCTCCATTCTTTTTAGTGCATGTCTTCAGGCGACTCCACTGAGGTGCGAGAAAGGAAGAAAACTCAAAGACGAATTGAACAATGCTGAACCAGTGTTTATGCCAACAAACTGTGAAATGACAAATTGTCCAGCTGAACTCCGATAATAATGTATAACACCATACAACTGATTTACTTTTAGGCTGGCAAGCTAAATGACAACCTTCCCAGTCAGGAACTCTCGTCTGCATGATGTGATTTTTGACCAGGAAAGTCTTTTAAGGACTGCATTGAAGGCTCACTGCATGTGTATTGGGGAGCTTGGCATGATGAGAATAAACCCGCCTGATTCACATACTTTTTGGTGATTAATGAGTGAGTCTACGAACATAGCAGCTGATAGTGTGGCCCAAAAATGTGAGTGCTTGAACTTCTTGAAGAGGATTGTTAATAAAGTAGATGAGAGGGCTTGTCTGGTGGTCTTTTTGGAGAGAGAGAGAGAGAGAGACAGAGACAGAGACAGAGACAGAGAGATTTGTCAGGATTGGAAGACATTTTCCAAGTTTGACGAGCTTGCGATCTATCAAGATCTACAGAGAGGGAAGAGGCTGCTGCTTACCAATCTGAAGGATGAAGGATGTACAGCAGAGGATGGAGTCATCAGCAAGGATATTTACAAGAGGATTTTCCAGTGTCAGAGAGATCTTTAATGAAGATGATGATGAGGACGGGCCCCAGAACACTGTCTTTTGGCACTCCAGCCTGATAGGTCGAGGAGATGAGAGGATTCCATTTGAGAGTCACACGTTGGCTGTGAGAGTAGAGGAAGTCAGTAAATAATGTGTCGAGTTGGCCTACAATACGATAGGCCAAGAGTTTTCAGAGCAAGTATTGAATGCTGGAGATATGTTGAGAGAGATGGCCCTGATCATGTTTGAAGTCAATGGCCTCCATCCATTGCTGGGATAGCAGAAGTGACATGTTCTCAATCTGAACTGATGATCTGAGATCAGGCCACTGGAGAAAAGGAAGGATTTTATGTCAACTGTGATGATGGAGTCCATGACCTGGTTGTTAATTGGAAGTAAGCTGAAAGGTCTGCAGTTAAGGGGGATCCATTTTTGTACCTTGTTAATGCAATGCCGTAACGTTGGATCACTTCAAAGCAGGTAGAAGTTGATATAGGGCAAATGATAGGGTGAACAGTGGAAAGGGGGTGTGAAAGGGCAGCAGAGAAGATTTTTGGGACAAGTGAGCTGATGCCGTCCAGTCCAGTAGCAGAATCAGAATTGAGGGTTTCCAGAAACTTCGTGACCTTCTCTGATGCAAAAGACAGATTCTAGAAGCAGTTGGGTGTGACTGGGTAGGGTTGGTGCTGACCACAGAGAGCAAGTGGTTGGGGACATAGGATTTGGAAGCAAACACTGAATTGAGGTATTCGGCCTTCTGACAAGCAGTCAGCTGTGGTGCCATTTGAAGCGAGGGAAGAGATTGAGGGGGGGAGGTGCATACTCCAAAGAGGAGGTAACAATACCACCAGGTTTTAAAGGAGGAAGGCAAGTTTAAAATAAAAAAAATACATATAAAATTATTTTGAACATTGAATAAAATAAGTATATTGTCACGGCACTGGTGGTCAAGGTTAATCCCCCGACCCAAATTGTGGTGACTGGTGGTTAACATCGCCAGCCCAGATGGTCGAGCTTCTCCCTTCTCCCTACAGCCGAAACTCAGAGATTAATGCGCGCATGTGGGAAAAGGGCGCAATGGCGGAGAGAGGAGGTACAGGGGAGCACAGCATGGGGTGGGTGGGGGGGGGGGGTATACTCGGACCCCACAACAAATACATGGATACAGCTTCTTAAAATGAACACATTTAATGAAAATAGACAAACACTTACAAAGGACAATAATAAATGTAATATATCTATAATTCCAGCAGTGTGGACAGAGGATAGCCTATGATAGATAGACAAGGATAGCCAGTGTGTGTATGTGTGTGTGTGTGTCCGCTGTTTCTCGACAACCACTGGTCCGATCTAATTGAAACTTGCCAGGTATATTGCTCGGGACCTGAGGATGTGCCTTTTCAAGGTTTGATATTAATCGGACAAGTGCTTCTCAAGTTATGGCCATTTATTTACCAACCAATGACAAGACACGTTGCTGCGGAGGCATGGCCGATGGGGAAGAGAACCTCAGCCGCGTTCCCCATTACGGGTTACAACGTACGGACTTCCGGATAGTGATGACTTACTGTATTCTAATAATTTCTCTTTCTTATGCGCATTTATAGATAAACACAATGCCCCAATCCAGTCATCGTTTACGAGAGCGAAGGAACGGCCTGTGTAGTTTGAAAGTTTTTTTTCTCTTCTCTTTGTGTTTTTCCTTGCGATGACATTGCAAAAAGGCAAATACGTTGTCGCTAATTGAATAATTGGCCATTAAAAATAAATTGCGAATAATCGTAACTGCGATATGCGAACTTCCGGGCCACGCACATACGGGCACGCAAGAGCGAAGGAACGGCCTGTGAAGTTGTTGTTTCTGGCTCGCGGTTTGAGTTTTTTTTTGTTTTTTTTTGCACGTACGGCCACGAATGTACAGGCACGTACTAGTAATTATAAACATGTGAGGTAAATTAAACTCTAAGTCGAGACACCTCTACACAAAGACTTAAATACGGACAAAGGGAAACAAAATAAAAAGAAAACCCCTCCTTTACTCTGGTACTCAGCTTGGCCTGGAGATGGTCTTTGTGGAACTTGGAATTGAGGCGCTTCTACTTGTGCATGCAGACGTGCACAAAATGGCGCCAAGTCGCTTCTCTTGTAGCGGGACAAATGTACACCAGGCAACCCATGAGCGGCACTCAACACCAAGGCTGAGAGACCCTTGCAGCTGCTTCGTGCGTCAAACGTCCTCACTGACCCACTATTTGACATACCTGAGGCTCGGAGTCCATTCCTCGTGACCCAAACAAGAGCCAAAAGCCAGCATCTTGCTTCACCACGTGAGTCAATTCTCCTCAGCATGAATACGAGAATTGTGCCATCGTGCCAAAGGATAGCCAGTTGTAAAGCCCTGTTCTTACAGGCCATCTCCTAACTACGTTCTTTCTCGACCGCGTGTGTCCTTCACTCCACACTCGAGCCTTCCTCACAATGACCTCATGCGTGAGCTCTCCCGATCTCTCACCTCTGACTGACATCAATCCGAACCACCATTTCCTCTTCCGGGCCGTGGCTTGCTCGCACAAAACCCGGGAAGGCGGGGCCTCTGTCCAGTCGGCATGCTTCTGACGTCATGCCCATCAATCATCAGCCTCGGGGGGGGGGGCGTGACTTCACCCACCGTCACCCACGGAGGTGGGACTTGCTCGGCACATTTTGTTATCGTGGTTTTGGTTATAAAAAAAAAAAATCTGGAAAAGTCACAGGGAGGCATTTACATGCTGGGGGAGTTATCCTTGAACCTTACCTTATTAACACCAGACCACACCACATGTCGTGGCACGTAACACTTAAGCACACGGTTTCCCTACTTAATTACATCGAGATGTCTCCTACACGTCCACGGACTAACAACTCTATTCAATCCTAAATTCCCTATTAAATTCCTCCATCTACCCTCACAACCGTAACTATATTTTAAACCTTTTAAAAAGAGCCCCCAACCCAATCCTTTCTGAAATTTGGTTATTGATGTAAGCTTTTGAACATTTTTGCGATGATTGGACACCACCACCACAATTTGTTTTTTGGGGTAGTTCACGATGTTGGCCTGAAAGAATCTGTCTTTCCTCTTCTGACTTCCCTTTCCCCCTTTTTTTTTCCATCTTTCCTTATAAAAATGCTTGTTTTCAATACAGCATCGGAACGCATCCTGCTTTCCTCGCTGCTTGCATTAAAGTAAGTAATTATCACGATTTGTTCATTCAATTAATTCATCAAAATTTCTTCCTCACTTCATCATTGAGAGTTCCATGTCAGAAATTAATCGTGATGGAGAGGCTCAGGACTCGATCAATTCTCGCAGTTAACATAGAACATTAACCGTTCAGTTATATGTAAATTATTGGTAATTGCTGTAATTTTTAAATGCCTCAGATTCTTTGTTAATAAGTTGTGCAGATGTGACTCGTGTGACGTTTTTAATCAAAGTGCATTTTCGAAATATGACATAAACACAGTGTCAGCAAGTATAGCAAGGTGTGCAAGTCGACTGTGTAATTGTATACATTGAGCAAGCAGAACTTGTACCTTGAATTCTGTCGTGATATTATATTTCAGTAGGAAATTTTACACCAACGAAGGCATACATGTAACTTTAACAACTTGAACGACACTTGATAGAGTGAATACCTCTGCCAGGTTTACGTTTTGTATTCCACCGAAAGGCCGGATCAGCATCCGGACCATTCGTCCTTGTCACACATTAAGATCTAATTGGCTTGTTTTTGTCACCAACCCAACTCATCCACCAAGTTTAGACATAAACCGTCCACAACAACTTTTTGAGATGTTGTGCTATATTTAGTTTTTGGCACTGTCTCTCAATGGTGTAGAATCACTAAAAAGATTTTTGTATCCGGATCCACATCCAGATCGTCAACAAAACCTAATAAATTCGTCCTTGTCACACACCCATCCTGTCCAACAACTTTTCGTCCAAATCCATCCATAACGTTTTGTGATATCCTGCTCACAGACAGACAGACAAACAGACAGGGGAGAAAACATAACCTCCGTCCACATTCAGTGGCGGAGATAATAATGGTGTGTGTGTGTGTGTGTGTGTGTTTGTGTGTGTGTGTGTGTGTGTGTGTGTGTGTGTGTGTGTGTGTGTGTGTGTGTGTGTGTGTGTGTGTGTGTGTGTGTGTGTGTGTGTGTGTGTGTGTGTGTGTGTGTGTGTGTGTGTGTGTGTGTGTGTGTGTGTGTGTGTGATGGTTTCCAATGGTACAAGAATGTGATCTGTTGGTTAACATGACTGGTGTCGAATTGATAGTTTTTCATCATCGTCGGGCAACCGAGGCAAGACCCCTTTAAGACATATTAGACCCCTTTAAGGACATTTACACCATATGGACCTTTTAAGACCCTTTAGACCAATTTGACCTTTGAGACCTTTGCACCCTTTGGATTATTCTGTCTCTTTGGACCAACTTAGAACATTTTAAGACCCTTTTGGCTCCTTAAGACAACTTTGGTCCCTTGACCCTTAAGACCCAACCTTGGAGACTTTTAGATCCTTTTTTGACATTTTAGACACCTTAGATCCTATATAGACCCCTAGACCCTTTACATCCCAAACTACTATTGGAACATACTCTTCAGACCTTTAGACCCCTTACACCCTTTAGAACCCCTGGACCCTTTTGACCCTGTCAGAACCTTTAAACCACTTAGACTCCAACTGCAATTGGAAAATGCCCATTAAACCTTTTGACCCCTTAGGCCTTTTGATCCTAACCTTTCATAGACCTCCTATAAACCCTTTGGACCACTTAGACCCTTTAGACATTTACACTCCAAAGACATCTAAGATGGCTTTGACTTTTAGACCCTCAAGACTTTCTAAACCCCTTTAGGCGCACACCACACAAACATCTGTCGAGTTTGTTTTTTTTGCAATTCATGCACTATACCTTTTTCAGCAAGTAATGCATAATCTCCACCCACAATGAGGGTGGGTACTCTGCCTGTATAAGCTGATAAGATAAGTACAGTACTGTAGACAAAAAATTAATAATTTCAAAAAAAAAAAAAATTAACTTCGAATGTTACTATAAGGTAATCAACATCAGAGTTTATGTTCCCCTTCCACCCCCTCCTCATACCTGGTGTTGGCTTAATAGTTTGGGTGGTGGGCTTGGGATCTCAGGATCCTGGGTTCAAATCCTGTTTTTCTGTTGAATTAATACCAGGTGGGGGTGACTCAGACTGTCATCCTTCTGAGGTCGGCAAAATGAGTACCAGCTTGTTGGGATGATTGAGCCATTCGAGTATCCTGTGTCAGAGCGGTGAACCATCCAGGATTGTGTGCAATAGCCCAGGAGACTGCTGATGCAACACCAACGCTCTGCACAGAGTATGGTCCCAATGCATTGGATTGGATCCCCTCCCTTACCTCGAATGGCTGAACCGCTGACTGCACGTGAAAAGACTGAATGCCTAAACTCTGTGTTTGCTTCTAAATCTTGTGTCCCAAACCCATCGATTTTTTTGTACTCACCTTAACCAGTCGCACCCCACTGTCCCTGGACTCTGTGTCCTTTTCTCCTGACAAGGTGGAGAGCTTGCTGTCAAACCTCGATTCAGATTCTGCAACCGGTCCAGACAGCATCAGCCCACGAGTCCTAAAAACCTGCTCCTCTGCTCTTGCTCACTCTCTCTATACTATTCACCCTCTCATTTGCTCAAGGTCATCTGCCATCTGCTTGGAAATCAGCAAACATTACCGCTCTGCATTAAAGAGGTGCAAAACAGATCCCTGTAACTACAGACCAATCATCCTTCTCCCAATCATCCTTCTCCCAATCATCATCAAGGTTATGTAATCCATCATCGCTTCAGACATTAAATCTTTTCTCTTCTCCAATGGCTTGATTTCCAATCATCAATTTGGTTTCAGACCAGGTCACTCTAACCTGGATATGCTGCTTCTACTCTCCCAACAATTGATGGAGATCCTAAAATGATAGACATTAAATCAGAGCCATATCCCTGCACATACCGCGTGCTTGTCACAGTCTGGCACGCTGCCCTGCTCACCAAACTCTCTTCATCGTCATCCTCACCAAACAAATCGTCATCTGACACAATGGAGATTTCACCTTTCCCCTTTTCTGCCATGACTCTCTGTTGTGTTTAGATTGTATCAGCCTCTTCATGTGAAACACTTCGATAACAATGCCTTGGTGAACCATGGCTGGGGTTTTACTGCTCCCAGTGACAAACAGCCTCCTATTGTGTGCAATGGTCTTCAGGTGGTCATCCTGTGGAATATGATCACATGTCATGTCGATGGGTTGCTTTTTGTTTTCTGTAACATTTTGCATTACATCACTTTCTGTGCAGGTAGGATCATACTGTTATTCATTCTGTACATCCTTTATGCTTCTGCTTGTTGTTCTGATCTTGTTGATACTTTAATACTGAACTCATGATACTTGCCAAACACTAAGTACACATCACCGAGTTGAAGCCTCCACAAAACCTAATTCTTTAAGTTTATGTTAGCCCTGCCGATTTGTCTCTGCAGTAAAGGGTTGAATCAAACGACGGCATGTCATACTTCACAAAGATATTGCATGTCCATCTTTGTGCGTCAATGAGAATAAAAACTTAAATGAAACAGGCAAAAAAAAAAGAGGATATTTTTTTATAACATGTTGTTGTTCTTACTGCTGCTGTCGTTGTGGCTGTGGTTGTAACCCGCACACGTAGTGCAAAGCAGGGTGAAGCAATTGGTTCACTCTGTCTGTCTGTTTATCAGTCTATTTATATGATTGAGGAACTGCCTAATTTCAATTGAATTTTATATTTTCAACACGAGAGCACGAATCAGAACATGAATTGGAAAACGAACCTGCAGTTTAACAGGACTTGGCTCTGAATTTGGCAAATTGTATGGCATCTCCTACCGAGCGCGCATGCGTACTCATGGTGAAGCAATTGTTTCAGTGTGTCAGGTCTGGCAGTCAAACAAAATTGAAAATCATTCCAAACTGGAAACTTACTGATTTAGGGATGTCATAAAGGACACAAACAACAGGCACAAATAATTAATGTAACGTGTTAGATAAGGTGGTGTAGAAGACGGTGGATCAATGGCACTAAACTTCTGAATAATTTTTTTTTCTTTTTCTGCAGCCTTTAAAACTTTTATTTTATTTCATTGAATTACTCTGTACATGAACAATGTCGTGTGTTCCAATAAGACCTGGACAACTTTGGTTGTTAATATATTTAGTTCCATAAATGATATAACGATACCCTTTATTTTATATGATGCAGAAGCTCATAAAGTTTTCTTTATTTTCAGGTATGGTGGTTTAATGTAAAAAAATGGTGAATCCACAAGAGAAAGCTCAATGTGTCGAATGGTTCATCAAAACGAGATCCGACATGCAAGTTCAGCTTAATTTCCATACAAGGTATTGAAGGAATCCGCCATCGCAGGCTAGTATCAGAGAGTGGTGCAAGAGGTTTAATGAGACTGGAAATTGTCAGAAACAGAAAAGTACCAGTCGACCAAGCACAAGTGCAGCAGACGTTGAACGAGTGCGTGAATCATTTCAACAAAGTTCCAGAAAATCAATTTGACGTGCATCCAGAGAACTGGGACTACCAACCCACACTCCCAGAAAATCAATTTGACGTGCATCCAGAGAACTGGGACTACCAACCCACACTCCCAGAAAATCAATTTGACGTGCATCCAGAGAACTGGGACTACCCACCCACACTCCCAGAAAATCAATTTGATGTGCATCCAGAGAACTGGGACTACCCACCCACACTCCCAGAAAATCAATTTGATGTGCATCCTGAGAACTGGGACTACCCACCCACACTCCCAGGAAATCAATTTGACGTGCATCCAGAGAACTGGGACTGCCAACCCACACTCCCAGAAAATCAATTTGACGTGCATCCAGAGAACTGGGATTACCAACCCACACTCCCAGAAAATCAATTTGACGTGCATCCTGAGAACTGGGACTACCAACCCACACTCCCAGAAAATCAATTTGACGTGCATCCAGAGAACTGGGATTACCAACCCACACTCCCAGAAAATCAATTTGACGTGCATCCTGAGAACTGGGACTACCAACCCACACTCCCAGAAAATCAATTTAACGCACATCCAGAGAACTGGGACTACCAACCCACACTGTACACAGGATTTTGCATAGAAGACTGAAGCTTTATGCCTATAAGGTGCAGATTCTGCAGGAACTCAAACCAAATGACGGATTCAAATGCAAGGCGTTTGTCTTGGAAATGCTCAGTCGCATGGAGGATGATGAAGATTACCTGAAAAAGGTCATGTTCACAGACGAAGCTCGCTTCCATGTATCGGGGAAGGTCAACCGGCACAATGTGAGGATCTGGGGTTCTGAAAACACCCACCTGGTCAATGAATACATATGTGACAGTCCAAAGATCAATGTGTGGTGTGACCTTCTCCATGACTGCTTGGTGGGTCTTTTTTGCAGAGGATATAGTGACCTCAACAATTTACATGAACATGTTGGAGGTATTTGCCTTCCCAGAGACTGAAAACCTGCAACTCAATGTCATTTTTCAATAGGACGCCGCTCCCCATCATTGGGCCTTCATCGTTCGAGCTGTCCTGAATGAAAAATTTCCAGGTCGCTGGATTGGCCGAGACGGACCAACTGCCTGTCTACCATGATCACCAGACATAACCCCCCTTTATTTTTTTTCTGTGGGGGTTTGTCAAGGATGTTGTCTACAACACCAAGGTGGCAAACCTGCAGGATCTTTGTTCTCGGATCACAGCTGCATGTGCACTGGTGGAGGCAAACATGCTCAGCCAAACATGGCGAGAACTAGTGTACTGCCTTGATGTCCTGTGCACGACAAACGAAGCTCACATTGAAGTGTATTGATGGTGAGCACAAAACTTTGAGTTTCTGTGTTATTTAAACCAAAGGATATCTTGGTATCATTTGTGGTTCTAAATATAATAACACCCAAAGTTGTCTCGGTATTTTTGGAACATGCTGTAAAACACAAACTGCCTTGTTTGGAATGCAAACTAACATCAGTTTTGCAGTATTTGGAGAAAAAATCACGCTGTTTTGACCAATCAATTTTTTCCGTGCACTCTGGAGATCAGAATTGGCAGAAGGTTCAGCTCTGGGGTGTTCTGTTTGACCCATCGACTCTGTATGGTTGTTATTCAAAGTTCACGAACAAAGCTAATATCGATCATGCTCAGAAACGCAAAGCAAGAATTGAAAAGACCCTTCCCATGTCCTTTTTATGAAGACCGCGTGGGATAAGGTGTTCTATGAACTCTCCAGTTGCTTGTGTTCTCCTTCCATGTCTGTCACACTTTATTCTAAAGGGTTCCTGCTGTTGTACCATTGGAACCATCACATTAAAGCTCCAAGTCCTACTTCTTCTTCTCCGTTCTGGAAAGACGGGCTTTTAAAACAGGCATTGTTAAGATTAAATGGGCTCAAATTTTGTTCCAAGTAAAGAGATTTTTTGCTTTCCAACACACACACACACACACACACACACACACACACACACACACACACACACACACACACACACACACACACACACACACACACACACACACACACACACACACACACACACACACACACACACACACACACACACACACACACACACACACACACACACACACACACACACACACACACACACACACACACACACACACACACACACCTTGTTTTCGCAAAAAAAAATAAAAAAAATCTGACACGGATCCATTATTGGGATGTTTCTCATGGAAATGTCTTTTTGAAGCAGTTTTGTTTTTTGAGACCAGGCTCAGTGAACATAGAATTCGGCACTGGAGCAAGCTCATATGACCGTACGCTTTCTATACGCACCTCTCTCCCAATCACCTTTAGTCAAATGACTTGAGTATATCAGGATTGAAAGAAAGACTCTCGACTCTCCAGCTCGGAGATGCCTTTTCTGTTCACCGGCGTTTCCACTTATCCTGATATTTTCTCGGACAAGCTACGTGGCCAGCTTTTCTCAAACTCACTCATTTGATGTTTACTGATAAATACAGCACCGTCGACATTTACTCAATCTTGAATTGCTCTTCCATTGACAATGGTGATAATGCCAGGTGGGTGGCTTTTAGGATGTCGAAGATCGATGATTTCTTCAGTTCTTTGGCAAACGAGATTTCTGTCCTTGGCATCCCAGGATATCCTTGCTTTCATTTATTCTTTGTGATGTTCTTCCTTTTTTTGCATTGATCCATGTTGCCTATGGTTGAGAGATGCTCCATGAGCATTGAAGAGGCGCGGTCTTAAGTGTTTTGGGTTTTAACGTGATGGCAATGATTCCACCAAGTTTGTGACGACACCTCATTAAGGTTTCCTCAGTGAAAATGTCACTACATACGCCGTTCCAAAGATCATCAACGTAGTGTATAACATGTTCACCTTGATCAAAAACAGAATAGAACATATCGAGCATACAATCGGTGACATATCCAGCGACAAAGAAGTATGGAATCAAACGTTTCACAGCTTCAAGATTTAACTGCAGCTCATGATATAATGAATACAGGTTTGATGAGGTAGTCCAACCAGTCTTGTTGTTCTATTTTTGCAGGCAAGATCTTCCAAGACAACTTTAAGGTCATTCATGCGAGGTAATTGTGTAAGCGATGGTGATGATTTTTCTGAAGGATTTGCACAGCAACCATTCGAAGAGCCCTCACATTTTTCCGGTCAACATGTTTTTCACACGAGCAAATGCAGATTCCATTATCTTGACGAACCCACCATTAGCCACAAGGCTTCCAAATGATGTAACAAAACTCATGAGTAAATGTATTCCTCCAGGTTGAAGTAGTATGTTGTTGATTTCAATTTCATTTTCCTCGATGACTTCTATGGCCACTCTGTACAACTCCTGGTCACAGGAAAATGCAGTGTAGGCTTGTCCCTGGATTCTTCATAAACACTCTGCTGTTTTTGGAGAAGTCATTGTAGTGTTGTGATCTTCCGGTTTCAGGTAAACAAGAGGCAAGTATGTGACTTGCTTTTGGCTTGATGGCGTGTCTTAGCTCTCTGCATAATTTTGTGTTATAACCCTTAATCCCAGAGCAGACAACCGTAAGAATGTCTTACGCAAATGAAAAGCTACTCTCTCTTGCTCGGTTTAATAAAACTGTGCCATGACTTGATATCTTCAACACTAATACTGACTTAATGCTGCTGGCTTGGTGCGGAGGCTTATTAAGATGGTTTGGTTATCCCAAACCATCATAACCTGCAATGAGGAGATTGGCTACCTCTACCTCTCCAGCCAGCCGGGTACTCAGCGTTTAGACCCTCTTTAATTGAAGTCCCCCACCAGGGTTCTCTCGATCTGTGGGGTTGGAACGAAAACAACATCCACTAAAGGGTGGAAGGCAACCTAGCTTTGGTAATGGCCAATTCACTACGCTGGCGGAGGAGTGGTAACATGCCAGTGGAAATCATTCACCAAAACCTCCAAATGGGGATGAAGGTAATCATGCTTTCAATTATTTGTGTTGTAACAATGCCTCACACTTAAGGCCTACAATGGACAATGTGAGGTTGAAGATGCGTGAAGAATGAAACATGGGAACCTTTAGTTGAGGATGCTGGAACGTGACCACACTTAATTATGGTCTAGCACCTGAACATCTGATGACCACGTTGAAAAACTACCATTATGACGTCATTTATATCAGTGAAACTCACAGCATTGGCCAGAAATAATTATGCAATGGTCACATTGTGATGTCAGATGGTGAAACACACTACACAGGTGTTGGTATACTGATGTCCACACAGGGAAAAAAACAACTGCCTGGCCACCTACTGCATCTCAGATCGAATTATGGCTGCTCGCTTTTGGTTGAGGAAAGGTACTGACGTGGATTTTTTAAACCCACCTTATTGTGATCGTTGTCCTCCTGAAGGATTCTAACTGGTCGATTGTGGAATCCTATTTGACTTCAGACAGAGTTTAACGTTTGTCCGATTTGATTATAAAATCCTACAAAAACCCTATCGACACTGATAAAACTGATGTCCACACAAGTCCTTCCTTGTGAAACAATTTATTTTCTAATTATACACCATACACTTCTCACCCTTGTACAATGAACTTAAGAATCCCCATTTGATTGCAATATTATTTGGTTCTATTTCATTTATTCTTACTTTAGTTAACAGTTAGACCAACCCGATTCAATTCACCTCTACATTACATCAGAGAGTTTTATTCTAACTTGGTACTTGGTCAGTTCCAAGGAGTACGAGCCACTGAGAAACTATACTTCCTCACGTGCTCGTACTGAGAACAATGTGCCTTTCAAAATATTTATACTTCCATGAGAGAGAGGTTGGGGGATATTCACCCAGACTGTAGACGTGTCCTTTAGACAAAAAGTCACTTCGTACATTTTCTAAGCAAAGGTTCATTTATCAGCTCGGTCACTCTGCTCCAGAACAACACATTTCTTATCATTTAGGGCAAAAGTCTTTTGGCCAGAAATGACAGCCAATTCAATTTGCAGCATAAAAGTTACATTTCTGAAACTCCATTTGTTACAATTTAAAATACATTAATATAAATTTTTCCCCCACAGTACCCTTCTGGTTGTCTCTGTCAATGTGCCTCCATTCACTGTGGTGGATGGATGACTCCATTGATGACTTATTTGAGCAGATGCAAGAAGTGATCAATACCAATAAAAAATAATTGTGACACATTTGTAGTTGCTGGTGACTTCAATGCAAAACTTGGAAACCAATGCGTTCCTCTCATCATGGGACCTCATGCTTATCGTGACATAAATCCAAGAGGAGACGGACTGGTTGAATTTTGCATGGGTAACAACGTCACTGCTGTGCATTCCCGGCTTCCCAAGCGATCTTCCCAGAAGGTAACTTGGATCAACAGGGCAAGAAATGCCATTGATTACATTATAGTGGGCACAGAAGCAAGGAATCACCTGACCGATTGTCGTTCCTACAGCGCTTACTTTGACGCTGACCATCGGTTAGTAATTTGCAACCTGAAGTGGAAGTTCCATAATCCTGCTGCTGTACATGGACCGCAAACTAAATGCCCAAATGTTAAAACCCAAAAGTCTAAACGAACGTCTAATGACTTTGGTTGGCTGGATAGATCCCGTGTTGCACAAGGTGACTCTTGAAGCTATCGTACACACCATACATGATGTAACTCTTGAGATCTGTGACATGCAAACGTCTCAGAGGAAACGGCCCAATTTGTCTGTAACAACGCTTCAACTAATTGAGCGCAAGAGGCAAGCTGTAGGCAATCCAGAATTCACAGGTCTGAGGAATGAGGTCAAACATGCATGTCAGAAGGACCTCGACAAATGGTTGGTGGCAAATATTAACACAATGAACCAAGCGCACCGGGATCACGACTCCAGAACTCTGTTTAAAACTGCTGATGCTCATCTTCTGAAACCCTGTGCCCCTATGGTGAACATCAAAGATGCAAATGGCTTGGTATTGGAGTCGGTCGAAGAAGAAACACAACGTTGGTATCAATATGCTGAGGAGCTCGCTATTCGAGTCGAACTGGTCAAGTCTGCCTCAGCACACAACTAAAGTTGGATGAAATCCACCCACACCAAAAGAAACCAAGAAAGCCATCCAGGCACTGAAAAACCATCGGGCTACCGGAGTTGATCATGTCACATCAAAAGCTCTTAAAGCTGCAGCACAGGACCCAGAAGTATTTAAAATCTTCCACAAGGCAGTGTGTAATATCTGGAACACCAGAACGTGGTGGTGAACACCTATACTCTTCAGCACCCAATGTAAGTGGTATCTCTGTAAAGGAGATCATATATGCTGATGACCTCATGATGATGGTGCTATGCAGAGCTGACACAGAAGAGATGCTTGCTATCCTGAGCGACATATCAGATGGATATGGGATACTCATCTATCCTGGAAAGACGGAATACATGATTGTCCAGCCAACAATGGATGATAACACTATCACATATCACTTGATTCCAATACCCAGTGTCACATCTTTCAAGTACCTGGGCATGTCGATCAATCATACTCAAGTTGACAGCAAGGAGATGTGAATACGGATAGGTATGGGCAAATCCACCTTTCGGCTGTGTAAATACCTGCATTCCACCCGTGTCAGCGAAGACACAAAGGAACAGCTTGCTCAGGCGCTGATCATGTCAAGAGTACTGGATGGTGCCACTACCGTGTCGTTGAAGGCAACCGACATCAAGCAACTAGACTGCTTTGGCCAAACTACCTGGCAACACCTGCTCAACATCAAGTGGCACAACTGTGTTACAAATGAGAGCTTGATGGAGATGATCGGTGACAGATGGTGCCTCAGCAGTAGTAATGTGATGGAATGCAAGGCAGCATGGCTGCGCCATTTGATTCGGCACAGTGGACTGGCAGCAGCTGTAGTGGATGGTTTTCCAGAGGATGTCGTCTTTTGGTGGGTCGACCAAAGATGCATTGGGTCGATAACATCCGAGAGTGGTCAGGGTGCAATATTGTTACGAATCTGGAAGCCATGAGCACTCAACATACAGGTCCTATAGCTCAGTTATTTCGATAAGTAAATGTGGATGGATAGCTCCCCTTTCCCTTGTTTAATGGGTAATTAAATGTTCATGCATTGCGAAGTTATGTTGATAATCAGGGTTTTCTTTTATTTTTACACCACCAACATCAACTACAACAACGCCAGCACCACCCTCACCTTCACCTCGCTCTGGCCGACGCCATGTTGGGCATAGTTCAAGGAGGAGCCTCGCGGCGGCCCGTGACCAATCAGCGTGCTATGAGTGAGGTGGCCGCCGCTCAGCCAATCAGACCCCGCGACGGTGAGAAAGGCGGTCCGTGTGACGTCACCACGCCCCCGGGGCCAATCGACGGATTTTCCGCTCGTTTTTGCCAAAGACAGGGTGACGAGCGATTCTGCGTGCCAAAACTGTCCAGTGAGGGAGAGGGTGGAGGCGGCCCCTCCCCCCCCCCTGGACAAGGGTGAATAAGGTAGCAGCACGATCGGACTGAGAGGAGAGAGTCTTTGAGATAGTTGATGACCATCGAGCAGGCAAGGTTGTGGTCAATCTGACAGGCAGGTTGAACAAGCGTGGAGTTATCAGCCCTCGCTTTGACGTTCAACTCAAAGACTTGGAGAAGTGGCAGAGAAACCTCCTGCCTTCTGGACAGTTTGGGATACAGAGGAGAGTTTTGGTTGCCGGGACGAGCATTGAAGGGAGCTCTGGACTATATCATGGCATCTCGATGCTGGCCTGGTTCGCCCGTGTCAGCCGAACCACACGAGGTGGGCAGGTCCATGTCCTTCTGGGAATGTGTGTGTGTGTGTGTGTGTGTGTGTGTGTGTGTGTGTGTGTGTGTGTGTGTGTGTCGGTGGGCCCGTCTGTAAGTAGGAATTGTTGAAGTGCTCTTTGCTGTACATACTTGCATCTCTATAGTCGGATAACTGCTTCTTGCGTGCTTCCCCCCTTTCCCCCATTATAAATTAATACATTGGTTAAATGTATCAGCTCGTTTTTGTGCTTCTTTTATTGGCTTAGCATGACGCGTGTTGGTGAATTACAAAGGCTGTTGCCGCTGTAAATGTACATTTGGACCGACGGGACTTCGGCAACCATCCGCTCAGGTTGCGCACGGGTTGGGCATGCTAACGGTTCGACTCGACGAGTGCCGTCGAGGGTGTGAATACTCGGTAACTCGCCACGTGGATCTCTAGGTATTTTGAAGATTGGCAAATAACCCTGTACCATGTGGTGTAATTATTGACAATTAACGGTCCGGTAAGGGATCCGTACCCTCGGAGTTTTCCGAAAGGTACGATCTAGATTCCGGGGGTTCGGTAGAGTCGACCCAACTGCTCCACCGAGCAGTCGTGCTCGCAGCCGATACCCGGCTCCGCAACAATATCACTGAACTAAAAATGGCAGCGCTGGAAAGATGGGTTGTGTTGAAAGCAGCGGTAGTGGTTCATGTGGTGTATAATTTGAGGAGGCAACCACAGGCTTATGCTGATGTCAAATGATGATGATATATCCTGATGCTGTGTGGACTGTGCTTCCCTGCTGACAGACCTCTGGTGGCTTACACATGTTGCTGCGTTTGAGCCTGCAGTGTAACGGTTGAAATCTATCTTTTTGGGTTCTCCCGACATCTTTGTTCTTTGTTTCTGTCATACTTCTTTCTAATTTTTATCTATTTTTCTCTATTTCTCTCTTTCATTATCTATCTCTCTAAGGAGAAGTGAATTCTTGCAGAAAATTTTCTGTAAGGCTCACTTGGCTGCGACTGGATGGGTTTGAAGGTTGTGGAGCAGCGGCTGAAACCCGAATCCTATCCAGGTTCTTCCTGATGATGCCATTTTTGCTATTTACTTCTTCGGGTTCCTCCTTGGTCTTCCGTTTGATTGAGTTAAGGAGACACATGATGAGTGCAACTTGAATTTATGAAACAAAGTGATTGGGCCAAGATGCGTATTAGGTCTCTTGATGCACTCTCCTTCATTCTGGCTGACAGTTATTCACTTCACTGGTTGATTGAGAGAATCTGCTGAGAATGAAGAAGGTCTGGGTATTGCATGAAAGGGGTGAAGCTTTGTCATATATCTGTGTTATAATGAGCTTGTAAAAATGAACACCTGCTTTCAGAACAAGGCTATACATTCGCAGACAGGGTAATACCCAGGCACTAAACAGTGGCAATACATTGTTTTACATAGAGTGCTTATAGAACGTCTACACCCCTTTTAAAAAAAATTTCACCTTTTGTTGCTTTATAGCCTGGAATTAAATTGTGTTAAATCAGACTTTTTCCACCTTTATTTACACATTGCAACCCACAACCTCCAAGTTAAAAACAAATTATACAAATTTCAGAAAATAAATAAAAACGAGAATATCTTGGTTTGACAAGTGTCTTATAACGATTGAAAATCTTATACTGTAACGATAAACCCTTATAATAACAATCGTAAATGAGCTCAAGTGCAACCAATCCCCTTCAAAATCACACACCAAGTTAATTGGCCTCTACTAGTGTTAAATTGTAGTGATTATGATTATTTCACAATAAAATCAGCTGTTCCTGTAGGTTTCCTCTGGTGGGTAGTGCATTTCACAGGAAAGACTCAACCATGAGCACCAAGGAGCTTTCAAAAGACCTCCGGAATAAAGTTGCAGAAAGGCACAGATCAGGGGATGGGTATAAACATATTTCAAAAGCCTTGAATATCCCGTGGAGCACAGTCAAGACAATCATTAAGAAGTGGAAGGAGTATGGTACCTTGAAGACCCTGTCTAGATCAGGCCGTCCTTCAAAACTGTATGACCAAGCAAGGAGGAAACTGATCAGAGCGGCCACCAAGTGGCCAATGGCAACTTTGAATGAGCTCCGGGCCATTATGGTAAACACTGGTCACTCTGTGCATGTGACAGCAATATCCCAAACAGTCCACAAATCTGGAATGTACAGTTGGGTGGAAAGAAGGAAGCCATTACTCAAAAAGATGCCACCTTGAGTCCCGTTTGAAGTATGCAAAAAATATTCAGGAGATTCTGAAGCCATGTGGCAAAAAGTTTTGTTGTCTGACGAAACCAAAATGTAACTTTTTCGTCTAAATGCTCGAAATGCATTTTCATCTAAAAATGGGATTTTCAAAATCCCCAAAGTTTTGATGGCAAAATAGTAATAATAAAATGTGTAAATAAATGCTTTTGTGTCCTTTGTTCTCCCTCCCAGTTTACTTATTAAATACGTACATTAAGTTATTTGGTCTCTGAGTGATTTTAGTTGTCCTGATCACAAACAGCTTTAGTTATTATTCGTCCATTAATGGACAGATTGGGATAAGGAAAATTCGTGTCCACACGGAAAGCACCCTACGTCTGGCACGGTGATGGCTCAAACTGCCATTTGGCTGCCGGGTGTGAGGGAGTATCAGCATATCACTTAGCTAGCTCAGACATTCCACGGAAGCATGGTAGTGCCTGCCTCTCCCTCCCTATAGTCTTTCCATTCTCAACCTGCACCATTAAGTTGTCCATTTGTGTACAACTGCACATGCATTATTTTAATTGTATTCTGTATTGATATGTTTAATTTTTGTCTCCAATATGTACTTAAGTGAAGGTTCGGATAAGTTAGGGTGACCAAATTTTTTTTTTCCTGACAACACATCCCCCCATGATAATGCTATGTACCGGTATATTGGAAAATCCTATCCGAATAACATTGTTTCGTGTAACGCTGCGGTTTGTAGGAATGCATCCATGACGTAAATAGTTGGGTTGCTTTCTACATATTGTTAAAAGTAAATAATGATGGAAGTTTTCTTTCACAATCTCACGAGATTTCCGGAACTCCTCGGACATCGACCTTTATAAGTAGAGTTCATAGAATATGTTACCCTGTGCAGTGTTCAAATGTATACTTCAATTTTAAGATAGACTAGATGACCTGTGAACCAGTTTGGTTCCCGTTGTTACAGCGGTTGATGAAAAAAATCATTTCATGAAAAAAAAAAGATAGCTCCAGCAAACTATACCGCTGAGGTTGTTTGCATTGATCAAATACCCCCGAAGAGTACTTGACTGAATAAGGAATTTATTTTTAAATAATTTTTTTCGTTGCCCGATTTGAACGAAACTTGATAATGCACACCGCAGGAGAATAGTAAGTCAGGTGGCACGAAAATTTTTGCGCTATCGTGTACCGTTTTGGCTGTATTTCAGGAACATACATATATATATATATATATATATATACATATATATATATATATATGTATATACATACAAGATGAGATTTTTAGTAATATATAGATGTTGAATAAAGAAATAATGATTTTAAAGATCGTTTTAAAAAAGATGGAAGTTTAGGACAAAGAAACAGTCTAATACACCACCCTTACACACCACCCTATGGAACATGTCCAAGTACTGCAATACTGGAAGTTATTGGAAGTATTATGAAGGCAATTTGTGTTCTACAGTGTTGAAGTATTTAATTCAATTTGTATAAAGGTTTAAGGAGGTTTAAAGTCATATAAATAAATTAATTATTGGGTTTCCCAACGTTTTAGGCACTGTTACCTCACCCTATCTAACACGCAACGTTAGTTATTTGTGCTTGTTGTATGTGTCCTTTTATAACATCCTTAAAAACAGTAAGTTTTCTGTTTGGAATGACTTTCAATTTTGATTGATTGCCAGGCAGGCAGAGCAAAAAAATATGATCTCACTCCTCTCTGCACATGTGAGGTGAGGTCGGGATGAATTCAGAGCCAAAGTACGGTAAAACGGCAAACTTGTCTTCCGACTCATGTTCCGATCCGTGTTCGGATGGACCTGAATCAATTGGCTTAAGCCAACTTACTGCTTCGCGTGTACAGGGTAATTACTTGGGTTTTAAGGTCCTTGGTCAAGTGGTTCAAGAGAAAAATCAGAAACAGACCGTTGCCTTGATCTTTCTTGAAAATAAACAAGAATTGATCACACCATGGTCACAACCTGCGACACAAAATACAATGCAAAAGGGGTTGTTAACTCTTTTGCCATGAGTGTCATGTTATTTTATCGAAAACGACCCGTTTGTTTTGCTTCGATCTTGCGTGGTCCCAAAAGTGTGTCTTGATCCCGAAATGGTTGTCATTTTAACTGCTCCGAGATTAAGCTTGAAGCAAAACACTATATTATCTTAAGAATATCGATGTTCAGTTTAAATTGCATAATTTTCAACATCCTGTCATCATAGTCCTTGTGCTAAATTATGTGTTTCAGGTTACATTTATGGTCCTTGCATTTTTAAGGTTACTTTAATAGTTAGCTTACGTTTGGTTAACCCAGCTTTAGCCGTTTGCACTTTGCTCTACAAAACTGTTGAGGTACATATTCAGCTCACATCATGGCGAGAAATAGTGGACACTGCAGCAGCAGCAACACGGAGCTCTTGTAGACCTGCTTCATGTTGCAGGTAAAAAAAATAACCTGGGTTTGAAGCTGAATCATGCCCACTGCCTTTGTGCATCAATAATACATTGTGATTATATTGCTCAGATCAATTCCAATTGCACTGAACCAAAGGCTGACACCAAAGGCCTGAAGCTTAAGGACTAAAACATGAGGCCTGCGCTTACTGTGGCCTTCACAAAGCCCATGACACCTATTTGTGGTGTACGAGGTGCAGTGGAACACGAGAAGCAAGAGTGTTAGCATCAACTCCGCTTTATTGCGCATCCGGAAGTACATTCCTGCCACCCCTAGCGGGCGAGTCATGATATACGAAAACCTAATCACGTGATACACCACACTCCTCCCCTCGTAAAATGACAAGTCAAATGATGAAAGGACAATCATAACATGACCAACCGAAACCAATCAACACTCATAATCCTCCAAGTACCGCGGCCGCACTCTGACCCGCCTCGGACGGGCAGCGCCGCCGGACAGCCCAGGCTCAGACGCCTCCCGGCTCGGTCGAGGTGACACCCTCGCCGGACTCGCGCCATCCGCAATAACAATCGCCCCCGGCCGACCAGCCTGCCTGACGTCCCCGGGCAAGACTGAATCAGGTGAAGCCCCCGTGGGCGTCGGCAAATTCGGCCCTGGCGATACAACGTCTGGCCACGGCGACATTACAGGTGGGGGTCCCACATCGTTCGGCCTGGGGGGGTGACGCTGAACAGCGATCATGCATTTTGGTCCACGTGCCGCTTCCACACCTCCCCACCATCAGTCCGCACCATGCAATTCGCCGGCCCCAGTACCACAGACACCACAGCCGGCACCCATTTGGAACCGTGGAAATAATCGCGCACCATTACCCGCTGTCCCACATCAAAACCGCGCAGCAGCGTCGGACACGACACAGTCCCACTCCCCGACCCTCCAGGTCGCAGCAAATCCAGTCTTGACCGCAATGCCCGTCCATAGAGACGAATGGCAGGCGAATCACCTGTGACAGGATGAATCGCGTTCCTGTAATGGAGCAAAAGGACATCGACCACCGTCTGCACAGGTGCAACACCCCCCCCCCCCCCTGCGCAAAACCCGTTTCAGCATCTTAACAAACGACTCAGCCTGCCCATTCGTCTCAGGATGATACGGTGCGGACCTTAGATGTCGAATACCATTTTGACGCATAAACTCATCAAATAAACGTGCGATGAACTACGGACCGTTATCAGAGACCAGGATCTCCGTTAATCCTTTATTAGCAAAGATCGTCCGCAGTTTCTCTACTGTAATGTTTGCTGATGTATGCTGCATTACTACAACCTCCGGCCATTTAGAGAATGCATCGATCACAATCAAAAACATTTTGCCATGAACCGGCCCCGCAAAATCTACATGGACCCTCTGCCAGGCTCTGCCTGGGGTCGGCCATAGCCCCGAGGCTCGGCGCGGGTTATCAGCATCTGTTTGACACGTGGCACAACGCTTCACCAACTGCTCAATGTCTTTGTCCAACCCCGGCCACCACAACAGGCTACGAGCAAGACTCTTGGTCTTCACGACGCCAAGGTGACTGACATGCAGTTCTTCCAAACACCGCTGCCTGAACTTCGGTGGAATCACCGTCCTCATTCCCCACATAACGCACCGTTGGACCAACGACAGCTCCGATGTGTGCGACGTGAAAGGTTGAAATGCCGGTGTCGAAGGTAGATCGCTCCAATTCCCCGTAGAAATCGCCTGGATGACACGGGCGAGCACCGGATCACGAGCCGATTCCACTGCAACCTGTCTGGCCGTGATCGGCCCGCTTTGGACCTGGCCCAGCGCGAACACATCGACCTGGTCGGCCGACTCAGACGCAGCTGGACCCTCCGCACACGGCAAGCGTGAGAGCCCGTCACAGTTAGCATGCTTCTCGGTGCTTCGGAACTGAATATCATAATCATAAGCAGCAAGAAAGACACCACCGCTGTATTCGCGCGGCCGCTACCACCGGTACCCCGCGTTCGGGTCTCAGGATGAATTGAAGCGGTTTGTGATCCGTCTGCAAAGTGAAATGCCGCCCCAGCAGGTATTGATGAAACCTCCGCACACCCCAGACGAGGCTGAGAGCCTCGCGCTCGATCTGGGCATATTCCCGCTATGCTGCGGACAGGGTCCGGGATGCAAAACAAACAGGCCGCTCCGAACCATCGTCCATCCCGATGCCATATGCAGAGCTGTCGCATGCCAATAAGAGCAGACGCACAGGCTCGTAGGCACGAGGACCGTATCCTCTGTGAGCAGCCGCTTGGCGCGGTCGAACAATGCCTGGTGTGCAGGCCCCCAAGCCCAGTGCTCGTCCTTCCTGAGCAACCGTGTTAACGGCGCAAGTTGTGAGCTGAGCCCGTGCACGAACCTTTGGTAATATTGGGCCATACGAATGAACGAGCGCAGCTGCATCTTGTCGCGGGGCGGTGGCATGTGTTGAATCGCCTCCACCTTCCGAGGACCTTTCAACAGCCCCTCCGGCGTGATGATGTGCCCGAGGTATTCCAAGTGCTGCTTGAAGAACGCGCACTTGTCCCTGTTCAAGAGCAGGCCGCACGCTTCTAGCTTTGTCAGCACTTGGGCAATGTTCGCAAGGTGCTCGTCCGCCGTTTTCCCCGCAATGAGCACATCGTCCAGGTAGGTCTGAGCGGGCAGGCCAATGCAAACCTGATCCATGGCTTTCTGCCACAAGGCTGGGGCCAAAGCAATCCCAAAACAGAGTCGGGTATATCGATAGAGCCCTTGACACGTGTTGATTGTCAAAAGCTCGCTACTCCCGGGATCCATCGCCAGGTGAAAATATGCATCACGCAGGTCTAGCTTCGTGAAGTATTGACTCCCCGCCAATCGTGCATATATTTCATCGATTGACGGCAGTGGATATTGCTCCATGCTGAGCCCCGGGTTAACCGTGGATTTGAAGTCCCCGCACAATCGGACGTCTCCATTCCGTTTCAGCACCGTGACAACCGGGGTGGCCCAATCTGAGTACGACAGCCATTCGATCACTCCACAGGCCTCCAGCCTATCCAGTTCACCCTTGACCTTGTCCCGCAGGGCATACGGCACCGGTCGCGGTTTACAAAAACGAGGAACCACCCCCTCCTTCAGGAAGAGCTTTGCCTCCACGCCCTTGAGTTTCCCAAGGTCATCGCAAAACAAACCTTGAAGTCTTTGAAGAATCTTCTCCAACTGATCCTCCCATCGGCTCGGCACGGGTTGCACAAGGTGAACTGCGGCCCAGTCTAACCTGATGCGGGACAGCCAGTCTCAGCCGAGGAGAGACGGTCCCCTCCCCCGCACGACGTACAACGGAAGCGTGGCGACCTGGCCTTGGTACCGCACAGACAGGTCTGCCATTCCGACTGGCGTTATCTTCTCGCGGGTGTACGTGAACAGTGTGAGGTTTGACCTGATAAGCTTCAGGCCGTTGAGTCTACGCGCGGTCTGTTCGCCGATGATCGACACAGCCGCTCCCGTATCGACCTGAAACGTGATCGGTGTTTTGTTCACTTTGATTTCCACAGTCATCGGGCGCGCCGCCGCCGGGCCAATTGAAAACAGGCTCAACAACGGCCGCCGGTTCCGCCCCGGGTCGCCTCGCACATCGCCGTCCATGACCTTAATGGTGGCCGGCGCCCCACGGCACACACGCTTCAGATGACCCACCTTGTGACAATTTAAACACAAGGTGCCTTTGTACGGGCACGCATGGTGCAGGTGTCGACCTCCGCATCCCAAACACGTCCGTGGGGTCACCTCGCCACACGTGCGGCCGCCCGGCGATGTCCGACCCTCACCGAAGGTCGTGCGCGCGTCCTGGGGCGCTCGTGACCCCGCGTGGCCGGTGATGGCCCGAACATCCTCGCGAGTCTGCTCGACCGCTGTAGCCATGCTGTCCGCCGAGTCGAATGTAATGGCTTCACCCTTCAGCCGTAGAACCGCCGAAACCATCTTCACATCTTGTAAACCAGCAATAAAATGATCTCTGAGCCGATCTGGACGCTCCCCCGCCGTGAACTTGCAGGCCACGGAAGAATGCTTAATCCGCGCCACGAAATCAGCGACGCGCTCCTCTGCACCTTTCGAGAGGCGATCGAACTGGTATCGAGCGAGCTGTAATGACTTCTCCGGCGCCATGTGTGCGTCATCTTCTCCACAACGTCCCGAAACGACAGCCCGTCATCACAGGGCTTGTCCGGCGCCACCAAATCACTCAGTAGTCGATAATGCTCCGCCGATAGCGAGGCGAGCAAGATCGACTTCTGTTTGCTCTCGTCGACCACATCATTCGCGTGGAAATAGCATCCCAATTGCTCCGAAAACAATTCGAAGTCGTCTCCAACGAAAACGGGCACATGTCCGTTTTCAACCATCCTCGTCGCCAACTGTGGTGTATGAGGTGCAGTGGAACATGAGAAGCAAGAGTGTTAGCATCGACTCCGCTTTATTGCGCGTCCGGAAGTACATTTCTGCCACCCCTAGCGGGCGAGTCATGATATACGAAAACCCAATCACGTGATACAGCACACTATTAGCTCCAACCTTTCGATATTTGATGATATTTTTTAACAGTCGCTTTGGTCATTTTACATTGAAGGGAAAACTTAGAGGGAAGGTGTGGCAATTGTGAATATGACAGCTCTGAAAATGTCTTTGGCTTCGCATAGCACCAACATGGCGGCTGTATGATTTTTCATGGGATAATTGTGGGTGGAGACAGGTCAGCTGTCCAACCAATGAGTGTAAAGGAATGTTTCACTCACACATGGATGAATGAACAAAAGTGAATTATCATATAGTTAATGGAGTCACATCCTCTTGATACAACCGCAGGGCATTCATGACAAAGTGAGAAACGTTCTGAGGCTAGAACCAGTTCTGGACATATCGCCACCCAGTTACAGGATACTGAACTTCATTGATGTGCAGGATATACACCCGGGTGACAATTTATAGCTGGGTGAGCATTCACACCCAGGCAAGATAGCTCAAAAGATGAGTGCTCACACCTGTAAGCAATCCTGCCATCTCATATACATATAATTAGTAAGAAAAACGATTTGATAATTATATCGACTTGTATGAGTCAAGTAGTTTTCAAGTAGTTCATTGACTTGACAAGTTCATGTAGTATAATTATCAAGTAGTATTATTGACAAGTCGATAGAATTATCAAGTCAAGGCTGCAACAAAGCTGTCTCTGCCAGAGTTTCAGGAAGCATTGTTGAATTAGGATGTTTGGAAAAATCTGATCGTGACTGTTACTGAAGTCGACCATGACTTGACAGAACTCGATAACTCGATATACAGTATTACCAAATAAAAATGCTGAAATTACTTAGACTATTATGCCGTAATCTCCTTCTGAAACCATTTTGAACGTCCCTCATATAAATACTGACAGCATATGTTGCATTCATTGTTAATCACTGAAAAATGCAAGGGAAATGATGATGTTTTTGAATTTGATAAAAAGCATAATTCATTTGTTTGTCGGTGATAGTGTAAATTGTAGAAGTGACTTAGAAATCAAAGGTTACTGTGATCTGAGTCGATCCAAGGGATGTGGTTTGAAAATCTTCCTGCAGCATCCAAGGCCCTCTCGAGATCCAATTAGCAAATTCTCTCTGTGCATACGAGCAGCATATCGTTGTTAGAAACATTTTCTTCTCTGCCTTTCCTTGAAGGCTTATGTTCCACAGCAGAACCAATCCAGCCTTTTTGTTAAGGTCAGTATCCTTCATAATGGCACTCTCCACATCTAGGTTTGCAGATTGGAACCAATCCTATTCTTGGTATGGATAATTATCTGACTGCCTCTTTTCACAAATTCCTAATACTGTAATTACAAACTTTATGACAAACAGTCCCTTATCCAATTAACAGTCAGGCAACAGTTGCATCCCCTGCAACCAATATGTAGAATAAGCTAATCTGACCAGGGGCACTGAGGGGCAGGTGGGGTAATTATCCCAGGGTCCGGAACTAATCGGGGCCTGTAATTATTTCTTCAATTTTATGTTTCATATCATTATTGTGACGATACAACACTGTGGGCAGCTTTATTTTGTATCTCCCTCCAAGCCACTCAGGGCAATTCTCTGGTATGGGCAGTGACACCACTTATGCAGTGCCCTCCGTTACCAGTACACTGATACTCATTCCACCAACCTCGGAAGGATGACAATCTGAGTCAACGCACTTGGTGTTAATTCAACAGCTGACAGGGGCTCAAACTCAAGACCCTAAGATCTGAAGCCAGCCACCTTAACTTTTAAGCCAACACCAGGCTTGACAGGTTAGTGATGTCTTGATTTCTATCTTCTGCCTGGCTTTGCATCTCATACCATCTCCAGCATTACCTCTCTACAACTCCTGTAGGTTGCACTGCACATTGCAATCCAAACACATTTCTTGTTAACATACACAAGTTCAAGTTTTATGCTCACTCCCACTCCTTTATGCCCCCATTTTTGGACTAATAATCCAAACCCAAGTGTATGAATGAAGCATCTTTGATGAAATCTATCAGGAGGCTACATGGAAAGAGCTTTTGTGCTCAGGTTATGCCATTTGCGGTTTATATGAAGAACAGGGTGAAGAGTACTATACAGCAGTAAGTGTACTATGCAGTTTTCAAAACTAATAAAAACTAATGTGAAAGAGTTCACTGAGTTGGTGATACATCATCCTTGCCTTGATGACACCGGCAAGTGCAGAGTATATACAGGCTGCTATCATCGTAAACAATGTGTGCAAGAGCATAATTAAATGCTTAGCATTCCTTCCTTTTTGCATATTGCATCGAGAGCTGTCAGTAAGAGTCGATCATTTTCTTTCTCCATCTCAGGGCTCGAGTTGAATTCTCAACAATAGGAGCCTCTCCCCCATTTGCCAAGCCCCCTTTGAAGAGAATCAGCCCGGGGAGTTGGAAAGTGAGAAAATTTGGCTGTAGGTCATGCCACAGCCATTTGGAGCATATTCCTACCTTTCCGTACCATTTTTCTATTTTCCTTGCCCAACATCCCTCCACTGAATTCTCAGTCACTGCTCTCACTCCCCACCCTACCCCCATCCCATCCTTTTTCTTTCCTGAGGGGTGCATTAAGACTTGGCAAATGTGTTCTGCTTAGTCCTGGTTGAAGGCCAATTTGTGGTTGAAACATTGCACCTCTGAGCCTTTGTTCTTCAAAAAAAAAAACCACTCAAATTGGTTTTTCTCTCCGGTTTTTGCCATTTTGTGAGCTCTGCAATCTTCTCGTGTGTGTCATGATGTCAGATTCATGAAAAAAAAAGAAGTAAAATTGTGCATCATGTACTTGTGATCGTGTTTATATTTATATTCAGGGAAATATGGTTTATGTCAGATTATAGTTCACTTGGCATTGAACCTACGATCATATATATCTCATTTATAATAGCATTTCTCATCTGAGCTATCTTGCTGCTTCAAATATATTTTGCTGGCACCATGCAAGCTCGTCAATGGTTGCTTTGTAAATGTCATTAGTTTAGTGGTAGCAATGCCAGAGGCTGACTGCTCTTACTGCTGCTACAAGGCTGACTGCTCTCTTACTAATCTGGCTGTTGACATCACTTGCACTGTGGAGAAGTAATACATGTCACTGAAAAAACAAATGTCTGAATATAATCATTGATGCCACTCTTCTTAGGTTTTAACACATTTTTCAATGAAGGTGATCTCACCCCAGCTGCGAGGGGATGAAACTGACAATTGTTTCCCTTTAACAAATAAAAATATACACAGGTATTTTTGAAAGATTCAGGTAAAGAGTACATATAGGACATAATCTCTTCGAAATGCCAACTAATCACCGTTGCGTTAGATTTAAGGGATGCCGTGCTTCCAACATCACTTATTCACTGGGCTGTAAAACGTTAGTTTTTTGGGACAATTGCTTTGAGTTATCACCATGGATCACTGTCACAGAAGGTCTTCACTGGTCATATTCAACCAATCTTGATTCAAAACATGATTTTGTCTTTCGCCCTTCACTATACAGCTAAACAACAGTTATTTTGGCATTTGACAGTTGAGCATGTAACAAGTATGACCTTGCAACTTCAGCTGTCAAATGTGAAAGACAATGCCAAGAAATTCAACTCCAGTGGTGAAAGGGGGATGAACAGTTTAAGACAGACTTTTTAAAGATTGAAAAGGTCACAATCTAATCAAGCAATTCGAAGCAGATTAAGGTTGTCAAGCCACCTTGAAGACCTTGAGTAAATGCAACCGCATGAGCTTTTTCATTATACATATCTGTTTCCAACATCAGAAAGAAGGCTGACATGTTTTCAAAGCAGTAGAGCATTGGTACATTCTCATGATAAGGACTCCACTGTGTCACAAACTAAACTGGGGCCTTTATGATCACTGACCCAGTGTCGTTACAAGTGCACCAACTTCACAGCTCAGTGAGTAAGCAGAACGCACAGATGAGCTCGTTGTCGGGAAGATTTGACATCCGATTATGGGAAATGGTGGCTGTGTAGGTGCTCCTGCGGAGATGACACATTTTGTCATCGCGGATTCATAAGGCGTGAAAGCAGATAAATCAGCCCTGGGCTAGGAATGTGTGACAAAAGGGAGTTATGGGAGACATAATGAACTTTAACAGCCGTTTTCTACTGTCTGCTTGTGCTGTTTCCTGTGACAAGGTTTAATCACTGTGGAACTCATTATTTCTGGAAAATGTGTGACCGATAGTGACTGATGGTTGCTCTCATTATTGGGCTATCCACACAAATGGCTTCAGGCTTTGTAAACAGTGATGAATCAGTGATCTCTTTCTTCATGCTGCTCTCCACAATTCTGTCAGACTTTATTTCTCTCTTTTATCTCTATCTGACCTTATAAGCCAGAGGAGTGGATCTTTATATGAACATTTTGGATGTAGTTCCAACATACTGACCTGGAACTATGTTCTTACCTCCACCATCAAAGTTGGATGGAAGTTAAGTTTTCACTTCTGTTTGTAAATCTGTCTGTCTGTCGTCTGTCTGTTTGCGAACAGGAGATCTGAAAAGGTGATGGACGGATTCTGACAAACCTGGTGGACATGTTGGTTGTGTGACAAGTCCGAATTGATTCGATCTTGGTGAAGATCTGGATCCGGCCTATCAGTCGGATACAAAACGTAAACTGTTCAGCCTGCTGGAGGTATGTGCTCTACCAAGTGCTGTTCTAGTTCTTCATTTGTTTTTCTTTCTGCTATTATGTGATAGTGAAAGGTGCAAATATAATGAAAGATTGTCCACGATAAAAGTCAGTGATAAAAAGAAAGCACAAACGAGTGAAGGAACATGGATGCATATCCTGCAGCTCCAAGGCTGTTGCGGTAGCTGACATTATATTCTTCAAGACTGTAAATACTACCAGCCACAATGGGTACACTGTGCAGAGCATGAACCTACTTTCAAAATGGCATAGAATGTGGTGGATTAATTAATAAGAAGAGCATATGTGATGTCATGAATTTGGTCAGGTGTTGCTGATTTGCAAACTTCTGTTGGTCGTGGAAGAGTTGCTGCACAACTGATGTAGCGAAGTGTGAGGTCACCTGTCGAAGAAAAGACATTTATTTCAATGGGATCTGGACAAAGGAATATGAGGAATGGGAGATAACCAAAGTTCACAAAAGAAGTGTTGAAAGGAACTACATTGAGGAATGGCAGCAGAGTTAAAAATGGAAAACAACCATTGTTTGGACTCATACATTGAGCTAACCTACAATGTTCTTGCCCGAAGGAGAAAAGAATAAAAAAAATATTGATTTATTAAGGAAAATGTGCAGTGAAGCATTGCTTCTCTGACAGCCAAATTTGCATAACAGACTGACATTCTTATTGGTGTTGATGCTATTTCAAAATAACTGTACACAATGGGCCTTATAGATGGAAAGTTAGTGTAAATGCCAAAAATACTGTCACATTATTTCTATAGTACATGCAATGCTGGTCATGTATTCAATAACGGCGTATTTAATAGAGCGGTGAGTCTTGGTCTACACTGGCTATCCACAAGGGGTATGTCTAAGTATGACTTTAACATTGAAGCATCACATCATTCTCTCTGGACAATTTTGACGAGCACTATATAGGAACTGTCACAGTGTTTGAACGGGGTTGTGCTCAAAAGGAACTGCCCCAAATATGGCAGCAGATGGAAACTTTTAAATCCCTGGAATAAGTGACAATTCTGTGAAATCCTAGCAAAACTACATGTACCAAACTACAAAAATACACATTAAAAAAAAAACATCCCTTTCACGCCGTCAGGCACATTTTTATTAGTTAAGGCTCACAATTCTGAACGGGTCGCCACTCCGACGCAGGATACTCGAATGGTTCATTTTTCCCAGAGCTGGTACTCATTTGCCCATCTTGGAAGCATGGCAGGTTGAGACGACCCACATGATGTTCTGGATGGCACAACAGGAACTTAAACCCTTAAGGTCTTAAGCCAGCCATCTTAACCGTTAACCCACCAACAGGCTCAACATACACACGTAGAAAATCTTAACACTCAAAATCTTGAGAAAGAATATACTAAATGTCAAAGGTTATCGATGAACTTCGTGCCAACAGCTATGTGAAAGGCCAATCGTTGACTGCGTCTTTTCCTTGACTTTTGACGTTGTAACATTTTACTTACTGATGTGCAAGGTTCCCCTCACCCCCCCCCCCCCACCTCTGGAATTACATGTACAAGTGCGGGCCCGAACATGCGTGCCCGTACGTGCGTGGCCGTACGTGCGTAATCCCGAACACCCATCACAGATTTAGTAGTTTGCTTTTGTAGTGCATGCCCGTACTACCCATCACGGATTTTGCAACCAACAGATTTTGAAGGATCTGATGGATGACGTACCTTGAGCCATTGCAGTGTTCGCTCTTCTGGTCGAAGTTTCGTAGCAGCATGATCACCATACACACCTTGAGAGTGATCCGATGTGGAGGCACCCCAGATGGACAGAGGGTGTTCAGGAACTCAGGTGGATAGAAATGATCACCCTCAGATTCCGCTGTATCGACGCTACAGCAAACATGTTCCTCCCCTGGAAATATGGTTGTCATGTTTTGATAAATTATTTTCGCTACAATTTTTCTTCAATAAATAAATAATAATAAAAGGTTTGTCTACATGTACACACCTTTACCTCGTTAGCACCTCTTCATAAACAACATTGCTGAGGAAACGAAATCCACTCCCTTCTCCAAAGGTTGCCATGGATACATCAAGCTGTCCATTTAATGAAGATTAAAATTGGCCATCTTAATCAAAGCCAAGGTCAATCGGATGTAAATCGACAATTTTTCAGTTGAAAATTGATGATTTTAGAGGTTTGACCTTGAGGTGACCTTTGACCTTTTGATCTCAAAAATAGTTGCTTTCTCAATTTATCAATGCACAATGCAAATCCTCTTCAAATTTCAAGTCAATCGGATGAAAAAAAAAAAATGATGATTTTAGAAATTTGACCTTTGACCTTAAAATCAATGGGCTTCTCAGTTGAGACTATCTCCACAACTTGGTAAAGTTTCGTGAAAATCGGTTTAAAATTGTGACCTGTAGGTGATTGACAGAAAGACAGACAAACAGATAGAATAACAAAATCAGCTGACCAATATACTTGAAAAATCTTTGATGAAGGAAATAAATAAAATGTAATTGCTGCACAAATAATGCTATTTATACCGGACAAGCAAGTGTTATTGACATGTGAACAACTTAAGGATTTGTGATGTTAAAACAGTTTATATTAAGCTCACATATTTGATGGACATTTGAAAATGATAAAGTACTGGACACATACACACATTTTCACCATATGACAAGCAATTGTTATCGTTGTGTGATGATCCATAACATCAAAGGAGCTCAGTCTCGGCGTGCCTCAGTCTCCGTGCGTCTGTCCATCCGTCTGTCTGTTCCTGCCTGCGTGCATCCACAGTTGTCCTGAAGGGAATACCACAGATCAAGCTCAAGCTGCAAGCAGTTGAGTAAGATGTGCCGGTTCAAACAATATATCTATCACTATCTCTACCCACTTTACCCAGTCGCACCCAACTGTCCCTGGACTCTGTATCCTTTTCTCCTGACAAGGTGGAGAGCTTGCTTTCAAACCTCGAGTCAGATTCTGCAACCGGTCCAGACGGCATCAGCCCACATGTCCTCAAAGCCTGCTCTTCTGCTCTTGCTCACCCTCTCTCTGTTCTATTCACCCTCTCATTTGCCCAAGGTCATCTGCCATCTGCTTGGAAATCTGCTAACATCACTGCCCTGCATAAAAAAGGTGCAAAAACAGATCCCTATAACTACAGACCAATCAGCCTTCTCCCAATCATCAGCAAGGTGATGGAATCCATCATCGCCTCAGATATGAAATCCTTCCTCTTCTCCAATGGCTTGATTTCCAATCATCAATTTGGTTTCAGACCAGGTCACTCTACCCTGGATATGCTGCTTCTGCTCTCCCATCAATGGATGGAGGTCCTCAATGCCAGACAGGAAATCCGAGCCGTATCCCTGGACATATCACGTGCTTTTGACACAGTCTGGCACCCTGCCCTACTCACCAAACTCTCTTCCCATGGTATTCAAGGCCATCTCCACTCATGGCTCGCAGACTTCCTCTCCTGTCGCAGTCAACGTGTGGCCCTAAATGGAGTTCTTTCATCCCCTCTTCCTGTGCAGGCTGGAGTTCCTCAAGGTAGCGTTCAGGGCCCTATTCTTTTTCTGGTTTTCATCAATGATCTCTCGGACTCTCTGGAAAATCCTCTATTTCTCTTTGCCGACGACTCCACCCTCTGCCGTACCATCTGTCATCCCTCAGACTGGCAAGCAGCAGCTTCTTCACTCACTGCAGATCTGGATAAAATCACAAACTGGTCCAACACGTGGAACATGTCTTTCAATCCAGACAAATCTCACACTCTCACTATGTCTCTTCGAAAGGACCGTTTACAAAACCCCCCCATCCACTTTCTCAACAATCCTCTGGAAGAAGTCTTTTCTTTCAAGCTTCTAGGTCTCACTATCTGCCATGACCTTTCCTGGGAAAGTCACATTTCCAACCTCGCCTCAAAAGTCAGTCGCCGACTGGGAATCCTCCGTCGTGCTAAGTCCTTCCTCGGCCCTCTTGAGCTCCTGACCACTTACAAAGCTTTTGTCCGTAGCCTGATGGAGTACTGCTCTCCCCTCTGGGCTGGTGCTCCTGCCTCCCACCTTTCTCGGCTTCACGCTGTCGAAACCAGGGCATTTAAGATCATCGGCATCTCCCGCAATGAAGCTGAGTCTTTGGGCCTCTCACTCAATCACCGCAGGTTGGTCGGTGGTCTTTCTGTCTTCTACCGACTCCTCTCCAGCCTTGCCCCCCTGCTCTCTCTGCGATTTGTCCCCACCACATTTCCACAGGGCGCTCAAGGTCCGCCAACAACCCCCTTCTGGTAAAACTACCAAAATCACGAATCACTGCTCATCTTCACTCTTTCATTCCTCTTTTTTCCGCCTTTGGAATAAACTTCCTCACTCTATTCTTTCCCATTCTTCCCTCCAGGCTTTCAAAACAGCTGTTCACCACCACCTCTTATCTTCCCCCATCCAAATCCTCGATCTTTTCTACCCCCGATAATCCACCCAAGCCCACTTCCTTCATTTCTCCTACTTTCCTTCCTGAGAGTCCCTGAAATGTCCATCTTCTCTTCGCCATGTTCCCCGTCCAATCCCCATCCCTCTCCCTTCCACTGTTCACCTAATGTGTCTGTTCCCCACTGTTTTGTCCCTTCCACTCCCGCCCCTCTTGTCTCATGCCTCCTTGCTGGGAGTTGTGTGTTAGCTCTCATACGAGCCTCGACCAAGGTATACAAAAAAAAAAAAAAATATATCAAACAATATTTCTGATTATACACCGCCTTTCACTCCACTCGCAACACGGTTGAGAAAAGGATATGACAAAACCAGCTCATATTTCAATAATTTATGCCCACAATTTTTAAAGGGTGAAAGTTAATTTTTCGCCGTGTACCCCTTCCAGTTTCATTAATTTGTGAAAACCGGTTGTTGAATTAACAGTTAAGGTTAAGGCTTGAAGGTCTTAGGGTCTTGAGTTTGAGCCCCTGTCAGCCATTATGGAACACCAGGTGGGTTGACACTGCCTGTCATCCCTTCAAGGTCAGCAAAATGGGTACCAGCTTATTGGAAACAGAAGGTACTGCATCAGTGGCACAGCCATGCTCCCAGCAATGATGCAATCAGCAGCCACAGGCTGAAAACAAAATAATAATAATAAATTTGTGGCAATGGTACTTCTGATTTTGTTGATGCTGAAAGAAATTCGAGTGAAAGAAGTATGACAAAATGGGTGAAGGTGTGTGTGTGTATGTGTGTGTGTTTCAGTGTGTGTGTGTGTCTCCTCCATAACTCCAAAACCATAAAATGTATCAGCCTGAAACTTTGCATGCATATTATGAAAACTCCAAGGAAGAGTGAAAATTAGGTGTTTGGGTTAATTCAAAGACCCCTTTTGAAGATAATTAATGGCCTTATTTAATTATATCCCTCATCACGCGATCCTCAGCCACCTTGCTGTCTGGGGTATGAAGGTGTTTCCTTGGTAAGGGCCCTGTCACACCTTGACGTTTTAGTCAGCGTATGGCAACGTATCAAAATGTATGTAAAACGCTGGCGTACGCTGAACTATTGATGTTTTTTTTCAGTTTTGGGCATATTCATAACGAGTTGGACGTATGCATAACGTATTAGTAACGTACACAGAACGTTTCGATAACTTATAGATAACTTATACCAACAAATGCTTAGCGTGTTGTCGGCGTTCACAACGTATGCCCAACGATAGTGTAACGTATGCATAGCGCGCGGCAGATTATCGCCGACGATCACGTGGCATAGCCTATTAAAAGGCTGCCGCTCAACGATTTCAATCATAACCGCACGAGACATCGAAGTGTCAACATCACCGTCATGCCGAAGAAAAAAATAACCAAAAAAAACATGGAATCTGAAACACTGACGGGTTCCTCCTGTGAAGCCCATTTTTATATACCAATTCCCCTAAACGCTGCCAATACCCCATTATACGGTAGCTGTAAGTTAGAAACATGTTCAGTAAGTTCTGTGGTCGTCCGGAAGACGTCAAATACGTCTACATACGTCAATATGCGTTGGAGATATGTTACACATAGGTTCAAAGCACGTTACTCATAGGTTAGAAATAAGTTTTGGGTACGCTAAACATTACCTCGACGTGTTTCGACTTATGAGTAACTTACAAGTAACGTGTGTCAACGATCTCATAACTGCCTACAACTTATGGCCAGCGTATGCGGAACGTGTGAGTCATACGCTGGCATACATCGAAAATTTTGAGCATGCATAAAATTTGTCGACGAGCTCGGTGGACTACGACGTATGCCAGCGTGCTTCAGCGTGCTTCAGTGTGCTCTTACCGTATTCAAAACTTACCCATAACGTATTCGACGTATGCCAGTGTGCTTCAGTATGCTTCAGTGTGCTCTTAACGTATTCAAAACTTACCCATAACGTATTCGACGTGTGGCAGCGTATTCGCCAAATTTTTCAAACGTCGGCATACGCTGGCTAAAACGTCAAGGTGTGACAGGGCCTTAACTTTGCTGGGGTCTGAAGCCGCCATGTTTTTTTGGCCTGTTCAACCTTGCCCTGACTTGGAACAGGCCGTAACGATTTCTTCAGGATAGTTTTTTTTCACTTTATTCACTCATATTATGGAATGCCTGTTCATCACAGATATGAATCGCTGGGTACATTGTAATGCTTATAAACACCTGGGGATGCCAGCGTTCATTGTTTTATTTCATTTCTGCACATGCGATTACCACGAGTATTTCTTAAACTAAAAAGAATTACAAAATTTAATCTCCAGAATCCAACTTACAAGCAGTTCCGACTCCAAGAAAAGTGTTCCTTTGTCCAAGTTAGACATAAGTGACATTTCAGGCGTCTCCGGGACGTGTATGTTTGAATATGACGGTTCGGTGATTGCCTATTGCATGTCAAGGAAGCCGTTTCTTATTAACCGTTTCTTTGGAGTGCTTGATTGAGTGCTTCAGCCACTTGGCGAGTGCTCTCCAAGAGCTGCTTGGTTGTTCATTTCGGGGAAAAGTACACATGCTTTCAATCTCACATCGATTAGATGTATGTTACCGCCTTTGTTGGATCTGCAGTGCCATGCAGTGGGTGCCTCAGGAGGTGTCTCATCCACTGAAAATGTGTACTTTTATTTTTACAGGACATCAGTTTGTTTTAATTTTTTGTGCTATCTATTCTAATCCACCTCTCACTTTGACATCGATACATATATAAAACCAATAAGGTTCATCTAACCAGGTGTTTGCCATGTTTGTTCTTGCTATGAAGGCATCGAGTACAGATCGACATTTTGTGTTCTGTGGCTTGGTGCATTTTTGAATTGAATTTCGTTAATTACCAACTATGAATCCTTTTTCAAAGAACGCAGTTTCAAGGGAAATCTTTATGTTTGTTGTTTTTATTTACTTAATGCATGTGTACATTTGCACGTGTGTACATTTGCATGTGTGTACATATATATGCTGTATGACCACAATGGCATTTGGCACCGATGTGTGTGTGTTATTGGTTATTGGTCGTTGGTTGTTGTCTCCATATACAGATTTCAGAAAGTGGAATGGAGCCCTCCCAGGTCTCAAAGTATCCACCTTCATATGAGTGCATGTGTGTGTGTGTGTGTGTGTGTGTGTGTGTGTGTGTGTGTGTGTGTGTGTGTGTGTGTGCACGCAAGTGTATGTACGTGCAAGTTGCTGTTGTCTGCTATTTCCACACGTGAGTGGGTTTTAGGAGGTGAAACATAGACCTACCACGTCTCAAAGTGTGTGAGTGTGTGTGTGTGTGTGTGTGTGTGTGGGTGTGTGTGTGTGTGTGTGTGTGTGTGTGTGTGTGTGTGTGTGTGTGTGTGTGTGTGTGCACGCAAGTGTATGTACGTGCAAGTTGCTGTTGTCTGCTATTTCCACACGTGAGTGGGTTTTAGGAGGTGAAACATAGACCTACCACGTCTCAAAGTGTGTGTGTGTGTGTGTGTGTGTGTGTGTGTGTGTGTGTGTGTGTGTGTGTGTGTGTGTGTGTGTGTGTGTGTGTGTGAGAGAGAGAGAGAGAGAGAGAGAGAGAGAGAGAGAGAGAGAGAGAGAGAGAGAGAGAGAGAGAGAGAGAGAGAGAGAGAGAGAGAGACAGAGACCGAGAGAGAGAGAGACCGAGAGAGAGAGAGAGAGACCGAGAGAGAGAGAGAGAGACCGAGAGAGAGAGAGAGAGACCGAGAGAGAGAGAGAGAGAGACCGAGAGAGAGAGAGAGACCGAGAGAGAGAGAGAGACCGAGAGAGAGAGAGAGAGAGAGACCGAGAGAGAGAGACCGAGAGAGACCGAGAGAGACCGAGAGAGACCGAGAGAGACCGAGAGAGACCGAGAGAGACCGAGACAGAGACAGAGACAGAGACAGAGACAGAGACAGAGACAGAGACAGAGACAGAGACAGAGACAGAGACAGAGACAGAGACAGAGAGAGAGAGAGAGAGAGAGAGAGAGAGAGAGAGAGAGAGAGAGAGAGAGAGAGAGAGAGAGAGAGAGTCATTGATTAGTATCTTCATATGCGGGTTTCAGAATGTGGAATGGAATCCTCCCAGGGTGGGCTCACAGTATCCACCATTATTTCGGTAAGGGGGGTCACGATTCATGGACTAAGCTGTGAAGTTTTCTGTTCTCAAGGTTTTGTACCGAGGGCTCTCTTCATGATCGTTACTGAGCTCAGGACAGCTTCCAACTGTAGTTTGTTTGTAATATTATTTCCAGGGATGGTTTTTAATATCCCTGTGAGGCTCTTCGTCATCATTCCCATAGCTCCAACTATCATTGGTGCAACTTTGGCATTCTTCAACTTCCAGAATCTTTTCACTTTATTCTTGAGATCTTGGTATTTGGTCATTTTCTTGATTTCTGCATTGTTTAGTTCAAAATCACTGGTATTAATACCACTGAGCAATGCCTTCTTCTCTCTTTTTTGTACTGAAGTGTGATATCTGGTTGCAATGTTTTGTTTTCCATGTTCACGCTCAATGTGATCATTCGGTCATACATGAGCTGTGCTTCCATGTTTTCAGTCCACGCTTTTGGTTTCTGTTCCCATTAATTTTCTGGAACTGGGATATCAAAATTTTTGCTGATATGTCAGCGGTTAACTTTAGAAATTCTGTTGTGTCATTGTGTGTACAGCCATTCTGACATGAGTTTTACTTATTTGTGTTCGGTCATAAAGCATAACATATCACTCTGTCTGCTGACGCCACCTCTACCCCTCACCTATCTCTTTTTTTTCCTCCTCCCCCCCACCCACTCACTATCTTTGTATATCTGTCTGTCCTCTCTCTCTCTCTCTCTGTCTCTCTCTCTCGCACCCCTCCCTCCCGCAGTGTATAGCATCATTTCATTTCATGAGGCGTCGCTCTCCCCACCTCCACCATTTTCCTCGCTCTTCTCCCCTTCCTAGCTTCCCCTTCTTCACCCACTCCTCACTTTCCCCCTCTCTCTCCCTCTCTCGAAGCGACAGGTTGTATTTGCTAGTTGATTTTTACATATATATATATATATATATATATATATATATATATATGTGAAAAAAGTTTCTGTGCATCACTGGCACCTTTATGAAATGAGAAATGAAAACAGACACATCATTTTGTTTGGTCATATTAATACTTAGTGTTTGAAAAACATGAAATTTACATGAGAATATCAACACATATGTGCAAGACATGTCTTCAGAGGCTTGAAGATGGATGCAGTCAAAAATCAGTTAACAGCTCAGTGTCTGGTGTGACCATTATTTACATTGACACACTTCGCAACTGCACCTCATTGAGGACACAAGATGGTTGAAGAAGGCTTGAGGGATGCCATTCCCTATCTGGAGAAAGGCCTGCCGTAGTTGGGCCAACGCAATTGTCATTCCATTTCATCCGACACTGTTATATGAGAGAAAGATCAAGTGAAACAGCTGTCCAGGGAAGTGTGGGAATCTTTTCTTTGCGATGAAGTCGGTGACCATTCGTGCAACACCAGGGTGCCCATTATCCCATTGAAGTGACATCCATGGAATGGGAGGATGTGAGGACTGAGAACTTCATCACAGTACTGAATACCTGCCACATTGCCATAAATGAACTCCAGCTGGGTTCTGTGATGTTGCATCATGCCTCCCCATACCATAACGCTTCTACTGCCGAACGACGAATGTTGCACATTACATGCATCAGCATAGCATTCCCCTTCCCATCGATAAATGCGACAACAGCCATCTCTGCTGTCAAGATGGAACCTCGACTCATCTGTAAAGAGAATAGCAGCCCAATTTTGTCTCCCTAGAACCTCTGACGTTGTCTACACCAAGTTCGGGTCACATATCGATGAGGTGGCAACAAAATCGATGTACTGCTCATCCTCATGGTCAGATGTTATGCTCGCGTAAACACTTCCTGACAGTTCTGGCACTGATTGGTCACAAGCCAAGGATGCTACAAGCTGACAAACTTGCTGTCTGGAAGCGATTCCTCGGGAGGAGCAACCGGATATGATTATCTTGCTGATGTGATGTCACACATGGTCGCCCAGAACGTGGATGGTCTGTGATGTTGCCAGTTGGTTGACAACATCTCCAGAGTGACTGTATGGGGTTCTCATGAACACAAAAACACTTAGCCACAACATTTTGTGGCATTTCTGTCAGGGGAACCCAAATGCATTTTTTTTCTTCTGAAAACCATTGAGGATCATTAATCACGGTCTAATTTGAAGGGGAAAATCATTGAATTTTTTTTGCCAATCACTAAATGATGAAAAAAGCACTTGAGTGTTGAGTTTTTGATTTCGCCAGTAATGTCACATCTGGAATCCATATTGATCCGAATGGCTGTTTTACATAGAGAAACAGTGCAAGTCGAGGTCAGATTCTTATGCTGATTCCACAATCATAAGCAACATTGTGGCATGACCACAGACACAACGGTGGGACAGGGCACGGACATGATGGTGGGACACTGCGTGGACACGATGCTGGGACATGGCACAGATACAACCACAGACACAAATGGTGTCCCGGGACAGTATGAAATGAGACGATGCCGTAACATCCAGGATACTTGGTCAGCCTGCGAAGTTGAGACAAAACATTTTGCGCCCATTTTGTTAGCGGTGTCCGAGTGTGCCTGTATATTGTGTGTGCCATGTCTGTGCCATGTCCACGTCTGCATATTCCCGTTTCCATGTTATGCCATGCCATGTACCACCATCGTATCTCTACCGTGTCCCACTGTCGTATCTGTGCCATGTTTGTGCATGTCCCACTGTTGTGTCTGAGTGTGCCATGTCTGTGTCGTGCTGTGTTTCTGCTGGAGTAGTGTAACTGATGCATCAATTAATACTAAATCCCTTACAAACTGTCAATTGAAAGAAAAACAAAACCTACCAATCTGTAATGAACATGTGACCGGCATTTTCATATTCACCAACCCCTCCTTTGTTGCCATCTTCATCTGAATAATTCGCAGATAGCTCAAACCAAGCGACTGCATAATTCCATCAAAAGTGTTTCCATCACGAATTTTGTCTCCAATAGTTTTTTCAATGTCCCACTGATCAGTTTCAATAAACTGAGAACCTTCAAAGTGGCCAATGATGGTGGAATCAGTATCGGAATCTGAGCTCAACATGCACTGTTTCTCTATTTAAATCCGTCATTGGTTCAAGATGTGTTCTGAGTGTGACGTCACTGGTGAAAATCGAAAATCGATACTCTCGGGCTTTTTTCAGCACTTTGTGATGAGCAAAACAAGAAGTCAAAAAAAAATTTTCCCTTCAAATTAGACCATGATTAATGATTTTCAACGGTTTTCAGAAGAAAAAAAAAATTCCCATTTGGGTTCCCCTTACATGGAGATCGTCCTGGAGCTCCATGCTGTGCAACATCGGTTGTGTCCTTCTTCGTGTACCTCTTATAGGGACAGAGAGAAATGCCGTACCTCAAGCTGCCATTCTACTTCACCTTCCCTGAGCACTCCAGATTGGTGTTGGTACCGCATGACCTTCGGTGCTAATGCTCGTCAGTGTGGAGCACCGTTTTCATACCAGCTGCAGGGAAATGACAAGGCCCACAACTAATAGTGACGAGTTCACCTGAGTCATACATCAGTCACTTTCTCTTCATCCTGAATCATACTAGCAGACTTCGTTTTCTTGTGGATACAGGGGAAGAGGTGAGCATTGTGCCAACGTCTGCCACTTCAAGGAATCTTCATTGGATGCTGCTACCAACAGTGCTATTGCTGCTTTTGGGGAATGTCTCCTCCAGCTTTATTTGAGTTTATGTCGTTCATTTTGATTGGGTGTTTACTCTTGCCGGCATGAAATACTTTAACTTGGGTGCAGATTTTTTTTATGTCATTTCAATCTCTTTGTCGATATCAAAGGTCTCCATCTATTGGATGCCTCAACACAGCTTGGTGTTCTCAGTAAAGCATCCACCATTTTGTCGCTGAATATCAGGTGTCTTCCATCCACACTTACGTGCCATTTTCAGAAAGTACTTGATGACTTCCCATCCATAAACTGCTGATTGGTGACAATCCAGCCCATCAAACACCAGAGCACACATCACATCAAGACCACGGGACTACCTGTATTTGTGTGTTCACGCCGACTAGCACCCGATAAATTATATATCACCCACCAGGAGTTTGAAAATACTGTATCTTACAACATAGGATCATCAAACCATAATCCAGCAGTTGGGCTTCACCAATACACATGGTACCCAAAAGACACCTGAGGATTGGCCTCTTTGCAGGGATTGCCAGTCTTTAAACAACACAGCTGTTCCAGACTGTTACCCATCCATCCATCCATCCATCCATCCATCCATCCATCCATTGGGACCATACTCTGTGCAGAGCATTGGTGCTGCCGAATCAGTCCACTGGGCTATTGGGCACAATCCTGGATGGGTCACCACTCCGACACAGGATACTCGAATGTCTCAATCACGTCCCAGCAAGCTGGTAGTCATTTTGCCGACCTCAGAAGGATGACAGACTGAGTCAACCCCACCTGGTATCAATTCAACAGCTGAGCAGGATTTGAACTCAGGACAATAGGATCCCAAACTCACCACCCCAACCAATCAGCCAACACCAGGCGTGCGCGGGACAGTATGAAATGAGACGATGCCGTAACATACAGGATACTTGGTCAGCCTGCGATGGTGAGACAAAACATTTATCGCCCATTTTGTTGGCAGTGTCCGAGTGTGCCTGGATGGTGTGTGTGTGTGTGTGTGTGTGTGTGTGTGTGTGTGTGTGTGTGTGTGTGTGTGTGTGTGTGTGTGTGTGTGTGCGCCATGTCTGTGCCATGTCCACGTCTGCCTATGCCCGTTTCCATGTTGTGTCATGCCATGTCCCACCATCGTATCTATACCGTGTCCCACCGTCGTATCTGTGCCATGTTTGTGCCATGTCCCACTGTTATATCTGAGTGTGCCCGTGTCTGTGTCATGCTGTGTTTCTGCTGGAGTAATGTAACTGATTTATCAATTAATACAAAATCCCTGTTACCCAATTCCATACTGCTACCAACCCTGTTACTGTTACTACTGGAACATACTGTTACTCAATTCCACCCATTCTGACTCACTCTCCTCGCACATTTCGTCAACTCAGTTATATCTCGCAATTTACCACCGACATCCAGCCCATCAACAGAATCACAAACTCAATGGCCGACGCTTTCTCATGCATCGAGGTATTGACATTGTCTTTAACCAACACACCGACCATCAATTTATAACACTTGCATCAGCACAATGGGAGGACAAGAAACTCCACCATCTAAAGTCTGCAGTCAGTTCGCTTACATTTTGTGAGATACCGCTCTCAGGGACAAACACGACCCTCGTGCGTGATGCATCGACAGGACAGTGATGCCCTTTTGTTTCTGTGGCATTCCGTTGTATCGTCTTTGATACTTTTCATTCACTCACATACCTGGGTATTTGAACAACCCAGCAACTCATCACCATGCGCTGCGTCTGGACAAGCATCAAAGCCGACGTGTGCCATTGGGCCAAGCAATGCCTTCAATGTCAATGCTTCAAGATCCAACATCATGCTATCGCACCACTTCGTAGCTTTTAAGCACCAGATATGCATTTCAACAGGGTCCATGTGGATCTTGTCGGTCCCCTACCACCTTCAAATGGACCCCGCTATTTACTGACTTGTATTGGCTGCTTTACCCGTTGGCTGATGGCAACACCAATAGCTGATATCACCGCACCTACCATCACCAAGACCTTTGTCCACACCTGGATCGCATGTTTTGGTGTTCCATCAACCATCACCATTGATCATGGTAGCCAGTTCGAATTGGCTCTATTTTGTGAGCTGACTCAACTCCTGGGTACCAACTATGTGCAAACAACCACTTCCCATCCAACAGTGAATGGTATGGTGGAGCATTTCCACCACCAACTCAAGTCTTCCCTGAAAGCTCATGACAATACCACACCCTGAAAGAACGTCATACCTATGGTCCTGCTTGGTACGCAAGCTACTTCAAAAGATGACCTTGGATGCTCCACAGCAGAGCTAGTGTATGGTGCACCACTTCATCTCCCAGACGAATTCTTCTCAGCATCCGTTAACACCTTACTTGACGCCACCAACTATGCCAACCAACTTTGTGCGGCCGTGCAGCCGAGCGTGGTGTAGCCGTGTGGCTACACCAACATGTACGCCTTTGTGATATCCAGTTTTTAGTCCCCAGGAATTTTCTACGTGCACTCACATATTCGTACGGTGTGATGCTGTCCGGAAACCCATGCAGCAACCTTATGATGGACCTTAAAATGTTCTACAATGTTCCGAGAAGACCTTCACACTCAATATTAACAGTGGTCGTGACACAGTCTCCATAGATCATTTGAAGCCACCTTTTCTGGATGCGGCAACAAAGCTGACCATCCCACTGAACAATAGGTCGACACCTACGACAACAGTACCCTTACCGTTGTATAAAACTCACTCTGAGCATCATTATACACGTCCTCGCACGATATTTATGACAGTACATTTAACTTGTGGACCTTTTCTCTTGGCTGTGACTTTTATTTTTACTTGGACAGTGCACGTCTCTTATTTCACAACATTATGTTTTTATTTTTGTGAACATTCTGTTCGATTAATGCATTAGGAGGGGGAGTACTGCAGCTGAATCATTTTACCTTGGATTTTGTAAAAGGTAAATATGCTTGAGCTCTGGTTTATCAGGGGATTTCCGGTATGGGGGTCCCGGAAGTAGGACGAGTGGGTTGGATGGTGGCGATTGAATAAATAGAACTGATTCGAAATCTGAACGTCTCGGGCGTCCGTTCTTCAACACTAAACGTTCACTAACTAATGCCGGGAGATGGGATGCTCAGTTTAACATCCATCCGAGGGACGGCACACACAATTATGAATCACCCTGCTTGTGAAACACTGAGATGATAGTCGAAAGCTGGGTTAGGATTCAAACTCAGGATAGATGTGTACCTCTAGTCCAGGGGTCTCCAACCTGCGGCCCGCGGGCCACATGCGGCCCCTTAGACGGATTTATGTGGCCCGTGGTGCCATATTAAGTTTACATTACAATGCGGCCCGCAATACTGCCAATTTGGCAGGGTCAATGATCAAAGCGTTCTTTTTTTTTTTTAAAGCAAAAGGATGTAGGGATGGTATGCCAAAAAGTATGTAATCAAGGGTAGGGATGGTTACAATAAATTATCATGTGAAACCATCCCTGCAGCTTTCTTTCAGTAATTGTTGTGTCTGCAAATGACACTGTATATCTCTCCAGATTTTTTTTTTGCATACCATGTGGAGGCTCGGTAAAAGCTAACACACAGAAACATATAACAAGGCAGGAGACAAGATGAGGGAGGAGACAAGAGAGGGAAGCACAAAATAGTGGGGAACAAAGACAATAGGATATCTGTGGAAGGGAGAGGGATGGGGCAGATACACAGGGTCAACAAGATGGTACTACAAGGACTTTCAGGAAGGAAAACGGGATTTCAAGGAGGTGGGTTTGGGGTGGATTAACGGGGTAGAAAAGATGATGGTTTGGGATGGGGGAAGAAATGAGATGGTTGTGAACAGCTGTTTGGAAGACTTGGAGGGAAGAGTAGGATTGAAGACAGTGTGGGAGTTTATTTCAGAGGTGGGAAAAAAAGAGGAATGAAAGGGTGGAGCTGAGCAGTGATTCTTGATTTTGGCAGTTTCACCAGAAGGGGTTTTTTCGTGGACCTTGAATGCCCTCCAGAAATATAGGGGACACAAATCACTGACAGAGTAGGGGGGGGGGGAGCCGGAGAGGAGATGTTAGAAGACAAAAAGACCAACAATCTGCCTCTGGTGAAAGAATGAGGGAACCAAAGACTCAGTCTCATCATGGGAGATATCAATGATCCTAAAAACCTTGGTTTCCACAGCATGAAGTTGAGCGAGGTGTGATGCAGGAGCACCACCCCAAAGGGGAGAGCAGTACTCCATTAGACTGCAGATGAAAGCTTTGTAAGTGGTTAGAAGCTCAGGTGTGTCAAGGAAGGACTTTGTACAACGTAGGATGCCCAGTCAGTGACTGACTTTGGAGGCCAGCTTGAAGATGTGGCTTTCTCAGGAAAGGTTGTGACAGATACTGAGGTCCAAAAGCTTGAATGAAAGGACTTCTTCAAAGGGATTTTTGAGAAAGTATATGCGAGATGGGGGCGGGGGTGTTCTGGATGGTCTTTTTGGAGAGACATGGTGAGGGTGTGAGATTTGTCAGGATTGAAAGACATATTACAAGTGTTTGACCAGGTTGTTATTTTATTCAGGTCTGCAGACAGCAAAGAGGCTGCTGCCTGCTGATCACAGGGATGAAAAATGGTCCAGCAGAGGGTGTATTCATCAGCAAAATGATAAAGAGGATTTTCCAGAGAGTCAGAGAGATCATTGATGAAAACCAGAAAAAATCACAGTGCCCATTGCACTGCCTTGAGGAACTCCAGCTTGGACGGGAAGAGGAGATTAGAAAATGCCTTTGAGAGGCACGCGTTGACTGTGACAGGAGAGGAAGTCTGTGAGGCATGAGTGGAGATTGTCTTGAATATCAAAACAAGGGAGTTTGGTGAGTCATGCGGGAAGCCTGACCATATCAACAGATCGCGATATGTCTTGGGAGATGGCTCTGATATCATGTTTGGCATTGAGGACCACCATCCATTGTAGGGAAAGCAGAAGCAGCATAGTCCAAGGTTGAGTGATTTGGTCTAAATCCAAATTGATGGTCGGAATTCAAGCCATTGGAGAAGAGGAAGGATTTGATGTCAGCAGTGATGATGGATTCCATGACCTTGCTGATGATTGGGAGCAGGCTGATTGGTCTGTAGTTGCAGGGATCTGTTTTTGCACCTTTTTATGCAGAGCACGTACACGAACACGAGGGCTGATGCCATCTTAACCGGTTGCAGAATCTGAGTCGAGGTTTGACAGCAAGCTCTCCACCTTGTCAGTAGAAAAGGACACATAGTCCAGGGACAGCTGGGTGCGACTATGTAAGGTGGGTATAGAAAGCGATGGGTTTGGGACACATTTAGAAGCAAACACAGAGTTTCGGCATTCAGCCTTTATGCGTGCATTGTCAGCTGTGCAGCCATTTCAGGTGAGGTAGAAGGTTGAAGAGTAACATACACTAGAAACAGATTTCATTAGATGCTACCAGGACTTGCAGGAGGGAGACAGGTTTGAGAGTTCAGACTTGTGATGAGAATGATGGTGTTTCCTGGCTCTCCTGAGGGAAAACACACACTTGTTCCAAGCTTTGTGGAAGGAACCGAGATTTCCTTCAGTAGCATTTGCCTTCCATGAGGAGAAAGTAAGTTGTTTCAGGACAACAGCCTCGCCACAAGCTTCAGTGTTCCATGGGCACGAGAAAGAGTGGAACAACTGAAGACGAGAGGGGGTAAATCTGTGCATGAGAGAGATAATTTCTTTGAAAGAATTCCCAGGCTGAATTGATGTCAGTGAGAGTAGAAATGGGAGACCAGTCGAGAAGTTTGATGGCTTCTTGAACACCTTGTCAGTTGGCCTGAGTGAAATGCCAGACTCTTAGGCATTGAGATAGTCCTCTCATCACAGCCAGAGGGATGACCACTTTATCAAGCAAATGGTCAGATGAACCGATTGGATCAAAAGAAGAACAGCAAACATTTTCTGGAAAATTGGTCAAAATCAAATCGAGAAGAGATGGAGTTACGTTGGCTGTCATCCGGGTCAGGACGTTCACAGATTGAGTCAGTCCCAATGAGTTGCAGAAGTCCTTTGCTGAAATGCCATGGCAGGTCAGAGAGGTACCCACATCCAGCCAACTGGAATGATGGCAATTGAAGTCACCACATATGAGGAAGTGTGGGTTTGGATGAGTGGATAGAAGTTAGTCCATGTTTTTGGCTAGTGAGATGTAAATGGAGTCATCACTGTTTGGTGGTTAGTACAACACACAGATAAACAAGAGTTGGGAGAGGAGAGGAAGCCTTGCCAGAGGTGTTCCTGGGGGTATGGAGGAGCGAGGGCAGTGCATGGAGAGTGAGGAGTAGAGTTTTTGATAAAGAGAGCAACTCCACCACCAGGACGAGGATCAGGTCTATCATATCGGTGGAGGGAGTAACCAGGGAGAGATACTAAGGAGTCAGAGATGTGTGGAAGGAGAAAAGTTTCTGTTTGGCAGATTATGTCTGGTTTGTCAGTGGCAACTTGTATTTGAAGATGTCAGATTTGAGTGAAGGCCACAGATGTGTTGAGGTCCAAACTGTTAAGGAAGAGGGAGGGGAGGGTGCTTTCGGTGCCGGTGAGGTGAGAGTGAAGGTAGTGAGAGTTGTTGACAGTTGATGACGGATTGCAGAAGAACTAGGGGGAGAGGGTCAGGTGTGGAGGAGCACAAATGGTAGGTGGTGAATGGATGAGTTGCAGTGGGGAGTAATAAGAGAAGGCGCAAAGGGAAGTGGGATATTAGAGGTGGTTGAGGAATAAGTTGGAAGAGAGAGGTTGAGGAATGGAGCCAGCTTTGTGGATGTGAAGGGGGAAGTTTTGAGAAGGGGAAGTGGGGGGTGGGGGGGGGGGGACAATTGAGGAGAAAGTTGTGGGGGAGTTTTTTGAGAAGGGTGAACGGAAGCTTGCGGGGAGGGGTAATAAGAGTGAAATTTGCTTTGAAGAGGGAGGTGGCTCAATTAAGAGGGACGGGTTAGAGGGAAGCTTTGAGAGGGAGGGGAGATGATGAGAGCTTGCATGGTTATGGGGGAGAAGGGAGAAGGAACGAGTAGGGAGAGGCGGAGGATGAGACTGGGTAGTGGTATGGTGGATGTGGGATTGGGCGGGGGGTGGAACAAGATTTGAGGAGTGCGAATAGGGGGAGATGTGATGAGAGGAAAGAGAGAGTGTGTTAGATATATTGAGGAGTGTGCTGAATGAGAGTGTGAGACATTTGTTAGGTTGAAACAGAGCCCACCGATGTTTGAAAACCATACAGTCTGAAATACCAGAGGAGGAGCTGTTAATAAGGCAGAGGACAGTGGAGAGATGCTTGGATGGAGGTCAAGATGGGAGGAGTAAGGAGGGGTATAACAGGGAAGGAGTTTGGAGGAGGTGGATTTAAGGAGGTGGGGTGAATTTGCACTGAAGTTGGAAAAAAAAGAACGATTAATAATGGAAGACGAACAAGCATTGCAAAATGGGATTTTTAATATTTGTAGGTCAGAGATTTGTTTAAATACATTGGAATATGGATGGAGTGCAGAAGAATTGACAGAGTGGAGAAAGGAAACGTTGAAAGAGATGGAATTTTTCGACATGGGATGAAAGAAAGGTCGAATTGAACACAATATTTTGAAGAAAAAGTCGTGAAGGTGTGTGGTGAATACCTTCATGGTAAGAGTGGGATTGGCAGGGAAGAGGGAAGAGAAGGAAGAAGAAGTTGGTGGAGGAAGTCACGTGGTTTTGTGGGGTATAAGGTGAGAAGGGTAAAGATTTGTTGTATTTTTTTAAATATATTTTAAGACATGAAACAGAGGATATTGTTGGGAGGGGTAGAAGGAGGGTGGAGGGAAAAGTGAAGAAAATAGAAACTGAGAGCAATAACGAGAAAATACAAATAAACACAATCGTGCGCATATACGGGAAGACCGGTCAGCCTCAGGGAAACCCGACATGATAAGACCGACGAATACTAATCAAATTGGCACAAATTTTGAAACAAAACCGAACTAGGATCACACAGTAAACATGGAGGCAACAAAATAACAATCAAAACGTGACAAACACCAACCGGAAGCTTATCTTTGAGGAAGATGGCAGAGACCTCTGAGTGAACCACCTGTCGCTCAAAAACCGGAACCGGAAGTCGAATCTTGGTTCACAATCACCACAAAGACAATCTGAATCCGTGTGTGTGTGTGTGTGTGTGTGTGTGTGTGTGTGTGTGTGTGTGTGTGTGTGTGTGTGTGTGTGTGTATTCACTGTTTAATATTTCACTGGTCAAATTCATAAATGCAAACAATCAACACACATTATCGTTGCAAATGGATACAGGGATGGACAGTTAACATCCATTATTCAAAGAAAGATCAAGGGATGCTTTCACTTGATAATTTGTTGCAGCCATCCCTTTGTTGTTTACAAACTTTTTGGCATACCATCCCTACATCCTTTTGTATTGAATTTTTTATTATTAATATTATTATTATTATTTATAAATGTAAAAATACCCCATCGTATCCTTCACAAAAACAAGCATTTGGGCAAGTAATGTGGTCAAATGCCACGTGTTCTGTATGGATCATATGTGGAGGTGCTCATCTTACCTCATTTTGACTCTCTGTGAGCTTTATAACCACTTTGGCAATCCCATGAGGCCCCATTTAGCGAGTCTTCAACGAGGGATCAGGCCATCCATCAGTCTGCCCATATATCTCCTCCATAACTCCAAAACCATGAAACTTAGTGGCCCCAAACTTTTCATGCATACTTGGGGAACTCCAAGGTGGTGCAAGAATGAAAATTGGGTGTTTGGGTAAATTTAAGCAACCCTTTTGAAGATATTTTGATGTGTGCTCATCACGAAAAACCAAAAGAAACCTCACCAATATGGCAGTGCACCATCTTGGTCAGCCCTCTATCAGCTCACAAGAGTCTTAAGCCACCATTTTTTTGGGCCTGCTCAACAATCCCTTGGCTTGGAACAGGCCACAATGATTTCTTAATGATGAAGTAATTTTTTTTCACTTTCCTCATTTATATCATTGAATGCCTGATCATCATACCTATGAATCGCTGTATACAGTATATTGCAATCCTTGTAAACGCTTGAAGATGCCAGCATTTTTGGCTTTATTTAATTTCTGCGCATTCTATGACCTTTGAAATCTCTGAAATTATGCCGAATTTCAAAATTGAAGCTCCAGAATTGAACTTAGCAGCAGTTCTGACTGCTAAAAAAAGTGTTCGTTTGTCTAATTCGGACATAGTTTCACATTTCTGGCATCTCCGGGAGCTGTTTAATCTGATGGATCGGCAATCGCTCATTGCGTACCAAGCCATTCCTTATCAACCGTTTTGTTGGAGTGCTTCCTTGTGTGCATAAGCCACCTGGCAAGTACTCTATAATATTCCCACTGTCACTGAACACTATATCGATCGACTTAAACAATGTACAGTGGCTCCTCGCCTGCGTTGGCCCCGCGTTGTTCTGCGGCTTGTTGGATGGTGGCTGGCTCGCAGAAAATGTGCAATTATATTTTACACTGTATTTCCCATTTTTGTATCATCTCCTTTCATTGTATGACCGATCACGTCGACATAGATAAATACATATAAAAAAATGTAATGTTTCGTTTTTAAAAGTTCCTTCAACCGTGTTGCTGGAGTGCTTGGTTGGAGCGCTCTTCAAGCTTCAATCTCTAACAGCTTCCATGATGAGAGTGCGGCGCGGTTGTCCATGTTGACATCTCCGGCATTAAGAAGGCAAAATAAATTTGATGATTACAATGAGTAAAAAATCCCTCTCCCTCACTCCCTTCCCTCACTCCTCTCCCTCCTCCCCCTCCTCTCTCCCTTCTCTATCCTTCCCTTCCATACTCTCTCCCTCCTCTCCATGTTTCTCCCCTCCCTCCCTTAATAGTCCCATCAATGAAGTGACAGGTTGTATTCGCTAGTCGTAAATAAATAAAGAAACATGGAAGCGTTCAATAAAATCTTGCCGTCTCCAGCTTGACACGTGTTGGTCAGACTGATTAAGCCTCTATTTATACTCACTGTGACTTTGCGCTTTAACATTATCAATTAGTCTTCTCCATATTCTCATCATAAAAGTTTGTTGAAAATTGGATGTCAAAAGCTGAAATGGTAAAGAAAGTTATTCCCTGGACGGACGCACGCACGCACGCACGCATGCACGCACGCACGCACACACACACACACACAGACACACACACACACACACACACACACACACACGATTGCAAAGGTCTGTCTTTCACGACGCAGGGTACGTGATAATTACTAAAACAAACAATATATTTTATGGGTGCTTTCAACCAAGGGTCAAATGCTTTGTTGTTGCACTTTAGATCATTGCCGCGATATTTGTGTGCAGTACCATAAAGTATCCCTCACAATTTAGAGTTACAATATCTTCTTGGTGTTGAATCTTTGACCTTTTGCCTCATTTGTATTTCACTTCAAGGGTCAGTTTCAGAAATTGATGTCTGTTCAATACAAGCAAGTGGTCAGTTTATCTTTCCTTCGAGCCTTGCTTTGTTGTTTTCTCCTTTTATGTCTTGCATTTGTTTGTTGAGAACCCCCTCTGAGTACATGTGCAAAACCTATAATACTTTCAGCTCACCTCCACTCATAATTCCCTGCAGGACCTACTCCATATGAATGACAAATTTCAATCTTCCCTTCAAGCCTTCAAAGTGTTGCCCTTCACAAGCTCATGCCAATAACTACGTCCAGATATTTGTTGGACATATGAAAATTTAGTAGTTTTTATTTTTCAATTGCCAGGCCTATTGAGAGAGAGAGAGAGAGAGAGAGAGAGAGAGAGAGAGAGAGAGAGAGAGAGAGAGAGAGAGAGAGAGAGAGAGAGAGAGAGAGAGAGAGAGAGAGAGAGAGAGAGAGAGAGAGAGAGAGAGAGAGAGAGAGAGAGAGAGAGAGAGAGAGAGAGAGAGAGAGAGAGAGAGAGAGAGAGAGAGAGAGAGAGAGAGAGAGAGAGAGAGAGAGAGAGAGAGAGAGAGAGAGAGAGAGAGAGAGAGAGAGAGAGAGAGAGAGAGAGAGAGAGAGAGAGAGAGAGAGAGAGAGAGAGAGAGAGAGAGAGAGAGAGAGAGAGAGAGAGAGAGAGAGAGAGAGAGAGAGAGAGAGAGAGAGAGAGAGAGAGAGAGAGAGACACAGAGAGAGAGAGAGAGAGAGAGAGAGAGAGAGAGAGAGAGAGAGAGAGGTTGAGGGGGGACCCTAACAGCAGTGTTGCATGAAGGCCAAGATAGAGGGAGACAATGACAAACAATGGGCTTGGGAGGAATGGAATGCAGGAGAGGATGCATGGTGTGGACAATATGGATACAGAAGAATACTCTCAGGAGGGAAAAACTGGTAATTTGGAAGGAAAGGGTGGGGGGGCTTAGGGTTGTGTGGGAGGGGAAGGGGTTAACGAGGGTATAAAAGATCATGGTTTTGGATTGGGGACGATCTGAGATGATGATGAATAGCTGTTTTGAAGACCTGGAGGAAAGAAAGAGGAATGAATGAGTGGAGGTAAGCAGAGATCCTGAATTTCGGAAGGGGGTTGATGGTGTACCATGTGTGCCTGCAGAAACCTGCGGGGACAAAGTACAGAAAAAGCAGAGGATACAAGACCTGGAAGAAGGTAGTAGAAGACAGAGGGACCACCGACCTGTCTGCGATATAAAAAAAAATTTCGGCCCATCGACTCAGCTTCGTCACAAGAGATTCCAATAATCTTGAAGGTCTTGGTTTCCACGGCATAAAGTTGAGCAAGATATGAGGCAAGGGAGACAGCCCAGAGGGGAGAGCAGTACTCCATCATGTTGCGGACGAAGGCCTTGTAAGTAGAAAGGAGTTATGGTGTTCCAAGGAAAGATTGTATGATGGAGGATGCCGAGTCGGCGGCTGGCTTTGGAGGCCAATTTTGAAATGTGGTTTGCTGAAGAAAGATCATGACTGATAGTGAATAGTGAGACCTAGGCTTTTAAGTGAGTGGACTTCCTTAAGAGGATTGTGAAGAAAATAGATGGGGGGGGGGGGTTGCCAGACGGTCCTTTTGGATAGAGATAGTGTAATATTTGTCAGGATTGAAAGACATATTCCAAGTGTTTTCCCAAATTGTGATTTTTTTTTCAAGGTCTGTTGAGAGGGAAGAGGCTACAGCCTGCCTGTTTGAAGGATGAGGTATGTCAAGGCAGAAGATGAAGTCATCAGCAAATGGATAAAGAGGATTTTCCAGAGTCGGAGAGATAACTTAGGAAGATAAAGAATAGGAGTGGGCCCAGAACACTGCCTTGGGGCACTCCAGCCTCGACAGGGAAAGAAGATGAAAGGATTCCTTTGAGAGCCACACGTTTGCTACAAAAGTAGAGGAAGTCAGGAAGCCATGTGTGGAGTTGGCCTTGGATGTCATCGGCAGATAGTTTGGAGATCAAGGCAGGATGCCGGACTGAATCAAAAGCATGAGATACTGTATGTTCAGAGAGATGGCCCTCATCCCATGTCTGACATTGAGGGCCTCCATGCATTGTTCGGTAAGTAAAGTTAGCATGTTGAAGGTGGAGTGACCTGATTTGAGATGAGGTTGTTGCAGAAAAGGACGGATTTCAAATGAACTGTGATGATGGATTCTATAACTTTGCTGGTGATTGTAAACTGATAGGTCTGTAGTTAAGAGATCAGTTTTGCACCTTTTTATGCATACAGTGATGTTGGCTGATTGTTGGCAACACTTTCATTCGACACTGCTTTTCCTGCTTTATCATCTTATTTTCCATATTGACCTTGTTCCAGTGTCAGTGGTCCAGCTATAGAATTGCCACTTCTACTGCATAAAACATGCAAGTGGCATTGTTGGTAGTGAATGCATATTGGAGTGAGATTCAGTTATTAATCCAGCCTTCTGGTTGCATCATTACTAAGTCGCAGCTGTGCCATTAATGCAGTGTTCCTGCACGTGAGGACAGGTATCTGTAGTTAGTTCAGGGCACCGACCATAACTCACCTCTTCTTCACAAAAGACATCGTCGGATCCTTTAAGTACACCATCAAATAATCCGAGCAGATGAGACGTGCTGCTCCATCCGAATGATGGCCCACACACTGATGCTTTGCCTTGCCTACAAAACACTCTGCGTGAGAGTTTATGGCTTGGCCGAGATTGGAACCCGGGCTTGACAGCTCAGTGGTGAGTGCAAGTTGTAAGTGGAATTAATTGGATGGAAGTGGAGGGTTCACAGATCTGAAACCCTCTCTTAGGATGAAAAAACTCTCATACACCACATTTCAACAATTATGCCTTAATTATTAATCATTTTAACGTCCATCTCAACAAATTTATGTGCGGAGACCTTCAATTATTGCTTTGCACCTACGGTGCTGGCCATAGTTTTTCAACATTTCAAAGAACACATGGGCCCAATCCTTTTCAAAATCCTGGAGCAGACAGATTTGATGCAGAATGTGTGGCAAAGTGGATACCAGAAGGTTTTCACGTATGTCAAGCAAGCAACTGAAATAAAAAGGAAAGAAAAAGATTGGCAAAACTCGTTCGGTATATCTCTTTGAATGATCCCAGAAAAGTTGGTGGCAAATTTGAACTCGTCATGGTATTTGACAGAATGCCTCGATTAAGGAGTCATGTAGGGCTACCTCGTTGAAAGTAAACTTTTAAGCTGTTTGCTCAGAAGTTCCATCACCAGGACATTTGAAGGGTGTTGCCTTTCAATGACATCTTATGCAAAGACAACGTATCGGCCAACACTTTTATTAGACAATGCAAATTTATTGAATGGATATTTAAGTTCAGGTTAGTTATGGGTAGACTGGCTTCTCCCTGTGTTCAGGTTTTCTGAGGGGTTGTATGCTTATTACGTACGCAAAATATGGCATAACCTCTTTGACACCTCCACCATGCTACCTTACTTTCCCTCCCTTTCCTCCGAATATTCTCCAAAGCTTATTTTCTTTCTGGGGCTGTTAGGATGGCCCAGAGGTAAGCATGCTCACCTCTGAGGTGTCGACCTAGCTATAAACTGTCATCCTGGTGTTTCACAGGCAGGTGATTCATCAATGTGTATGTGTTGTCCCTCGGATGGATGTTAAATGGGAATCGCATCCACCAGTATTGGTTGATGGACGTGAAAGATCTCCAGGTGTCCTTTGCAAAGACGATGCGAAGTGTCGCTGGCATCCTGATTTTTTTCTTCTCTAATTTAGAGGGGGCACTGCATCAGCAACACAGCCGTGCTCCGAGCAATGATGTAACCAGCAGCCAAAAGCTGCATCCGAAATAAAATGTTTTAATTTTCCATCTCTACAGTCCTCTCACTTCTGTTATCTCTTATTTCCCCCCCCCCCCCCCCGCCAGAGGAGAGAGTATTGCATTTGGGTCCATTTGTCTTTGTGTTTGTTACTTGGCAAAAAAACAAATGAAATTTTTGACAAGTATGTTGATCGCCTCCGTTTGGTTGGGTGTTTGTGTGTGTGTGTGTGTGTGTGTGTGTGTGTGTGTGTGTGTGTGTGTGTGTGTGTGTGTGTGTGTGTGTGTGTGTGTGTGTGTGTGTGTGTGTGTTTGTCTGTCTGTCCGCTCGCATCCAGCCCAAACCGCTCAACAGATCATTCTGAAATTTCCAGAGATTTATGGCACCGACCTTGCGATGGTCCTGCATTGAAGTTTCGTAGAATTTGTTCGTCCAGAAAGGTCTACATAGGCCAATGGGCCAATTTGAGCCAAATTTTCTAAAATCCTCAAATTTCATTTGATCAACTTGAAATTTGAACAGGATTTGCATATCACGTCACTGGATTCAACGTCTGATTACTTTTAAGGTTATCATAGGTCAAAAGGTCAACATAGGCCATAAGGTCAACCCAAAATGGGCCAAATTTTAAAATTGTTTCTAAAATTGTCAATTTTCATCCAATTGACTTGAAATTTGAAGACCATTTGCATATGAGGTCACTGAACTCAACCACCTATTAATTTAGAGGTTACTATCGGCTAAAAGGTCAACATCGACCAAAAGGTCAACATCACCCAAATTTCTAAAATCATTTTTAATCCAATTAACTTGAAATTTGAAGATCATTTGCAGATCAGATCACTGAATTCAACCACCTAATAATTTTGAGGTAAACATAGACCAAAAAGTAAAAATAGGCCAAAAGGCCAACATGGGCCATATTTTCTAAAATCCTCAATTTTCATCTGATTGACTTGAAATTTGAAGAGCATTTTCATGTCAGGTAGCTGAATTCAACTTCCAATTAATTATAATGTCAAAAGGTCAACACAGGCTTAATTTCTAACATTGATAGACAGGGTGAAAAACTAAATATATCCTCTATCTCAAAAAGTTGTGGACGAGTTATGACAAAACAAGGTGGTTGAGTTGGATAAGTGACAAGAACAAGCGGATCTGAATTTGGTTTGGATCCAGTCCATCAGTGGGATACAAAATGTGAACTGTTCCACCTGGCAGAGGTATGCACTATACTGAGTGCTATTCAACTTTGTGCTGTTTTGCCAAGTTGTCACTCTATGAGTGATTTTTCATTTGTTTGTCTGTCCGCTCGCCTTTAATCACCTCGAGATCACAATTTTAAACTGATTTTCACAAACTTCACCAAATCTTAGATTTAGTGGTGCAACAGAATCCTATTTATTTTTGAGGTGAAAAGTCAAAAGGTCAACATGGGCCACATTTCTAAAATTTTCAATTTCCATCCCGTTGACTTGAAATTTGAAGAGGATTTGAAGAGGATGTCACTGAATTCAACCACCAACTATTTTTGAGGTCAACATAGGCCAAAAGTTCAACATAGGCTGAAATTTCTAAAATTGTCAATTTCCATCAAGTTGACTTGAAATTTGAACAGGATTTGCATATCAGGTCAATTAATTCAACCCAATTATTTAAGGTAAAAGGTCAACTTAGGCCTAATTTCTAAAATTGAGAGATAGGGCCTAAAACTATATAAATATATATATTTTTTCCCTCATATATATGTGTGTGTGTGTGTGTGTGTGTGTGTGTGTGTGTGTGTGTGTGTGTGTGTGTGTGTGTGTGTGTGTGTGTGTGTGTGTGTGTGTGTGTGTGTGTATATCAAGATTTCTCAAATAGTTATGGATGAGATGATAAAACTCGTTGGAAGGGCTGGTTAGGTGATGAGAACAAGCCGATGAGATTTTGGTTCAGATCCAGCCCATCAGTGGGACATAAAATGTAAACTGTTTAACCTGGTGGAGGTATGCACTCTGCCGAGTGCCGTTCTACTTTGTACTGTTTTGCCAAGTGTTGCTCTATGAGTGATTTTTCATTTGGTTGTTTGTTTGTCTGCATAGAACATAAGTGTTTTTCTTGACAAACACTTGTCGAATTGAGAAAACATTTTTATGATCGGAGTGACTTCTCATGTGGAATGTTTTAATGATAATTATGATGTCATGGGTCATGTGGTGTGGCAACGATGTTGAAAAAAGGAAAAACTTTGGACCTCTGTATCTGAAACTGCACCAAGGAAAAAATTGAAAATTGGCACATGGCAAGTACTCCTCATGGGAAACAAGTGACTTTTTATGACGTCATAGGTGCCTTCATTATGACGTCATAATTTCACACATAGAACATTACATCTGATCAGTATGACAATTTTTTAAAGGTCATCTATGGATAAATTGAGCCACAGACAAAATAATTGATGACGTCATCGGTCACGTGGTTTGGCAGCCATCTTGTAAAAAAACAAACATTTAAAAATCTTGAAAAAATTATTTCTCTTGAACCACTTCATTAATCGACATGAAACTTCACAACTATGATCTCATTGTGATGCGGAATATTGGTATTAAATTTCAACCTGATCAGATGCATGGTCTGGCAAGTAGAATTTTTTTTTTGATCTGGGTTCTTTTTGACATATATATATATTTTTAATGTATCACTTGGCTGTGCCTGGTTAGGTTTGGGGGTAGAGGAGTAGCAGCTGAAACGTGAATCCTATCCAGGTTCCTCCTGGTGACTTTATCTTTGCTTTTTGCTTGTTTGGTTTCCTTCTGATAATTCCAATGCTGGACTGTACCTATTTAGTCTTTCATTTGATTTGAATTGAATACATTTTTATCCCATTCTGGATTCAATTGAATAATAATAAACGTCATGGGTCAAGGTCAGGTGTCCAATCAAAGCAGGGTTGCATCAAAGCGGGACGTCTTGGCGGCCCTATTATCACTGCCAGCAGTTATAAAGTGGCAGTTCCAATTATGTCTCTTATTAATTACGTAACACACCAGTACACAAACGCCACACAAAATACACCATGCAAAACTCCACAAACGCCACACAAAACAAGTCCTGGCGAGGGTCTGCAATCTCTGATTGTGCTTTTTCTTGTTCTCAATGCATTTCATGAAAGGTCAGAATTGCACAAAACCGACAAGGCATTTGTTTGTAGCTCAATGGAGTGCTCTCCACTCGAGGCGAGAGTGCCCCTGCTTCACATCTCTCCTGGATTCTGAAGAATCACAAGCTCTCAACATCATTGGCATTTCCCATGATGATGCTGAAGCAAAAGGCACATTGCTCACATCACAGGGAGGTCGGTGGCCTCTGCTTTTAACGTCTCTCCTCCAGTCTTGCTCCCTTTGTTCTCTCTCAGCCCTCTGTGGCCCACTCCAGCAACTCCAAGATGCACATGGTCTTCTTATCTACTAGTCACTCCCACTCTGTGAAACTCCAAAAATCCAGACTCACTGCCCACTTCCACTCTTTTGTTCCTCTTTTCTCCCGTTTGCGGACCGCCTTTTGAAAGAAGTTCAATCACCCTCTTCCCTACAGGGCTTCAAGCAGGCGTTGCTCCAGTTTCAGGTCACCACCATCGCTCCCAACCCACTATATTTATTATCCCCATTAACCCAACCAAACTGAACCCTCTTCCTCTCCCCCTCCTCGCGTTGTGCCGTAATGTGGCCCCACTCTTAGTACGTTTATTTTTACACGGTCCCTGGCTCTTTCATTTAAAAAAACGACTTTTGTTCTCCTCTCCTGCATATGTAATGAATAGATGGTATCTCCGTACATTGAACCTTGGCACACGTGAAGTACTCCACATGGGGAATAAGTGTGATTTTTAAAAATGATGTCATAGGTGTCATAGGTGATGTGAAAAATCACAGTTATGATTGAGTCGTCATGGGGAATATATATATATATATATATATATATATATATATATATATATATATATATATATATATATATATATATATATATATATATATATATATATATATATATATATAATTTCACCCTGACCGGGCGCATGGTATTTCATATTTTGGATCTGGAACACGTGGGTTCAGGGATTAAAATCAAACTTCGTACAAGTATGTATAATGATGATTACATCATGTCAACATCGCAAGGTCAAAGAGCCCACTTCTCGCTTTTTTGCTTCCTTGTTCCAACAACAGAGCAAACATGTTGAAGCAAATAAATAAATCACACGTTTGAGCAACTTAACGGAAAGCAACACCAGGGGGCAGCAAATCATACCGGTCCAGCGAATCTGAGCAGAAGCTTGAAAAAGTGCCATGGCGACCGGGAATGGGTGAAAAAGGTCAGCTTCAGAGTACTGTGCGGATAGCGTTATCGCCAAGCTCGGCAACGCAGGACAATCACAAAGACCGAGTTGGCGCCCACAAGTCATTTGCTTGAATTGGTGTCTGTCGCCGAGTCTGCGACTGAGTGTAAATTTGTAGACTGTATTTGAGTGTGTAATCTGTACGTGAGTGTATATCTGTATGTGAGTGTATCTGTCTGAATGTGAGTGTGTGTGTGCATCTGTGTGAGTGTGTGTGTCTAATTGTGAGTGTGTATCTGACTGTGTGTAAGTCAGTGTGTCAGTCTCACCCACACTGCGCACAGATTGCCGCGTGCTCAGTGCGATAACCGCCAGCAATCAGCGCAGCGCGACGTTCACATTAATGGGAACGGGGCGTAAAATCTGCGCCGAACGACTTTCAGGCACTTTTCCCCCTGTTCCAATCACCCACCCCCACCCCACACCCCAATTATTCTTTCTGCGCGTGTTGCGACCATAATTTCAGCATTGTCTTGGCTGTGGCGGACAGCACTGGGCTAATTGAAAGTCGGAGATCGGGCTCGCCTGACTATGAGCCACACGTCCCAGAGGATGTGTGCTCCATGGCATTTTGAAGCAGATTAATAGCTCGACTTTCTCGAAATATTTTTTTGTTAGATTTTGTCTTTTCTCGGTGGGAGAATTGGGCGGTGTATTAATTTAAGGGTTACCACTGTGGGGCCTTTCAACCGAATACACGAAGGTAATGCGCAGGAGGACACGTGTCTTGCGTGATTGCAAGGTTGGTGGAATGTTGGACAAGCTCGTTTTACCGGCTTTGTTATCTCAACCGAAAATAAATAAAAACAGTCGAAGCGAAGATAAATTCGGTGCTGCGAGTTAAAATAACAAGCGCGTCAACCCAAAATAAATAAATAAAAACAGTCGAAGCTGAGATAAATTCGGTGCTGCGAGTTAAAATAACAAGCGCGTCAACCGAAAATAAATAAATAAAAACAGTTGAAGCTGAGATAAATTCGGTGCTGCGAGTTAAAATAACAAGCGAGTCAACCGAAAATAAACAAAAACAGACGAAGCGAAGATAAATTTGGTGCTGCGAGTTAAAATAACAAGCGAGTCAACTGAAAATAAACAAAAACAGCTGAAGCGAAGATGAATTTGGTGCTGCGAGTTAAAATAACAAGCGAGTCAACCGAAAATAAACAAAAACAGACGAAGCGAAGATAAATTTGGTGCTGCGAGTTAAAATAACAAGCGAGTCAACTGAAAATAAACAAAAACAGCCGAAGCGAAGATGAATTTGGTGCTGCGAGTTAAAATAACAAGCGATTCAACTGAAAATAAACAAAAACAACCGAAGCAAAGATAAATTCGGTGCTACAAGTTAAAATAAGAAGCGTGTCAACCGAAAATAAATAGATAAAAACAGTCGAAGCGAAGATTAATTCGGTGCTGCCAGTCAAAATAACAAGCGAGTCAACCAAAAATAAACAAAAACAACTGAAGTGAAGATAAATTCGGTGCTGCTAGTTAAAATAACAAGCGAGTCAACCGAAAATAAATAAATAAAAACAGTCGAAGCGAAGATAAATTCGGTGCTGCGAGTTAAAATAACAAGCGAGTCAACCGAAAATAAATAAAAACAGTCAAAGCGAAGATAAATTCGGTGCTGCGAGTTAAAATAACAAGCGAGTCAACCGAAAATAAATAAATAAAAACAGCCGAAGAGAAGATTAATTCGGTGCTGCCAGTCAAAATAACAAGCGAGTCAACCGAAAATAAACAAAAACAACCGAAGCGAAGATAAATTCGGTGCTGCTAGTTAAAATAACAAGCGAGTCAACCGAAAATAAACAAAAACAGCTGAAGCGAAGATGCATTTGGTGCTGCGAGTTAAAATAACAAGCGAGTCAACTGAAAATAAACAAAAACAACCGAAGCGAAGATAAATTCGGTGCTGCGAGTTAAAATAACAAGCGCGTCAACCGAAAATAAATCAATAAAAACAGCCGAAGAGAAGATTAATTCAGTGCTGTAGTTAAAATAACAAGCGAGTCAACCGAAGATAAACAAAAACAACCGAAGCGAAGATAAATTCGGTGCTGCAAGTTAAAATAAGAAGCGCGTCAACCGAAAATAAATAAATAAAAACAGTCGAAGCGAAGATTAATTCGGTGCTGCCAGTCAAAATAACAAGCGAGTCAACCGAAAATAAACAAAAACAACCGAAGCGAAGATAAATTCGGTGCTGCTAGTTAAAATAACAAGCGAGTCAACCGAAAATAAACAAAAACAGCTGAAGCAAAGATGAATTCGGTGCTGCGAGTTAAAATAACAAGCGAGTCAACTGAAAATAAACAAAAACAGCCGAAGCGAAGATGAATTTGGTGCTGTGAGTTAAAATAACAAGCGAGTCAACCGAAAATAAATAAATAAATAAAAACAGCCGAGGCGAAGATTAATTCGGTCCTGCGAGTTAAAATAACAAGCGAGTCAACCGAAAATAAATGAATAAATTAAAACAGCCGAAGCGAAGATGAATTTGGTGCTGCGAGTTAAAATAACAAGTGAGTCAACTGAAAATAAACAAAAACAGCCGAAGCGAAGATGAATTTGGTGCTGCAAGTTAAAATAACAAGCGAGTCAACTGAAAATAAACAAAAACAGCCGAAGCGAAGATGAATTTGGTGCTGCGAGTTAAAATAACAAGCGATTCAACTGAAAATAAACAAAAACAACCGAAGCAAAGATAAATTCGGTGCTGCTAGTTAAAATAACAAGCGCGTCAACCGAAAATAAATAAATAAAAACAGTCGAAGCGAAGATTAATTCGGTGCTGCCAGTCAAAATAACAAGCGAGTCAACCGAAAATAAACAAAAACAACCGAAGCGAAGATAAATTCGGTGCTGCTAGTTAAAATAACAAGCGAGTCAACCGAAAATAAACAAAAACAGCTGAAGCAAAGATGAATTCGGTGCTGCGAGTTAAAATAACAAGCGAGTCAACTGAAAATAAACAAAAACAGCGGAAGCGAAGATGAATTTGGTGCTGCGAGTTAAAATAACAAGCGAGTCAACTGAAAATAAACAAAAACAGCCGAAGCGAAGATGAATTTGGTGCTGCGAGTTAAAATAACAAGCGAGTCAACTGAAAATAAACAAAAGCAACCGAAGCAAAGATAAATTCGGTGCTGCAAGTTAAAATAAGAAGCGCGTCAACCGAAAATAAATAAATAAAAACAGTCGAAGCGAAGATTAATTCGGTGCTGCCAGTCAAAATAACAAGCGAGTCAACCGAAAATAAACAAAAACAACCGAAGCGAAGATAAATTCGGTGCTGCTAGTTAAAATAACAAGCGAGTCAACCGAAAATAAACAAAAACAGCTGAAGCAAAGATGAATTCGGTGCTGCGAGTTAAAATAACAAGCGAGTCAACTGAAAATAAACAAAAACAGCGGAAGCGAAGATGAATTTGGTGCTGCGAGTTAAAATAACAAGCGAGTCAACTGAAAATAAACAAAAACAGCCGAAGCGAAGATGAATTTGGTGCTGCGAGTTAAAATAACAAGCGAGTCAACTGAAAATAAACAAAAACAGCCGAAGCGAAGATAAATTCGGTGCTGCAAGTTAAATAACAAGCGCGTCAACCGAAAATAAATAAAAACAGCCGAGGCGAAGATTAATTCGGTGCTGCGAGTTAAAATAACAAGCGAGTCAACCGAAAATAAATGAATAAATAAAAACAGCCGAAGCGAAGATGAATTCGGTGCTGCTAGTTAAATAAAAACAGCTGAAGCAAAGATGAATTCGGTGCTGCGAGTTAAAATAACAAGCGAGTCAACCGAAAATAAACAAAAACAACCGAAGCGAAGATAAATTCGGTGCTGCTAGTTAAAATAACAAGCGAGTCAACCGAAAATAAACAAAAACAACCGAAGTGAAGATTAATTCGGTGTTGCGAGTTAAAATAACAAGCGTGTCAACCGAAAATAAACAAAAACAACTGAAGCAAAGATGAATTTGGTGCTGCAAGTTAAAATAACAAGCGCGTCAACTGAAAATAAACAAAAACAGCGGAAGCGAAGATGAATTCGATGCTGCTGGTTAAAATAACAAACGTGTCAACCGAAAATAAATAAGTAAGTTAAAAAAACCGAAGCGAAGATGAATTCGGTGCTGCAAGTTAAAATAACAAGAGCTTCAACTGAAAATAAATAAATAAAAACAGCTGAAGTGAAGATGAATTCGGTGCTGCTAGTTAAAATAACAAGCGTCACTGATCCCTGGAAGCCGTCCGTTGCCATGGCACAGCAGCCTCATGCAGCTTTCAGGGCCCATTCCTCTCATTCGGGCGGAAACTTGTGAGAACGTGTCGTCCTCGTCGCCCGACTCACGTCCGATGAGCGAATAACGAGATGTGTGGAATCTTTTGATAATAAACGATCAATGCGGAGGCCGCGCGGGATGTCTGCTTTGCAGCAGCAGCAGTGAACGTTTCTCTGCGATTTCTCGGTTTTATTATTCTCCTCCAAAGGAAAAATAGTTGAACCCCTTTCACCTTAAAATGTTAATACCGAGTTTCGTTTACAAGTGACATCTTGGAAACTCCAGTTTCACTCCAGTCGGACTTTTTTTAAACACCAAGCCTTCGCTTGGTCCTTCCTCCGAACATCCATCGTCTTTGTTACATGTATCCATGCAAAGGGGCCGTCTACATATTACGTACGTAGTTGAGGAAAGGGACTGAGATAACTGAATAAACAAAAGGGTTCTGGGAGTTGGGGTGAGGAAGGAAAAAGGGGGAAAGTTAGGACATTAAAAGTAAAGGGAGAGAAAGGGCATATTTTGGACTTTTACAAGGAAATGAAAGGAATGTGTGGAAACGGAGGTCAAAATGCTGGCATTTTTACACACGTATTGCCTTGGTGGCCCTTTAGTCCCTTATCGACGTGGATTGGCCCAAGCAAGGCCGTAAGGGACATCTGAAAATAGTTCAAGGTTGCCGTGGACTTTTTATTATTCTTCTGTTTTTTTTTTTTGTTTGAAGCATTCGAATGAAAAGTTGATGAAACCTCACCTATTCTTCAAGGTACTCTGCACCTGCTTCACATAAATGCTTGTCCCATCGTCATCGATGTCATACCTCCTCGAGTGACACAGCCATTTCAGGACATGCTCTGACGTCACCATCTACAAACTCAGTGTCACTGGATGTTCTTTGAGTGGTCCAGAAACATAAAAATCACAAGGATACAATCTGGATTGGATTGGTAATGATTTAAGAACTTCCCAAGCCACCTTGTACTGAAAGGAGAAGTGTGTGTGTGTGTGTGTGTGTGTGTGTGTGTGTGTGTGTGTGTGTGTGTGTGTGTGTGTGTGTGTGTGTGTGTGTGTGTGTGTGTGTGTGTGCGCACGTGCGTGCATGCGTGCACACTCACCTCTAAGATGTCTAACCTCGGTTAGAATCTTGGCCCAGCTATAAACTATTCTGGTGTTTCACAGTCAGGGTGATTCTTCAATGTGCGTGCTGTCTCTCGGATAGACATTAAACAAGGCATCCCATCTCCCAGCATTAGTTGGTGGACGCAGGGCAGGTTGAGGACATAGTACAGTTCAGTCATAGCCTCGGGCCCCATACTTGAAGGGGTCCTGCACCTCAGGTTTCAGAATTGAAGGGGCCCTGCAACTAAGGCTTAGGGATGAAGCCTTTGCCAATCTCTACAAAACTTAATTCGAATGGACAAATAGACCATTGGATAGACAGATAATTAAATTGATAACTCAAGAGTTCGGAGAATACATTACCTTGTGCTCTGTTCAAAATGACACTGTAGAACACACAAAAAATGGCCCAGGGCCATGCGAACTCTTACTCCGGCCCTGGGGGTTAAATATCCCATGGTGTTCTTCATGAAGAGTAGGTGAGCTGTCCCTGGCACCCTGAACAAGTTACAAATTCTTGCCCTAACCCGGAGGGGGAATTTCATCAGTGGCACAGCAGGGCCCTCAGCCAATGATGCTACCCCGTCGCCTAAAGCTGCATATGAACGAAGAAGATAGATCCCCAGATAGCTTCCAATTGTAGTTTGTTTGTTGTAATATTCTCAGGGATGGTTTGCACTATCTCCATAAGGTTCGTCTTTATCATTCCCGCTGCTCTAATCATCACTGATACGACCCGATGATCTTCAGCTTTCAGGATGTTTCAACTTAAATTTTAAAATCTTAGTATTTGGTCATTTTCTTGATTTCTGCGTTGTTTTGGCCAAAATTGCTGGGTGCTGATACCTCAATTAGCAATGCTGTCTTTTCCTTTTTGTACCTCAATACTGTATTATATCCGGTCGCAATGCTTTGTTTTCTTTGCTCATGCTCGATGGGATCATCAGGTCATACATGAGTGTGACTTCCTCGTTTTTAATGATCACTTCAGTTTGTGTTTCCATGAGTTTTCTGTAACTGGGATATTGAAATTTCTGCAGATGTGCCATTAGATTACTCTACATACCTTGTTGTGCCTTTGTGTGTACAGCTGTTCTGATACGAGTTTTTTTTACATCCTGATAGGAGGTGACTCATGCTTTCTGTTTCTACCTTGCAGAACCTACACCTGTTCAATTGGCTCAGTCCTGCCATCTTTTTAAAGCCATTGGTATAGTGGCCGTAGCAGGGGAGTCGAGAGGGGGGGGGGGTCGCTGCCTCGGGGCCCGGGGTCCGTTGAGGGACCCGAGCTTCTCCTGTAATTAATTTTTAATACAAATATAAGAGAGAAAGGGTGTGGGTGTGGGCTCCGAGGTTGTTTGCCTCGGGGTCCGTGCTGGCTCTCGATGCCTCTGATCCTTGGTCTTGGGCATTCATTGTGATTTGTTCTCATCGCAGTTAAAGCTGACCTCTTCTTAACCATTCCAATGTGTGTGTGTGTGTGTGTGTGTGTGTGTGTGTGTGTGTGTGTGTGTGTGTGTGTGTGTGTGTGTGTGTGTGTGTGTGTGTGTAATTTTTGTTTAACTAATATGATACTTTCCATATCTTGATTTTACTGGATCCTCTGTAAGTATTTTTAATTTGTTTTATATATTTATAATGTTTTATGTACATAGCATTACAGTTGATTGCAAATTAATTTTTTTCATTACTGGACATTATTTCTTCCTCAGAAAAAGAAAAGGAGGAAACTGGTACATACATACACTAGTAATACAAAAAATGATATTGGATCTGTTTGAGAAGCATATCCAAAATGGATATGTGAGAGTGGAAATGGTAATATAAACGTCATACAAAAACTTTACAAAAAAAAAGATCTGTATTATTACGTTATATGTATTAAAGTGTGTGTGTGTGTGTGTGTGTGTGTGTGTGTGTGTGTGTGTGTGTGTGTGTGTGTGTGTGTGTGTGTGTGTGTGTGTGTGTGTGTGTGTTTGCTTTATTCTAAAGGTTGAAAGGTTGAAGTGTAACATTCTGCCTTTTGATTAAACCCGTCAGTGAAGCGAAGGATAGGCACAGCTTGTGTCTCCGACAGCAGTAATGGTCACACTTGCCATGTTCAGGCAAGCATTACCATGTAGTAGTCACACCCTGAGATAGCAAACCGAGTCATCTTGTATCTTGCTTGTCTCACTTCATTGAGTAACAAATCCCTATAGCACTGTGCAGTGATAGTTTTCGCACATTTAATAAATTAGCTCATTACAGGAGTGGCGGGGAGTGTCGTCTTATTATCCTTATTATTATTGCCAATTATTATGACTATTACGATTGTTTTTTTTTTATTTGTATTAACAACAGTAGCAACTTTTGAAAATGGTAATCATGTGTGTTTGTGGTTTATAACATTATTACTTCCAGTAGGTGTGCCCCTCGAAACACCACGATAAGCTATTTATGTACCTTAACACGGAATTTGTTCAAGGAGGAAAAACCCCTTAGGAAGGGGGGTATTATTAGCATTAATATTGTTTTGTAATAGCATTAACATTGTGCTATTATTATGATTGTTGTTACTACTTTTGTTATTAGAAGCAACGTTGGAGAAAAATGCCACGATAAACTACCTGTACACCTTAACAAGGATGTCACCCAAGGCGGGAAACCCCCTGAGGGAGGGGGTAAATTAAGTTGCCACAACCTTCTTCATTTGACCCTTATTCCTCCTGTCAAGTTTGGTTGAGATTGGATAAGTAATGACCAAATGTATTGTGGTCAGACAGACAGACGCCAAATTGCATATTTTAGTATGATGTGTCCACATTCCCAGTTTTTTTCCCCAGTGGTCCCAGAACACGATCATAAAATCAGAGTTTTTGTTACTGTATTTTGTTATGTGACTGGCAAGACACCCAAGAGATATGCTCATTGCTTCTGAACTCTCTAGCCTGGGTTTCAATCTCGATCCACCTATGACGTTGTCTATGTGGTGTTTTGTATGCGAGACCAAGCATTAATGGGTGTGACATCGATTGGAAGGATATCAAGCAAGAAGACCCGGCTGCCAGCACTGGTTGCTGATGGATGCTACAGATCCCACAGTGGTATTTTTGTCAAGAGTAGGTGAGTTATTGGCACCCTGACCAAATGCCAATTGCCTGCACTTTCAATTGAGTATCCTGCAATGGAGTGGTGATTAAGTGCAATGGAGTGCAAAGGGCAGAGGAGCTCCTTGTGAGCCAATGGCCATCCATTTCTAGTGCCCAACTGTGTCTGCAGACATCCTTCTGCAGTTGGATTACCTTTTTTTTTTTAGAAGGTTTGTGGCAGGATTTGCACTGCGGCCACCGTAAAACCCTTCATACAGCAAAACCTATAAATGTTAGGAAATCTGAAAGCCCACTATATGGGAGTACCTCCTGTGCTGCTGCCCTTCGCAGGGCAGCTCACCAGATGACAGGATTGGGGCAAAGCCTTCAGGACCCCCATTCTTTGATGATGGGAGAAAAACCACGGGCTCAACCTCCAGGGTCAGATTGCGGTTCTGAGGTGTTGTCAACCAGACGGCGGTCTCCTTGGATTAACCAGAGGTGGTCCCTTCGGGTGGGTGCCTAGCATCTCCTATCTCTAAGAGAGAATGATCACCTGTCTCTGTTGTCATCTGAGCTCAAGCGTTTAAACATAGGTATTACAGCACTCTCTGAGGTACAGAGACCAGAGAGTGGCGAGATCATGGCTGGTGATTACACCTATTGGTCTGGTTGCTCTGATGGTTACCATGCCCAAATAGTTGCTGTAGCTGTGTCCAATAAGCTGATTCCAATGATAATTGAGGCAACACCGGTCAACGAGCATATTATGAGACAAAGGATTCGTCACTCCTTGGGTGTCATTTCCCTGGTCTCTGTATATGCTCCGACTGAGGCGAGTGATCTCATGGTGAAGGATGCAATATATGCCACGCTCGAGTCTGTGGTTGATCAGTGCCCCAAGCAAGATACTCTTCTAGTCTTGGGGGATTTCAATGCATTAACTGGAACTGAAGGGGATGATTATGAGATGTGTGTTGGTCCCCAGGGGTCTGGAACTGTGAACCAGAATAGCACTAAGTTCCTTAACTTTGCAAGAAGTCATGGATTTCGGGTGGCTGGTTCACGGTTTCAGCAACCACAGGCTCATCGCTGGACTTGGCATTCCAACACTGGTGGTCTGGCAAAGAAGAATGACTGTGTGTGTTGATGGACTAGAGGATTATCCAGAATGGTAGGGTCTACCAGAGTGCTGAGTTCCTCAATTCAGACCACAGGTTTGTTGTAGCAACTAAATGTGATTTTAACGTGGGAGATTCGAACCAGGTGCCTCCTTTGACATGTACTGGAGTTGCCGTGGAAGCACGGAGGTACCCCAGAATGGCTGAGTCAGTACAGTGATAACCCCTCTCGCCGTATATTCCAGTTTCGACTCACTCTGATGTCGGTGTGAGGCACGGTGAACCGGCAAACTATACGGAAGTGTCGATTTTTATGCCATTTTTTTCCCAGCGTTCTTAGCGGCCGATCCATTATAATTTTCAACTTTCAACTTTCGATTTTAATGTAAGAGGAAGAAGAAGCCGATCTTTCAGAAAAAGGGTCGGACTGATGCTGAAGGATGATTCGCAATCACTGCCGTGACGTGCCTCGATCGTGACGACCAGGAGGGGTTCACCAGGTGCACGTGAACCCCCCTCCCCTCCGTCCTTACAATTATATCACATGATTGTCATGTGATATTGTTGTGGGCCAGTTATTGGCGACGAGCACGACCGCTAGGTGGAGCAGCAGAGTCAGCTCTACCGAACACCCGGAATTTAGATCGTACCTTTTGGAAAACTCCGACAAGTACGGGTCCCTTACCGGACCGTGAATCGTCAATAATTACACCACGTGGTACAGGGTTATTTGCCAATCTTCAAAATACCTAGAGCTCCACGTGGCGAGTTTACCGAGTATTCACACCCTCGACGGCGCTCGTACGGAACGAGCCGCTAGCGTGCTCGAACCGTGTGCGACCCGAGCGGTGATTCACCGAGATCCGTCGGTCCAAATGTCCCGTTACAGTGACAACAACCGCCTGGCTAATTCTCCAACACGCGCCGTGTTCAACCAATAAAAGAAACACCAAATCAAACTGATACATTTAACACATGGGTTTATTTATAATGGGGCAGGGGGGCACGCAAGAAGCAGAGTTATCCGAATAATAGAGAAGCACTTATGTACAGCAAGGCACTTAACAATTCCTACTTACTAGACTGGCGACACACACACACACACACACACACACACACACACACACACACACACACACACACACACACACACACACGAAACGGTGGCTACAGCCTTTATTGAGGCCTCCAGCTCAGAGGGAAAGGCGAGCTGAAGACCAGAGCCTGCTTCGGACCTGTCCACCTTGTGTGGTCTTCGAGCTGATTCGAACCGGGCACTAGCGAGAGGCGAGCCGAATCCAGACACCAGCGAGTCGCGAGCGGCCTCCCGAGCTCCGTTCGGCGCTCGTCCTAGCAACCAAACCTCTTCTCCGTATCCCAAACTGTCGAGAAGGCAGGAGGTTTCTCTGCTGCCTCTCCGAGTCTCCGAGTTGAATGTCAAAGCGAGGGCCGACAACTCCACGCCCTTTCAACCTACCCATCAGATCGACCACGACCCTGACTGCTCGATGGTCATCAACAAAATCAAACTCTCGCAAGTTCAGACAGCGCGCAACCTTGCGGTTTTTGTCCCGACAGGATCTCCCAAGCTCTCTCAAGCTCTCCCAAGTTCCTGTGGTCCAATCGCGCAGCACCCTTATTCACCCTGTCTCCGGGGAGGGGGGGGACGCCTCCGCCATCCCCGCTCTCCCTCACTGGACGGTTTTGGCGCGCAGAATCACTCGTCGCCCTGTCATTGGCCAAAACGAGTGGCAAGTCCGTCGATTGGCCCGGGGGCGTGGTGACGTCACACGGACCCCTTTCTCCCTGTTGCGGGATCTGATTGGCTGAGCGGCGGTCACCACACCTGGAGCACGCTGATTGGTCGAGGGCCGCCGCGAGACTCCTTCTTGTCCTCCGCCCACCAAACAGGCAGAGGAACATTATTCTGCATGGGCTCTGCCCACGTACGTGCTGACACGCACGTCGGCAATGGCGTCGGCTAGAGCGAGGTGAAGGTGATGCTGGCATTGTCGTAGTTATGAGGGGTGTAAAAATGAAAGAAAACCCTGACTATCAAAGTAACTCACAGCGCAAGTACATTTATTCACCCATTAAACGAGGGACAGGGAGCTATCTATCCACATTCACTTATCGAAATAACTGAGCTATAGGACCTGAATGTTGTGTGCTCATGGCTTCCAGATTCGCAAGAATATATCGCTGGACAATCTGCAACGTCAGTTGGTGGACGTAAAAGATCCTACGGTGTCCTTCGTGAAGAGTAGGCAAGCCATCACCAGCACCCTGGACAAATTACAAATTCCTGCTCCGATTTTCTGTGTCGGCAGCACCGACGCTCTGTCTTGAGTTTGGTTTATGATCTTGTCTGATCTCTTCGTGTGTCAGTGTCTGACACTGCACGTAGATCTACTTTAACAGAGATTGCTAATTCTAAGATCTACTGTAATCTACATTCCCTGGAGGGTTCTCAGTGTTCAATGCTGTCTTGTTCCATGCATTTGGATCCGTTGGTAGGATTAATTGTCTTTGCAGACTTCTTTTTGTTTCTTTTATTTGGAAAGGAGTGTTTTTTAATTCCATTTTACCTTAGATGCTGTATCAGCAAGATAAAAAAGAAACTCAAGAGTTTTACCATCAGCCCCCCCCCCCACCACCCTTTTTGTGTTATATCCAGCTCGATGTAATTTTCCACTACCTGTATGGCATTAATGTGGTGAAGTGTTCATCAACTGCAGCCCATTGCTATAAATCCTCAAAACCTCTCAAATCCTTTACTTTCTCACAATCTCCCTTCTCCAGCTCACTGCCCTAAGTTTCTCTCCTTTGCTCCCCCACATAGCTTTTGAAGTCCCACTCTGCTGCTGTAAACCTTTGCTGCTTATTTTCCTGGTTCTCATCACCTTGCACATATCCTTTTTTCCTTCAAAGCCTTTGTCTGTGTTTTATCATTCCCTGGTCAAAGACCGTGAAGCTGACTTAACCACACCAGGAAATAGACTGTAGAATGTAGGCCAAAATGGTATTATCAATAACATCCATAATCAACTTCAGTTCTCATGAGAGTTCATGCAAATTTGTTGCAAATATTGTAGAAATAAAAAGGACTTTATAAATCAGGGTGTGCTATATATAATATGGGTTACCTTTTATACAACTGATGCCCCTCTCCCTCCCCAACAATTTTAACGATAGAGGTGGGCCCAGATTCAGTTTAAAACAAGACTGAGCATTTACCAATTTAATAATGTCGGGGTATGTAGATTACCGTAGATCTGAGAGTGAAGGATATAATTAATGTTGTTGGCGTCCAGGCTCGCACTCACCAGAATTTACCACCATGACACACAGATCGATTACACACAGCTTGTCCTATCCCTTGGGAACGCTGAGCCTAACTAAAGACGATTTGAAATTGCTGCTATTATTAATCTCGAAAAATGGGCACGTATACAGTTTTCTAATTACTAATATTAATGTTAACAATCACCCCATGTCTTGTATAGCTAACAGATATAAATCCAGATTTTTTTTGGGGGGGGGATTCCCAAATTCAGTTCCTTGGATACATTTACTGAGATTCTAAGCCTTCGGCCAAATGGCAAATTTGGTGAAAGTTCTAAATGTTATGCATGTTCCTTAATCTTGGGCTATTCCCACTTCCTGTACCAGGCAATTGTGCCTTTATCTTTCAGTTTTACAAATATCAGGATTGTGTCTTGATCTACCATTAATGGAAAATGCAATGGAGTTCAAGCATATGCAACGAAAGAGCAGTGTTGTTGAAATGGCCATGTTACGAGCACCGGCTGTCTACAACCTGACAGATGGAGAAGGGGAGGTGGGATAAGAACAGGGGGTTTTGATTTCCTGGCGCAGTTTATTTCCTGAGGGAGACCAAAAACCATAATAGCACAGGATTTGACTTTTTCTGTTGTTGGATCAGAATTAGAATTTTGCAATATGGAACATTTACTTTGAAAGATTATCTCTGCATTCGTGACATTGGGGCATTTGATGGATCACAGCACAAGGTAGGCTTCCTTGCCACTGGCAGACCATGGCATCAGGAACATACTCGGATCTTAATCATGAGGGCGGTCAAACCATAACTCCGGCCGAACCAAGGAACGTGGCCAGTCTACCAGGCCAAATGCCTACTTTTATACAACATTACCAAAGGATCATCATGGGTTGGCACGTTTGGCATTCCTCTCAAAGCTTATAAGCTGCAATCTATCCCAGCTTCAAATGCTGTATTGTGTGTTGATTTTGTAATTATGCAAAAGTACACTGATATCTCCTAATGTCTGGACAGCGAATAGTACAAACTCCTCTATGAGCCTTCGACACTGGGGGTGGCAGGAAGGGGTGAGGGGGAGGGGCATAGCCTTTCCGAAGTAGTGTCTTACCTAATGTATTGACTCCTACTTTGCGTGGTACTCATATCCTCTATTTTCAAATTGATCTGTGGAGTCATGAAAGTATTTTGGAAAGATCATACTTTGACTTTGAAATCACTTACCATGTCATTAGTTTCTAATAATTTTGGTTTTGATGAAAGGGATGGGACTACATTCACAAATATTTCTCAGGAAATCTGTTGAGATTTTCATCACATGTCTATCATATCTCGAGATAAATTGGAGGATGCATTTTTAAGGCGAGGCATAGGCAAAAATGCACATGATATTGATTTGGATCAGGTAAGCTCCTTATCATGAATCAAAGTGGGAGATGGTTGGTGTTGGAGAAGAAAAGGTGGTGGAATTAAACAGATACCGTATAGACTAGAGAAGATTGGAGCAGGGAAGATGGGATTTTCAAGAGGGGAAATTGTGCAAACTGTAAACTACACTACAGATTTCACACATTCAAATCATTTCTGCTAAAAAGACCATGATGCGAGAAATGTGATATTTAAGGTGCATCAGACTGCACCTGGTTATAAGGGTCACGACAGGTGATTTACTGGTGCCAAAAGATGCTGAACAGAGGGAACGGCACTTGTACTTCAGACAAATGGTTGATTACTGGCTGGCCACATTAAGTTATGGCTGGATAAATTGGTGGGGATAAGGTGGGGATAAGGTGGGGTTGAATGGCCAGATTTTTTTTATCTTTCCTTTCAATATCAATATGAGGGTCGGTACGAAAGTAATGCCTTTTATTTTGTTTCTCACTAAATATAATTAGAATTACAATGAAAACTATAGAGTTCATGGAATCGTAGTATATGATACAACATGCAGACTTTAGGGACATGCAGTATTGCACTTCAATTTTAATAAAATAATGATTTTAATGATCGTTAAAATCATTCTTTGTGTTCTACAGTGTTTTGTGTTCTGTGTTCTTCAGTGTTTAAGTATATAATTAAATTGAAATAAAATAATGATTATAAAAGTCATATAAATGAATTAATTCCGGAATTTACTGCTATTTTCCAGTGTCAATGACACCACCCGATCTAACACATTACATTAGTTCTTCGTGCTTGTTATTTATCTCCTTTATGACGTCCTTAAAAACAGTAAGTCTCCTGTTTGGAATGATTTTCAATTTTGATTGATTTTGGGAACATACTTACATTTCGGGATTTTGATTTTGAATTTTGGTTGATTGATTGAGGCAGAGCAAAATATTATCTCACTTCTCTCTGCACATGTGAAATTGGGATTAATTCAAAGCCAAAGTACTGTAAAATGAGACTTATCTTCCTATTCATGATCTGATTTGTTTGTAGAGAATATGCATACATACAGTATGTGGCAAATATGGTTATTTTTCCACTTAGTCTCCATCAACTGCAATGCACTTTAATGAGCACATCAATCCGTCTCTTGTTTTCTCTTGTCACTGGTGTGATTTTTTTGGAAGCGTGGTGTGATTTTGTCATGTGACTGATCACAGTGCCGCTCAACTTAAAATGGGTGGGAGATACAAACCTTTCATTGTGATCTCGCATAGTTTTCCTATGATGCTTTGGTTACAAACTGAAAAATAGGACCACTGGACATGTAGCTTATCTGGGCCATGGCCTAATGTTGTAACCCAAATTTGGTGTCATTCTGACCGGTGGGTCTGAAGAGGAAGGTTTTTGAAGGAATTTACACAATTTTCCCAAACATTTAATAAGTGTGCCGTTTTGACACACTTCCGATCATTAGATCGGCATGACCTCCACAATTTCACATCATGACCCTGTCCTAATGTTGTAACACAAATTTGGTAGCATTCTGATTGGTGGGTCTGGATAAGAAGATTATTAAAGGAATTAATGCGATTTTCCCAAAAGTTGACTAAATTGGCCATTTTGACACACTTCTGGTCAGGTGATCAGAATGACTTTGGCAATTTATCATCCATACCATGGCCTAATGTTGTAACCCAAATTTGGTACCTTTCTGACTTGTATCAGGAGAAGAAGATTTTGGAAATAATTTGTGGGACCGCCATTCTGACACACTTCCGGTCATGTGATTGGCATGGCCCCCACAATTTAACATCGGGACCCTGGCCTAGTATTGTTACCCAAATATGGTTGCATTCTGACTGGTGGGTCTGGATATTAATGAGGAAATGTGCTGTCGGCCATTTTGACCTACTTTAAGTCATATGACCAGAACGAGCTTTGCAATTCCTGTTATCAGTCAGGAGAGGAATGATACTGCCAATTTTCAGCTGGATCGTCCCAGTGTTTTGGCCAGAGAAGTCGAAAAAGGAGACAGACGGATGGTGCGCGATGACAATACTTTATCTGGAATTTAAATTCCAATGCATATGCATAGGGGGTGATTTTAATTGTACATTTGAGCCCAAATTGGACAGAAACTCACCGGAACCACATCCCGAAGCCCATGGTGATGTCTCCCTTTTTCTTTCCGTCGCCGGTTTCCTTGATGTATGGTGCTTGATGCACCCAAATGACCAACAGTACACATGGTGTCGATACTCCAATGGTCAAGTGTCCTTAGCGAGGCTTGACCGTTAATACATAACCCCCCGTTTTTAGAATGTGGTGGCCTCCTCAAATATTTTCCCCTCAACCTTCTCTGACCACCACATGGTCACTGTGGGCCTATCCTGTCCACAATTCCATCATAAAAGCGCTTATTGGAAATTTAATACTAGTCTCCTCAATGATGCCCTTTTTAAGGAAGCTTTTCACAATTACTGGATAGCTTTAGCTGAAAAAAAGCCTTATTTCCCATCTAGTAATGTTTGGTGGGACAACCAGAAAACCCATATATGGCTGTTCTGTTAACACTTTAATTCATACAGGACTCATGAAAGTCGAATCACATTGGCCAGGTTGGAAACCGAAATTCTAAAACTGGAGAACAAACTGGTAAAACAAGAGAATGAGACAAATTATATATTACTCCTTGAAAAAAGGACTCAGCTTAGGCAATTCTTGCAGGAAAAGGCTACTGGATCATTAGTTAGGCTTAGAATACAAAATCTAAAAGTATCGGAAAGCCCTAGTAAATCCTTTTTTCACCTCAAATCCGAAACCAAGCCATCTCGGCTTATTTTATCAGTAATGGACCCCAGTGAGAATGTAATTACAAATTCTGATGAGGAAAAAATACCATTAGAAAGTTATATTCAGAACTATTTTCAAAAAAAGATGTTTGTGAGGATAAGATAAGCGTCCTTGCCTCCCATCTCCCATCCCTGACTGAGACTCAGTGTCTGGAGCTGGAGGTGCTGTTAACCCTCGCAGAATTAGAACGAGCCCTGGGTGAAATGGACTCTGGAAAGGCACCAGGAATTGATGGCATACCTGCTGAATTTTACTTGGAATTTTGGGACCTTGTTGGTCCATAACTCTTGAACGTTATCCAGGAATCTTTGCGATCTGGTGTAAAGACAAAAATTGAAACTTAGCACATGTCAAGTACTCTTCATGGGGAATGAGCATGATTTTTTTTATGACATCATAGGTGCCTTTGTTATGATGTCATAATTGCATATGTAGAAGGCTACATCTGATCAGTATGAAAATTTTTGAGGGTCATCTGGGGCTAAAATCGTTCATGAAAATTGTTTTGATGACATCATCGTTTTTTTGTTTTTGGCAGCGACATTATTTGGCAGCCATATTTTTTTTTATTTTTTTTTAAACCTTCAAAAATCTTCTTCTCCGAAATGGCTGAACAGATCGAGGCAAAACTTTGCACATATGACCACCTATCCATGTGGAACAAAAGATTCACACACATGCTGTCATAGGTCACATAGTTTGGCAGCCATATTGGATTTACCCTAAAACATATAAAAGTCTTCCTCTCCAGAACAGCTGGACAGATTGAGGGCAAACTTCACAAAAATGTTCCTCAAGGCATGGGTGTACAAGGTTGTTAAGGAATAATTGAAAAGTCGCATGGTTTGGCAGCCATATTGGACATAAGAAAAAATATTAAATAATGCTTTTTCTGGAACTACTTAAGCAATCAATGTGAAACTTCACAATCGTGATGAAGTAGGGATGGTGAATACATGTTTTAAATTTCAACTTGATTGAACACATGGTCTGGCAGCCAGAATTATTATATTTGTTGATCTGGGTTTCTTTTTTTTCTTGATTATTATTTTTTTATTTACTTATTGAATTAGGCTCACTTGGCTGTGCCTGGATGGGTTTGAGGGTAGGGCAGTATCCAGGTTCCTCCTGATGACTTCATCTTTGCTTTTTTTTGTTCGTGAAAAATTAAAGACCATTTTCCAGTTCTAGAATATTTTATTCAAGTGGCTCGAATAATGATTTCTCGACCAGATAGATATAACGTTGCAGACCCTCAACGTTACTGGCTAAGAAAATTTCTGAGTTGCGCTCGGAATGAACTCAAAGCTCATGGCTGACGTAATCTTTGCCGGTGACCGCTTATCGATGAAACTATTAATTGCTCGCCTAAATATCAATGGTGGTCGCACAGATCTCCATAAAGTGCAACTTAAACAGCTAGTTGAGTGTAACAAGGTTGATGTCTTACTTCTTCAAGAAACTCACTCTACTGATGATTCTTCAACTGAGTGGGAATTGTTTGTTAAAGGACATTGGTTTTTCAGTTGTCTTTTCAAGTCTGATTGCTGGGATAGCCCTGTTTTTTTTTTTTTGGTTAACTCTTCCTTTAACTTTGGTTTCCTTTAAATATATTGTGAAGGGATATTTAGCTTCCCTGACTTTCTCCATTGGTCAACAGCTTTTCACAATAGTCAATGTGTGTGCATCAAGTTCAAATGCTGAAAGAGGAGAGGAGATTGGGACCATACTCTGTGCAGAGCGTTGATGCTGCTTAAGCAGTCTCCTCAGCAATTGGGCACAATCCTGGACGGGTCGCCACTCCGACACAGGATACCAGCATGCTGGCACTCATTTTGCCGATCTTGGAAGGACGACAGGCCGAGTTAATCCCACCTGGTATTATATTAATTCAACAGCTGAGCGGGATTCGAACTCAGAACCCTAGGATCCAAAGCCCACCACCCTAACCATTAAGCCAACACCAGGCATAAATGCTGAAAGATCTTCCTTTTTTTGACCATCTTTATTCGTTTCTTGCTGGTGTTCCTCCTGACTACTTCCTATGTATTGGAGGAGATTTTAGTTGCACACTAAACCCCTCCCTTGAGAGGAATAGAGCTGAGCCGCATGTAGCGAGCATAAGATCTCTTGTTCACTCAATCCCAAGATTCAAGTAAACTGACATTTGGAGATTGCAACATCCAACGCAGCAATAATTCACTTGGTGTCGCTGCTTGAACAATTTCGTGTCTCCAGCTCGACTTGATAAATTCGAAGTTTCTAATTATTTCCTTAACCTCGTCAGAAACACTTCTATTCTCCCATCTGGGTTTTCTGATCACCATGTAGTTATTATACGGTTTCAGTTGCCATTTGTTAAGGTGGTGAGCCCATCTTGGGAGTTCAATACAGCACTCCTTCAAAACAAATTCTTTGTTTCTTATTTTAGGACCTTGTGGGCACATTACATCACAATGGATCAGGAGTTCTCTTGTTTACATCAGAGGTGGGACAAGGTTAAAGTTCAAATTAGAGTTTTTTATCAAAAATTTTCACAACAGTACTAGAAATCGCAGCATCAAAATAGACCAGGTGAAGACGCAAATTCTTCACTTTCAAAACAAGGTGTCCACTTCTAATTATAATGGGCAGCAACAAAACGTGCGAAAAGAAAGCCCTTTTGAATGAATGAATTATTGGCCGAACGTGCAAAAGGTGCACTTCTTCGGATGAGGATGGTTCACTTACAACAACCGAATACTCCTAGCAGGTTCTTCTTTAAGCTAGAAACTGCCTCAAAAAATCATAAACAAATATTGTCCTTGCGTTCTGTTGACGGAAGGATTTTGACTGATCCGAGTGACATTAAACTTCAGTTAAAATTTTCTTTTCTCACCTCCACTCCTGTAAACCCACTTCCCTCGGCCATCTTACTATAATTCACCATCCGTCCGTCTGTCTGTTCCCAGATACCGTAAAAATGGCTGAACCGATCGCAACCATTTTTTGGGTGTGTAATCCCGGGACCCCTTGGAGTAAAATAAGCATAAATATAATAACATGACCCCCTTGATGGCTCCTGTAACGAGCAGGTGCTTCTATTATACATTAATATACTGATTCATTGCCTACACTTACGGAAGTCCAGAACTTGACTGTTGAGGGTGAAATAACATTCGATGAACTTTCCAGTGTTGTAAAATTATTGCCCACAAACAGGGCACCTGGTATAAACGGGTTGCCAGTCGAATTCTTCAGCACCTTCTAGGATCTGCTGGGATCAAATGTATTAATCATATTTCTAGAAAGTATACAGACTGGTGAACTTCCTTTAAGCTGTATACGTGCTATCATTTCATTAATTCCGAGAAAAGGAGATCTTCAACTTATTGAGAACTGACACCTGATCTCTCTACTTTGTGTTGACTACAAAATACTGTCCAAGTCACTTGCTAATCACTTAAAGACTTGAATTGGACACATTGTATATCCTGACCAGTCTTATTGTATTCCCAGTGGATCAATATTTAACGATATATTTTTACTTACGAAATCTAAAGATTTCGTAAGTATATTGATGACTTCCGTCATCTGTTTGTGTGTTTGCTTATTTATGTGTGTTTGTGTGTGTTTGTTTGTTTGTAGGCAGAATAACTTGAGAACGGAAGAAGCTACCAATGTCAAATTACACCACGTGATTCAGGAGGGTCATGGCTAGTGCTGATTAGATTTTGGTCAAAATAAGTCAAAGGTCAAGGTCACAGTGAGGTCAAACATTCGATTCTTGATGGTTTGGTACAGAATCATCGTAGAAACTTCTGGTTTGCATCGCTACCTTCTCCAGAGACAGCTTTTATTTGACAAGGTCAGAGGTCAAGTTGACGATTTCGTAAGTACCAGTCGATGACTGCTTGTTACGAAATCTAAAGATTTCATAAGTATATTGATGACTTCCGTCCTCTGTTTGTGTGTTTGTTTGTTTGTGTGTTTGTTTGTAGGCACGATAACTCGAGAACAGAAGAAGCTACCAATGTCAAATTACACCACGTGATTCAGGAGGGTCATGGCGAGCGCTGATTAGATTTTGGTCAAAATCGGTCAAAGGTCAAGGTCACAGTGAGGTCAAACATAATTCCGTAAATTCATGTGGAGAGATGGAGTATTTTTGCTTCGGTCGACGTTACGAGCTCGTTTTAACTTCGATTTTAATTTTGTCTTCGGTTTTTGCGATCGCTTAGGATGCTTAACACTCGGTTGTCGAAATTCTGGTAAAAATCGGATGTTTTGGAGACGTTTTAAGATTGTATAAAAAATATTTCACTCGCCGCGTCACGGCTCGTCACGTGGTGCAGCGCGCTCGAGCAGACGCGTCGTTGATCACGTAAAGGTTTTCCGTGTGCGCGCTGACAGTGTTTTTGATAAAGATGGTGTTTAAAAGTCATTTTTATCCCAATAAAGGTTATCGTCGCATGCCTGACTCGCTAAGCCGTCCGATTATGCAAAGATTGTTGGTGGATGGCCGAATATTACGGTTTTGTGACTTTGATAAATTAGTATTAAATAATTGTGTGGAGAAATGGAGATTTTTGCTTCGGTCGACGTTACGATTTTTGATGGTTTGGTACAGAATCATCGTAGAAACTTCTGGTTTGCGTCGCTACCTTCTTGAGAGACAGCTTTTATTAGACAAGGTCAGAGGTCACGTTGACGATTTCATAAGTATCAGTCTATGACTGCTTGTTTTTCTGTTCGTGATTTGATTTATATTTGTTATTAACCTCCGCGATCGAAGATGGATGGAGGTTACTGTTTTCACCCCTGTCTGTTTGTTTGTTTGTGAACAGTATTACGGAAAAACTCCTGGACGGATTTCGACGAAACTTGGTGGGGGGATTAGGTATGGTCCAAGGATCATGCCATTAGATTTTGGACTTGGTCCAAAAAAAAAACTTAGAAAATTTTGCAACTTAAAAAAAAAAAAAAATTCTATTTTATTTGAAAAATATTTGAATTTTTTTTTTTTTGCATTTCTACATGTTTTAAGTGATTTCCAACCCCTCCAAAAAAATTTGTTAGAGAAAAAAAAAACAAATTTTGCAACTTTTTTTTCAAAAAAAATTTCGATTTTATTTTTTTGGCATTTCTACATGCGCGTTGATCTAGTTTAGTTTATTCAATCGTGGTTCAGTAGAGTCTGATCCGTTTTGACCTACAATGAATTGGATATCAGGTTCACTTAAGTGACCCAGCAGTATTGGTGGCGGAGGTTTTGCACTCTACCGAGTGCTCCCCCTCTCGTTGTCAGAATGTTAACACTGGCCTGATATGATGTTTCTCGATCAATAAAAGGCTTTTAATAGTGTTCACCATTCGTATTTATTTGAATTTTTTCAAGGGGTTTGAGTTTGGTTCTTTCTTTATTTCTTGTATTAAATTGCTGTATCACAACTTCAGTTTAATAAACATCAATAACAGTTTGTGTTCACCTTTTCCAGTTCAGTGAGGTATTAGACAAGGTTACCCTCTCTCTACATGCCTGTATTCCCTTGCTATTAAACCTTTGCTGATTTATTTTCCAAAAAAGCTTTCTGGTTTATCAATGGCACCTCTTGTTAATCCTGTTGAGGTGCTTGCATATGCTGATGATATCTGTGTGTGATTGTTAACACAGTCTGACATTATTGCCCTTACAAGTGCTCTACATGAATTTAATCTGGCATCTTCTGCTACTGTCAATTGGAGAAAGAGTAAAGTTTTGTGTCTTGGTCCTACAGGGTTATTTATCCCACCTTCTCTGCCTAAAGGCTTGCAGTGGAAGTATGATGGTGTTAAGCATCTTGGGGTGTTTCTTTGGAATGAGACATCTTTAAAGAACTGGGATCAGCTTGTTGATCAAATCTCTCACACTCTTAACCATTGGAAAAAATTGTCCAGCCTCCTGTCTTAGAGAGGTAGAGTGCTGATGTATAATTTATAGCTTGTCTGTTTCCTAACTCTGGCATCGCATGACTGTCTTACAATCCCCCAAATCACTTATCATTAATTTGCAGCGAATCCTTGTGGATTTTTTTTTTCTGGAATGGCATTCATCGGCTTCGAGCAGATCTTAAAAGTTTCCCGCCAACAAAAGGTGGTCAAGGGCTCGTGGACATTACCAGCAAATTACTGTCCTTTTGGCTGACTATCTTGTGTCAACTTCTGTACAAGGAAGTCCTGTCTTGGCAGCCTCTGGCTTCTTGCTTGCTGCAGCAAGCCAGTGAGCTCAGGTATGGCCCTGAGCTCTTTCTACTTGACCTGTGATGAATCGACACCTCATTACTGCCCTCATTTTATCAAAGTCTCCTGAATGCCAGTCAGTGTCTCATTTCAGTATGAGACAAGGATTCGTATCAATTTTGTAATCTTATGTGTGACCCTGTCTTTTACAACAGCCTGTTCCATCATGACTGCCAAAGTAGATCCCGAATGCAATCTTTCATTGAATCTGGTTTCTTCCTTGTCAGGGACTTTGTTAATCATACTTATTTTGGATGGCAAACCCTAAACCAGATTTTGGAAGTTTGCCATGTTAAGTCAGCTCATTTAATTGGACGACTTCTACGTTCAATTGTTAAAGTGTTCAAATAATTTAATTTATCGTGGCCTCCATTGCATGGTGCTGAAGATGCAAGTACAACACATCCTGACTTCCCTGACTTTTGTTTTTCTAGTACTCCCTCCACAAAGCCTTTACAAACCTGTACAAAGACTGCTCTGTATGGGCAATGTCTTAATGTCGTTATTTCTGCCAACCTCAATAGTACACACACTGATCACCCACTGGAAAGAGCTTCTGCCTGTGGGGGGTTCCATTATCTCCTGCCTGGTCCTCCATGTATACGTCACCTGTGTCTAAACATGCCGGAGACAAACAGTGGAGGCTCACACACGACTCCTTACCTTCAAAAGTGTTTTTAAAAAGACTGAACCTTGTGTCGTCTGATGAATGTCCTTTTTGCCGTTACTCTGAGGATATTTTCCACACTTATGTTGGATGCCAAAGGCTGGTTCCGCTTTTTCAACTCTTGATAATTATTTTCCAGGAATTTGGTTTGTGTTTTTATTTCCATTATTTTGTGTACTGTATGCCTGTATCTTACAAGAATGTCAGATCTTAAGTTGCAGATTTCCTGCTTGCGGAAGCAAAACTCTCGATATACATTACTCGGAAGAGAATGATTTTGGGTGTAAATGCAGAAGAATGCAGTGCTTTACTAGCCTTTAAAGGCTCTTTATGGTGCCCGTCTTAAAACGGAATTTCATTTTTACTGAGAGATGTCTCAAGTTAATGATTTAATACAGAAATGGTGCAAAGTTGAAGTTTTGTGGAAGGCGGAGGGAGATGAATAATTTTTGCTGCTTTAATTAGTATCTCATGTATTCCGTTTTTTTGATTTGTTACATCTACATTGACTGGGATTGTTTATTCCTTGTTTCTTTTAAACTTAAAAAAACTTATCCTATGCATTCACAAGCCCCAGATATGGCTTACCCATCGGTATTCAGAAGCACCCAAACCAGATACAGTGTCTCCCTCCAACCCTTTCCTTGTGCAGAGGCACACCCCAGCTTTCTCTCAGGTACTTCTCCAAGTATTTTTGGCTTATTTTAAAAGCTTTGTGAGCCATTTTAGATGACAATCCTTACTGCGCATGAACTATAACAATTCACATGCTCTGAAAATCGCTATTTCTAGGGGTTTCTGCGCATGCACGCTGAGCATTCATGGATGGATTACATCTTTTCAGAAGTCCCATATTATGCAAAGATTGGTATTCCCATCGGCGAAGTAATGGGTCTTATATGTGAGAAATTAATGAAAATCCTATAAAGCAGGAGCTCCAAGAGCCATATAACCACACTCATATGCGACGATCTAAAAATTGCATCACATCTACACAATGAGTATGCAAGTACACAAGTCTGAAGACGACGATGGTTCACGAGCGGTATTTGACCATGTAGATTGTTTCAGAAGTCAAGGATGAGACAATGTGATAATGTTTGACCAAGTTATAAAAATGATCAACATGATGTGGCACGGGTGACAGGTTATTCGCTGCAAAATGTCGAAAACCCGGTTTCATTCAATAACTTTAAAAATTTGACCTTTGCATAACCTTTAAAGGTCACAGAACAATGTTGTGGACATTATAATAAGGAAACAGGATATGTGCTATAGCTTATTGGAGTTAGTTCGTCGAAGAAGGTCGAAAACCCGGTTCGATTCCCACAACTTTGAAAATTTGACCTTTGTGAACTATAAAGGTCAAAGGTCAAGAATTATGACCTTTGGTGCAAAAGTTCCTCTGGAACATTCCAGGAACAATATAACGTCATATAGGCTATATGGCATTTCGCACTCCTCGTTACTGGCTAAGAAAATTTCTGAGTTGCGCTCAGAATGAACTCAAAGCTCATGGCTGATGTAATCTTGAAACTATTAATTGCTCGCCTAAATATCAATGGTGGTCGCACAGATCTCCATGAAGTGCAACTTAAACAGCTAGTTGAGTGTAACAAGGTTGATGTCTTGCTCCTTCAAGAAACTCACTCTACTGATGATTCTTCAACTGAGTGGGAATTGTTTGTTAAAGGACATTGGTTTTTAAGTTGTCTTTCCAAGTCTGATTGCTGAGATAGCCCTGTTTTTTTTTTTTTTTGGTAAACTCTTCCTTTAACTTTGGTTTCCTTTAAATATATTGTGAAGGGATATTTAGCTTCCCTGACTTTCTCTATTGGTCAACAGCTTTTCACAATAGTCAATGTGTGTGCATCAAGTACAAATGCTGAAAGAGGAGAGGTGGTGGTCCCCTCTCATTGGCTGCCTGCTGCTGTTAGTGAGTGGTGCTGCCTTCCAGGTCATCGTGCCCCTCTACAGGGTTCCACAGTTCACTCCTCCAACTTGACTTGTTCTCTTTGGCCAAATAGCCATTGATGTTTCCATTCCATTATAACCAGTGCCTTTCTGGTGCCTTTATGTCCACAAGTCCTCCACCTGGCCTCGCCTGTATCGGAGATTTAACATGACACAACCTTTCTCTATTCTGCTCCATGCTTTACATTCACTGCCCCCTTAGTGCACATATTACATGCAACTTATCTCTAACAGATCCCTGTTACAGGTGCAAATCTAAGCTACTCAAGTACATGGACAAAGTGTTGCTGTGTTTGTGTGTTGCTGATACCCTGCTTATATTCTAAATATTCCTGCCATAATATTGTTATGGGCCGGGAGTCGGTGGCAAGAACGACCGTTAGGTGGGGAAGTTTACGCCATCTCCCACCGGTCTCCCTGGAATTATAGGTCGTCGCTCCGGATAACTCCGAAGCCGGCGGGTCGATTAATCAACCGTGAAAAGCCAATGTCTCGACCACGTGGTGTAGGGTTAATTGTCTAGATCCCAATATACCTAAATAACCACGCAGTCTTGGCTACCGGGGACTCATGCCCTAGGCATGTCTTTCTCAAACCGGATCACTCTACCGACTGCAGTAGAGTTCCAACTAACGACTACCAACTCCGGCTCGGTTGCAGCCGAGCGGAAACTGCCAAAGCCATGCCGGCTCGGATTAACAGATTATCAGGGATGAAACCCCGTCTGAACTCAGACCCGGACCATGCTGGACCACATAAAGAAAGAACAGAAACTAGCTGGGAACATTTCTAATAATTTATTTACAGTAAAATAAAGACACAGGGCAGACTTATCGCGAATTTGCAATGCAGTATTTACAATGATGAAATAAACACTCAAACAATTTACTTATAGACGGGCCCACACGCAGACACACACACACACACACACACACACACACACACACACACACACACACACACACACACACACACGAAGAGAAACCCTGGAGTTCTTTATTGGACCCTCCAGCCGATGAGAGAGATACGAGCTGGGGGTCAGAGTCCGGACGGGTACCTTGCCGTCGGAGAAAGGGGGTACTCCGTGCTGCAGCACCTGCCAATGGTCATCGGCCTGGTCCCAGTCGCACATGGGGGACTCCTTGTTTGTGGTGGAGCTCGGTGGTGAATGGTCAGGGTCCACAGAACTCTCCCCAGAACAGCCACCGTAATGAACGTGCCCCCTCGAGAACTCCAGTACTTCTTCCCAGAGCGTGCTCGGGGATCTTTATCCACCTCCCTCGTGAAACACACACAGCTCTCGCACTGCTTTGCTCTCAGACACCACCAGCGCCAACGCCAACAACCCTCTGAGTCTCCGAGATATATATATCTCCTCCCACACGGGGAGGGGCCTTGGTGAGAATCATCTCGCTGTCCATCCCTCATTGGCCCACGGCTACACCCCACTGGGGTGGAGCCGTGGCCCTGTTCAGAGACCCCATATTCTCCACGTGGCTCCGCTCTCGTAGAGTAACAGTATCCATGTTGCGTTGGTGCAAGAGTTAAAATATGTGTGGAAGGAGCGTTGGTGGGAGCGGCAAGGAACGGCTGCAAGACCCTGCCCTGGCAAGTCAGAGTGCTTGTAGACAGCGGGTGGGTAGTGGATCGTGATGGGGGATGGATCATGCAGATGGGATGGTTTATTTGATGGCTCTTTGGATATAAGAACCTCATCATCGTCACAACGTCACAACGTACGTTTTAGAGCCTCCCACTAAACAAAAAGGAAAGGGACCTGACTACACACGTATTTGCCGGCATAACTAACTATGGGACCTGAATGTTGAGTGCGCATGGTTTCCAGATTCGTAACAATATTCAGGGACCTCAGTCGGTGTAACGAATGGACTGAATTGTTAATATAATGCACTTTTACTTTGAATCCACAGCTAACAGCAGTGCAGGAATTTTTATTTTTGCCAAACCGCAGGAAGCACCCAGTATGCGACTTCTACTGCACAAACCATGTCAGCAGGAAACGTGGAAAGAACATCGATTGCATTCTGTGGGTTAGTCAACAGCTCTGATAGCCAAGGGGATATATCCATATTCATCCTCTTTCCTGGCTTCCTGTGTCCTGACTTTGAAACATTTTGGCACACATAATGCATACATATTGTGTGTGCCAACCCTGCCACTGCAAGATGAAACCCTCCCACTTAAACTCATTTTCATTGGAAATTCAGTGGGTCCAAATTTTCTGATAACTTGCTTGTTGTCCAAAAATCAACATTATTTTAATTTATTTTAATTCTCAATGACACATGTTATGTTAATTTTGCACTGCTATTGGGGTAGTACGGGTGAATATCAAATTGGCAGAATTTACTTGTCTGCATCTAAATTCCCTTGAGTATTGTCAATGAGCACACTGTCTCTTGTAGACAATAATAATCAGGCTGCCGTTTAATCGTTCACTTGGTTTTGGATGTGAAAGAATATGACTTTGATCTGGTACCATGGCCAACTTCCAAACCTGTTGTATTGAAGGGGTGTGAGGTTGATCACCATGCCTCATTCGGACCCCTCTTCTTTGTATATCATGCGGTGTGGGTGGGTAGGTGGGGGGGGGACCCTCGGGCTCCATGAGCATTTAGAAGATCAGATCAGGTCAAATATGGTATTTTTGAAAACGTTTATGCTTCACTAAGCCAATAATTGGAGACAAGCTGTTTGTAGGAAAATCAACCGGTTTCGCTCAACAAGATTGCCATTGAAGACTGTCCACAAACATGTTTCATTTAGTTATTTAAATAATCAAATGTTTTAAAAAATAAAATCTTTAGCTTATAGTTAGGTTGCCTTTGGAATATTTTCATTCATGTTGGCTTACATAACCATGGCAAATATGATAGTTTTCATGAAGTTTTTCTTCACCAGTGAATATGTTCTGAATAAGCAGAGCATACAAAATTCATGACACTAAATAGAACAAGACTGTGTCTCAAAATGGAAACTTGATGAAAACGACAGTTGAAATTAAGTTGTAATTTTATTCATGTGTGTTCCCCTTATTCTCATGATAAAGGCTTGTTGAAGGTTTGATACCAAAAACTCAATTCGTAAAAATGTTATGGCCCGGACAGACAAGTTGACGCTCAATGGTATATATATATATATATATATATATATATATATATATATATATATATATATATATATATATATATATATATATATATATATATATATATATATATATATATATATATATATATTTTTTTTTTTTTAATATAAAACACAAAGCGATTTAAAACAAGGACAAATGTGTCCAAGAGCAGCGGCCTAAAGGTTTTGTCGGATAAAAAACAACAACAACAACAACAACAACAACAACAACAACAACTTACGGTATTTTGTCACGTGCCTTGATTAAGCCAATAGCGAGACCCGTCATAGTGTATTTACGTATTTACGAAATATAGTGTATTTACGAAATAAATAATGTATTTACGAATTTACAATACATTAAATGGAATAATCTTTGAATAGTAACGTGAACTTTTCAAAACTTTAAAGCAAATGTCCGAATATATTTAAAAGTTCATGATAGACGCTCTCAAAAGGCACTGTCTATGTGAGGATGTGTACAAGTGTTTAGTATTTAAGGAGATCCGGATTGTGTATATAAAAGAGCCGAGTCCGAATATTAAGGTTTTGGAAGAAGAAGAAGACGAAGAAGAAGAAGACGAAGAAGACGAAGAAGACGAAGAAGAAGAAGACGAAGAAGAAGAAGAAGACGAAGAAGAAGAAGAAGAAGAAGAAGAAGAAGAAGAAGAAGAAGAAGAAGAAGAAGAAGAAGAAGAAGAAGAAGAAGAAGAAGAAGAAGAAGAAGAAGAAGAAGAAGAAGAAGAAGAAGAAGAAAAAGAAGAAGAAGAAGAACAAGAAGAAGAAGAAGAAGAAGAGAGAAGAAGAAGAAGAAGAAGAAGAAGAAGAAGAAGAAGAAGAAGAAGAAGAAGAAGAAGAAGAAGAAGAAGAAGAAGAAGAAGAAGACTACTGAGCGTTCTTAGAGCTACGCGAGACACTGCTAAAAATAGGACCACTGCAGCTCATCTAGGCCCTGGCCTCATGTTGTAACCCAAATTTGGTGGCATTCTGTCTGGCTGGTGGGTCTGAAGAAGAAGACGAAGAATGTTGAAGAAATTTACTAAGTCGGCCATTTTGACCTACTTTAAATCACGTGAGCGGAACGAGCTTTGCAATACCGCAAAGTTTCAACCAAATCGGCCCAGCGGTTTGGCCGGAGAAATCGAAATAGGAGACGGACGGACGGTGCATGATGACCATACCTTATCTGGAATTCCAATAATCTCACAGCTCGGAATTCCAATTCCAGATCAGCCAAAAATAGGACGTCTTGCGCTTGACACGCTGCGGTGAGGCTAATAAGGGCTATTTATAGTCACTATGAGTATTTTGACCCAATTTTTAATTATTTTCTGCATCTTCTCATCATAAAGGTTTGTTGAAAATTTTATGACAAAAGCTCAAATGGTAAAAAGGTTGTGGCCGAGACAGATACACACACACACACACACACACACACACACACACACACACACACACACACACACACACACACACACACACACACACACACACACACACACACACACACACACACACACACACACACACACAAACAGACAGACAGACAGACAGACACACACACACACGTGATTAAAATATACCGTCTCCCGCTGCACAAAGCTGAGAGGGAGGGGGATGGGGAGTGGGCCAGGGGGTGGGGTGGGGTGTTAACAACCATGGCCTAAACTGAAGTCTGTCGCAGAATCCTGGGAAGGTGGTGAAAGTGACAAGAATCATCTCGAAGTAACCTGTGCCAAATATAAAATTACTAATCCGATCTGGAGTGTCATATCCTGTTACAGAGTGGTTGTGCTGCAAAGCAGTTTCTTTGCCAGGGGTCATGCTGGGCAGTTTGCCATCTCCCTCCCAGCAGTAGTTAGGGCTGGGAATTGGAATTTGGCCATTTTGCTGGTGATAGCAGGCATACTCTTCATAAAGGACTCTGTAGATTATTTAACATCCACCAACTAATGCTGGCAGACTGAATGCCAGTCTCACGTCCATCTGAGGGACGGCACACACTTTCATGAATCACCTTGCTTGTGAAACACCGGGATGACCGTTTTTTGCTGGGATGGGATTCAAACTCAGGTTAGAAATCTCCCAGGCTAGACGGCTAAGAGCTGAGTGTGAATATGTCTTGGTGATCCTGTCAGCCCAAAATGATAAAACCGACAAAAAATTGTGTTTGTGTGTATCCAATTGGAGAGCAATGTAAATGCAGTGCATGACTGATTGAAAATATTCATAGCACTGTATTGGAAAATTACTAACTGTGTGGCAGCTCAAAACTTATTTAGGTCTTCAATACTAAAAATGAACAAGTTGGACAACAGAATTTAAAGATGTGTTTTTATTTCGATAGTAGCAGGGGAGAATCTCCTTGAGCCAAAAGTACGTGTTCCACAAACCATTCATCTTATCTAAAATGTGTCCAGAGCCAGATTGCAAGAGATGAACTTATAATGAGAGCACACGCTTTTCTCTGAAATTCATGCAGTATCCAGTTGGGGCTCAATAAATGCATCTTGGCCACCTCTTGTTAGTCCTCGGGCCATGTATTTATTCGGTGTAGCAAGCATATTGTTGCGGACTCAGGGTTTGAGGCTCGTCACGAGGAGAAGCACTTGGGTTTCTCCCAAACAACTTTTCCTGCGGCGGCCGGGCACAGATAACTCCACACACGGCGGATTGCTCGGCAAACAGGAACGCTTGTTTATACGGCCAATCCTGCAGGGTTACACTACCTCGTATGATACTTTACATGTAGACGGCCGTGCCAAGGGGTGGGGGGGGGTCACGTAACCTCGACGTATACTTGTGTTAAACTTACCATATCAGGTGCAGCCTAGCGGAGCTGCCAAGTACGCACCGGCTAATGATGCAAATTATTGGGGTAGAACTTCCCACGAAGCTAATGTGTGGACCATGAAGGAGAAGACGAAACAGGCTGGGTACGTTTATAACAAGCAATTTATTATACGCAAGGGCGAGGAAAGTTATGTGGCACAGAAAAGGGTTTATTCACAGAATATACAGCAGGAGAAAGCAAGGAATTGTGGGTGTGGCAAAAGTAATGCAAATATGTTCAAAAAGAAAGAGGACACAGAGCAGAGTTAACCTGAGATAAACTTCTACAATCTCAATATATTTACCTCCACCATCGAAGGTGAAGGAGGTGATGTTTTCACCCCCTTTCTGTCTTTTTGTTTGTTTGTTTGTTTGTTATTTGCAAAATCAAAGATTTCTCAAGCATATTGGTTCATCGATTTTGTTATTCTGTCTGTCTGTTTGTCTGTCTGTTTATCACCTGCAGGTCACAATTTTAAACCAATCTTCACAAAACTTCACCACATGGTAGAGTTTGTCATAAGGAAGAAGCTTATTGTTTTTGAGGTCAAAAGGTCAACACAGGCCAAAGGTCAACAACTTCGGTGGTATTTCTAAAATCCTCAATTTACATCCGATTGACTTGGAATTTGAAGAGGACTTATACTTAAGTTCACTGAATTCAACCAGATAATTGTTTTTGAGGTCAATGCAGACCAAAAGGTCAACATAGGCCCATGGCCAACAACTAAGGTGGTATTTCTAAAATCCTCAATTTTCAACCCTTTGACTTGAAATTTGAAGAGGATTTGCCTATCAGGTCACTGAATTCAAACACCAATTATTTTTGAGGTCAACACAGGCCAAAAGGTCAACAACTAAGGTGGTATTTCTAAAATCCTCAATTTTCATCCGATTGACTTAAAATATAAATCCTGAAGAGGATTTATATTTCAGTTCACTGAATTCAACCAGCCAATTATTTTTAAGGTCAACATCAACAAAAAGGTCAACAACTAAGATGGTATTTCTAAGGTGGACTTGAAATTTGAAGAGGAGTTGCATATTTGGTCATTGAATTCAACCACCAATTGTTTTTGAGGTCAAATTTTTTGGGGGGATTTTGCAAGTATCGTGTTCTGCACGACGTCTTCTTCTTGTTGTTTGATTCGTTAGACCCATTTATTAGTTCGTCCTTTCCATATATCTAGTGGGTAAAGGAGAAAGATGCGTTGCATGGGACTCCTTCAGTTAGACTTCTTATATCCCTTCAATCTTCAACCGTTGAAGTCATTCCACTCCTTTGCTGCACCCCTTTCTCTCACACGGAACACACAAATCAAAAAAGACTATGAGTAACCAAGCAAGCATGCCGCGAGTGCCTCCTGTGCATTTGCGTGCCAATTCTCAACTGCCATTTCACCTCAGGCCTTCATTCCGCTCACCAAACTATACCACGCTCACCACAACCACTTCATACGGCGACCAAAAATCCCTGAAACAACCCACGCTTGCATATTCCATTACAAACGTGACAATAATTCACAATCTTTTACAAGGTATTTCCACCTCTTCCCCACAATGCCAGAACGTACTCCTACTTCACTACAAATGCCACAACGTGCTCCTGCTACTCTACAACCACCTCAACTGCCACATTCTCATCAAACACACCATAGCCTCGAAGGACATGGAGGAGATGTAGGTTGGGGTATTTCTGGGTATAACTCGAAGTGCGAATGTGTGCTGGAGCTCATTTAAGGACCTAAGGATAGCGCAGGGATTCCCCGAACATCCTACGTTTGAATGAAGGCCAGCACACGTTCCGGTCCGGAAAGTGCCTCCAAAAACCACGGCCCCATGTAAATGTCAGAGCTCCAGTGCGTGCCCCTGTTGGTCGGTGAGCGAGACATTTTTTTTTGCCTTCGGGGCATGGCGGGGCATGGCTACAACTGGTATGGACCAACAGGGGAGCTCAATTTTGGTGGAGCCTCTTTTGATCCGAAGTTTGGCTCCTCCCCTTGTACGGGGCTCATAAAACGGACAAGCGTGGCACATTTTGAGCAGAGCATCGCTGGGGACAGAGCTGGAGAGATCACAGAGAGCATCACAGGAGAGAATATCACCAGACATAATACCTCGCTGGGGAGACAGGCGGCGCAAGGCCAAGCATCGAGTCAGCATGACCAGGCATGGGGTCACTCATTGCTGCTGCGAGCAAAGAATGTTTCCACGTCACTCATTTAGGTTTCATCCTACAATGACATTTACACATACAGACTCTTACACAATTTCCAAGAGGATCTTTTCTCTCACACATTTTTCTACTACCATCTATTTCTCATCTACTGTGGACGAAAAAAAGCAATCAATGCGAGCAAGCCCGACCAACTGTTCTTTTCAGAGCAAAACCCAAGAGCGAACTGAAGAGTGAACCGAACTGACCTGCACCTCACATTCTTCCTCTTACACTACGCTGCATCACACGTTGCATTACACTTGCACTTCTCAAACACGCACCCTAGACACCCTCAGTATTTCTCCCTCCTTCCTTTTCCTAAGCGTTCTGGGTTGTGCAGTTCAGCCTTCTGCGCCAGGTATTTAGAGATCGTTAATCCTCAACTGTTTCTATCTCTCTAGGCTATCTCCAATTTTCCTCAGGTGTGTGTGTGTGTGTGTGTGTGTGTGTGTGTGTGTGTGTGTGTGTGTGTGTGTGTGTGTGTGTGTGTGTGTGTGTGTGTGTGTGTGTGTGTGTGTGTGTGTGTGTGTGTGTGTTAAGCATAAGTTAAGACTGTATAAGAATTTTCAGGATAACTTTGCACTGTCTTCTTTTGTAAATATTATTTGCCTTTTGCCATAACACACAAATTCCTTGCTTTCCCTGCTGTACATTTGCAATAAATCCCATGACTGTGCCACATAACCTTTCTCGCTCCTGGTTTGAATAAATGTGTTTTTTAGAAATGTTCCCAGCTCGTTTTTGTCCTTTCCTCCATTGGTCTAGCATGGCCCGCACCTTAGCTTAGGCTCCACTCAGCCGTACCTGATCCAATTGGTAATCTAAATAATGCAAGCATGTACCGAGGGCACAATTCCCCAATAAGGAGGTCACGTGTCCTTAGTTAATTTGTTATTAGACGGAGGACCCAAAGTCACGTGATCAAGTTATTGGCATTCAGGGTCGATTCGCGACCCGCCGAGACACAAAGTTATTCGTGTGTGATGGCTTGCGATTCCCGGTGAGTCTGGAGAGGAACCCGAGACAGCCACTCCCTCTTGGTTTTCCCATGACACCAGGTCTGCAACAACATATATATATATATATATATATATATATATATATATATATATATATATATATATATATATATATTATAGGAATGGAAATGAATAATATATGTATATCTGTATGTACGTGTATATATAATGGTTGCATTTTTGTTTTTTTATATTGTGGGTATCTCATTCATGGTAGTTTTTGAACACCTTTTGCACTTTATACATAAACTTGAATGGCACTCGGTAGAGCGCATACAGTGGCCTGCAAAAGTATTCAGCCCCTTCTGTCAATAGTTGGTAGAAGCATCTTTTTCAGCAATGACTGCTTTGAGTCTTTTTGGGAAGATGTCTCGAGCTTTGCACAGTGAGATGGTGAAATCTTGGCCCATTCTTCTTATGAAAATTGCTCTCATTCTGCCAAGTTTGATGGGGATCGTTGATGGACTGCAATCTTTAAGTCTTGCTATAAGTGTTCAATTGGGTTTAAGTCAGGGTTTGATTGGACCACTCAAGAACATTTATTTTCTTCTTATTCAGCCACTCCCGTGTGGCTTCAGCTTTGTGCTTTTATAACCATCTCATTTCTCTAGTTTTGTCATAACTCATCCACAAGTTTTTGAAATATTATGCAAAACAGTACATTGTTTTTGGCCCATCTCTTCTTCTTGCATATGGCAGCTTGGCTGCCAGGGGAGCTATCATTTTGTTGGGTTGATGCTGTGCCCCTATACCAGTATACTGGTACTCATTTCACTGACCTCGGGAGGATGACAGGGTGGGCAACACCACCTGGTGTTAATTAAGGGCCAACAGGGCTCGAACTCAAGACCCAAAGATCCCAAGCCAGCCACTCTAACCGCAAAGCCAATACCAGGCTAAGGTCCATCTATCACTGGTGAAGAATCACTTCAAAAAAATTTAATCTTGTAATTGCTCCAAATTCGGATCTTTACCAAAATCGAATCAATTTGTCCTTGTCACACACGCACGCACGCACGCACGCACGCACGCACGCACGCACGCACGCACGCACACACACACACACACACACACACACACACACACACACACACACACACACACACACACACACACACACACACACACACACACACACACACACACACACACACACACACACTTTCCACCAGGTTTCATATGAATCCGTCCATAACATTTTGAGATGTCGTGTTACATATAGTGTTTAGCCCTACTTTCACTCAATGGTGAAGAGAATTCAATTTGGTATCAGGGATTTGAACACGTGATCTTAGCTTCAAGAACTATGTGTTCGGATTGAGAACATCAATCAAGTGAACCCAATGTGGATGATGTTCACATTCTCTCAATAACAAACAGCCTAGATGGAGAGATAATATCCAAGATAGGCCTTGAGATCTTGCATGTACCTTTGTGGCATTCTTTTAACGTTTAACTTTCCTTTTAAAATCACGTGTTTGACTCATCTGTTTTTGTTGCTAACCCCCCCCCCCCCCCAAAAAAAAAACAAACAAACAATGCTTCGCTATAGGTTTGTTCATATGATCATCATGACTAAAAGTGAGCAGTGTTCACGATCGTGGAAAAAAACTGTAAATGACATCTTGTGCAATTGGAACAGGTTGGTTCTCCAAGCATGACGAAATCCTGTTGTTTGGTTTACCTGAAAAATCTTTTAGATCCATCAAGTTGTGTGAGAAGACTTAAAAATGATTTTACTGAGGTTTGACTAAACAAGACTCAGGGATGGTCCAGCTGGCTGCGAAATGAGCCAGACTGTGTACGACCATTTAGTAGCTTTATTATCGGCATTTTAAAAGGCAGTTGTGTAGCTGCCAGACACTCTATTAAGGAAACTGTAAAATAGACTTTTCAGAGGAAGTTTATTGAGAGACAAAGCAAGGGGCTGTGCTGTGACTCCTGTGAATATTCTGAGATGTCAGGTGAAACATGCTACTGAGCCTGAGTTCTGACTTGATTTTCTTTTGCAGTCATTCTGTGAAAAATAACTGCCGATTGAGCTTCTTGTGAATAAATTCCACCATTTGGACCCGGAACTTTGCAAGAGGTTTCTGGAATATAGGCCGCCATTTCAGAGATACAGTACATTACATTATATAAATGTAAGTTTGGTCACCCGATCAAGATCGAGTTGTTTAAACTTCAGTAAAACATCAAGAAGGTCGTTATTTAAAGCTGTAGCAAAAATACCCCAAAAAACTCAGAAGTGCAACATGGCAATGACAAGCCAACTGACCTCCTCATTTCCTTTTTTAAGGTCGTACGGTAGCCAACGACCACACCATACATGCAGTGTAGTCCTGCGGAGACTGTGGATCCTTTGTTTATTATTTTGCATTCTGCATTTGGAATATAAATATTTAAATGCAAGTGGTTTGATTCCAGAATCCCGACAGAGAATCGCTATCTAACACAGAAGCCCAATCCAAGCACCGCCCCTCTCCCCGCTGAAGGGGACACCAGACGTACAGCAGTCGATCGGCCAAAATGCCGTTATTTCTTCTTTTAACCAATTCAATTTGGTTAAAAATTGAAAGTTTTTGTTGTGACGAACTTCTGCATCTGAAATAAGATATTGAGCTTCCTATTCACTGTAATCAGACGATGTTGAATCAAAGTTTAGGAGATAGGCTTTATTGATCACCATAGAATGCAGCGTCGATCAGCATCATACAAAGCCGTATTGGCGGTCTCTTCTTAAAGCTTATTCTGTATCCTCTCACATGCCACACCTCATGCTTTCTATCGATAATGGAGGTACTGTGAAGGCGATTTGTGTTCTTCAGTGATCAAATGCATAATTCAATTAAAAGCAAGGTTTAAAGAGATTTAAAGGTATATAAATAAATTGATTTTGGGTTTTACCGCCATTTTATCCAGTGTCTATGACGTCACCCTATCTAACACATTGCATTAGTTCTTCGTGCCTGTTGTTTGAGTCCTTTATAATGTCCTTAAAAAACAGTTAATTTACTGTTTGAAATGATTTTCAATTTTGTTTGACTGCCAGGCAGAAGACAAAAAAAAAAAAATTCTCACTCCTCTCTGCGCATGAACGATTGGGACAAATTCAGAGCCAAAGAACTTTTAAATGCCAGGCTTGTCTTCCAATTAATATTCCGATTTGTGTTCAAAATATAACATTCGATTTAAATAGCTTGTTCCCCAATCATAAACTGGTGATCATAAACTGATAAGACAGACGTACAGATGGACATGAACCAATTGCAGAGCTGTCAACACAAACCTGCTTGAAGGAGTAAGAATATTTAATGAATAGTTATAGAATTTAATATTAATATATTTAATTAATATTAATAGAACAAAGCAACCATTTAATTATCAACTGCTTCTATAGACAATAAAATGGAACATAAATATTTGATTACAATGTAATGGATTTTTTTTTTTTGCAACAAATTTACACTTTTACATGTCACAGATAATGGAAACTATTTTGGTAGAGATAATGAATGGATGCATTTTGCTACATTTATACTCATTTTAAAACTGTTCATTAGTCATGTAACTAACACACAATTTAACTTCAAACTCCTATTGATTACAGACAAAACAAATTTACACTTTTACATGTCACAGATAATGGAAACTATCTTGGTAGAGATAATGAATGGATGCATTTTACTACATTTATCCTCATTTTAAAACTGCTCATTAGTCATGTAACTAACACACAATTTAACTTCAAACTCTTATTGATTAAAGACAAAACAAATTTACACTTTTACATGTCAGATAATGGAAACTATCTTGGTAGAGATAATGAATGGATGCATTTTGCTACATTTATACTCATTTTAAAACTGCTCATTAGTCATGTAACTAACACACAATTTAACTTCAAACTCCTATTGATTACAGACAAAACAAATTTACACTTTTACATATCACAGATAATGGAAACTATCTTGGTAGAGATAATGAATGGATGCATTTTACTACATTTATACTCATTTTAAAACTGCTCATTAGTCATGTAACTAACACACAATTTAACTTCAAACTCCTATTGATTACAGACAAAACAAATTTAGTACTAATTATATATTATGTAAACATATATTATACCTTTTCGCCAATGGTGTTTTCACTTGCAAATGCTTTGAGTACGGATCTTCATGAAGACTTGATCTTTTCATCCATTGCATGCATTTGTTTTGATGTGTCTTTCAACATCATGCAGTCCTTAGTGTTTGCAGATGATTGATTTATTGATTGCAAACTGTGCACCAGAAGTAATGCTGATTTGTCGAATCGAACACGAAACACGGATATTTCTTCGTCTATTGTGGATCGAACTTCATGTCATACTTCATGGCATCATGATACTTCATAATATTTGGCTATTTTGATGTTGAAGGACCATCAGATTCAGATCCGCTTTCGTCCATATTTACTCTTGAGAATAATAATGAAGAAATGGCGTGCGCAGAACTATATGGAACAGTGATAGAATTCTTCATTGGTTGGAAACTCAGCAGTTTTGACTAAGCACCCATCTAATGACTGTTTAAAATAAATATCGTTTCTAAAAAAATAATTAAAGCATGATATTTCAGTCGTTGAATGTGAGAGCATGATCTGAGTTGAAAAAGCATGAGTCTCACGCCAAATGTGTGAGTCGAAAAGCAATTGCTCAACCCCGCTTTTCACTTTGCGTACGTGGAGTAAAAATAAATTATTTCTTTACGTGTAATCTATACTAATAAAAGGGCAACGTGTGTGTGTGTGTGTGTGTGTGTGTGTGTGTGTGTGTGTGTGTGTGTGTGTGTGTGTGTGTGTGTGTGTGTGTGTGTGTGTGTGTGTGTGTGTGTGTGTGTGTGTGTGTGTGTGTGTGTTTGTGTGTCTCTTCCATAACTCCAAAATTATAAAACCTAGCAGCATGAAACTTTGCATGCATACTAAGAAAACTCAATGGAAGTTCAAGAGTGAAAATTGGGTGTTTGGGTTAATTAAAACACTCCTTTTAAAGATAATTAACGGCCTTATTTAATTATATCCTTCATAAGGTGATCCTCGGCCACCTCACTGTCTGGGGTATGAAGGCGTTTCCTGGGTAAACTCGCTGGGGTTTGAAGCTGCCATGTTTTTTGACCTGCCCAACCATGCCTTGACTTGGAACAGGCTGCAACTTGGAACAAACTGTTCATCATAGCTACGAATCGCTGGGTACATTGCAATGCTTATAAATACTTATAGATGTTAGCATTCGTTGTTTTATTTAATTTCTGCATATCCGTTCGGCACAAGTATCTCTTAAACTAAGAAGAATTACAAAATTTAAGCTCCAGAATCGAACTTGCAAGCAGTTCCAACTCAGAGAAAAGTCTTCATTTGTCCAATTCAGACATAAGTGACATTTCAGGCGTCTCCGGGAGGTAGATGTTTAATATAATGGTTCGGTGATTGCCAAATGCATGCCAAGGGAGCCATTTCATATCGACCGTTTCGTTGGAGTGCTTGCTTGCATGCTTATCACTCTGGGCAAGTGCTCTCCAAGCTGCTTGGTTGTTCGTTTTTGGAAAAAGTACAGGTGCTTTCAATCTCACATCGATTAGACGTACGTTTCCATCTTTGTTGGGTCCCAGGGTGCTATGTGGTGGGTGCCTCGGGAGGTGTCTCATCCACTGAAAATGTGCAAGGATCCCTTTTGTGAGATCTCCATTTGGAATCCACCTCTCACTTCGACATCGATACATATTTAAAAAAACAAGAAGGTCCATCTGACCAGGTGTGCGCCAAGTTTGTTCTTGCTATGAAGGCATAGAGTATAGATCGACATTTTGTGTTTTGTGGCTTGATACATTATAAAATTGAATTTCTTAATTACCCCCTTTAAATCCTCTTTCAAAGAATGCTGTTTCAAGGTAAATCTTTGTGTTTGTCGTTTATATTTACTTGAGGTGTGTGTACATTTGAACGTGTGTGTATGTACATAAACTGTATGACCACAATGGCATTTTGCACCGGTGTGTGTGTGTGTTATTGGTTATTGGTCGTTGGATAATATCTCCATATACAGGATTTATAAAGTGGAATGGAGCCCTCCCATGTCTCAAAGTATCCACCTTCATAATAGTGAGTGTGTGTGTGTGTGTGTGTGTGTGTGTGTGTGTGTGTGTGTGTGTGTGTGTGTGTGTGTGTGTGTCTGTGTGTGTGTTGTTGGTTGTTACCTCCATATAGGGGTTTCAGAAAGTGGAACAGAGCTCTCCCAGATCTCAAAGTATCATCATCCGTTTGAGTGTGCGTTTGTGCATGTGCACGCGTGTATGTGTACGTGCAAGTTGCTGCTGTCTGCTAGCTGCACGTGTGGGTGGGTTTCAGGAGGTAAACATAGACCTACCACGTCTCAAAGTATGTGTGTGTGTGTGTGTGTGTGTGTGTGTGTGTGTGTGTGTGTGTGTGTGTGTGTGTGTGTGTGTGCGTGTGTGTGTGTGTGTGTGTGTGTGTGTGTGTGTGTGTGATTGATTAGTATCTTCATATGCGGGTTTCAGAATGTGGAATGGAATCCTCCCAGGGTGGGCTCACAGTATCCACCATTATTTCGGTAAAGGGGTCATGACTCATGGACCAAGCTATGAAGTTTTCTGTTCTCAAGGTTTTGTACCGAGGACTCTCTTCATGATCGTTACTGAGCCCAGGACAGCTTCCAACTGTAGTTTGTTTGTAATATTATTCCCAGGGATGGTTTTTAATATCCCTGTGAGGCTCTTCGTCATCATTCCCATAGCTCCAAGTATCATTGGTGCAACTTTGGCATTCTTCAGCTTCCAGGATCTTTTCACTTCATTCTTGAGGTCTTGGTCTTTGGTCATTTTCTTGATTTCTGCATTGTTTAGTCCAAAATCACTGGTATTATCATCTCACTTAGCAATGCCTTCTCTTGTTTTTTTTTGTACCGAAGTATGATATCTGGTTGCAATGCTTTGTTTTCCATGTTCACAATCGATGGGATCATGAGGTCGTACGTGAGCTGAACTTCCATGTTTTCAGTCCATGCTTTTGGTTAATGTTCCCACAAATTTTCTGGAACTGGGATATCAAAGTTTTTTGGGTTTTGTTGTATACCTTGTTGAGGCTCGTATGAGAGCAAGCACACGACGCACGGCAATGGGGGTGGGGGGCATGTGACAAGCGGAGCAGGAGTGGGAAGGACAAAACAGTGGGGACAGAGACAATAGGATATCTGGGAGAGGGATGAGGGATGGGGTGTGGAACATGGGGTATACAAGATGGATACTACAGGGACTTTCAGGAAGGAAAGCAGGGAATTTGAAGGAAGTGGGTTTGGGGTGGATTAAAGGGGGAAGAAAAGATCGAGAATTTGGATGGGGGATGATAAGAGGTGGTGGTGAACAGCTGTGTTGAAGGCCTGGAGGGAAGAATGGGATTGAACAGAGTGAGGGAGTTTATTCTAAAGGCAGGAAAAAAAGAGGAATGAAAGAGTGAAGGTGAACAGTGATTCGTGATTTTGGTAGTTGTACCAGAAGGGGGTTGATGGCGGACCTTGTGCGCCCTGCAGAAATATGGTGGGGACAAATCACGGGCAGAGCAAAGGGGGGAGGGTGGTGAGACCAGAGAAGAGACAGTAGAAGAGAGAAAGACCACCGACCTGCCTGTGGTGGGAGAGTGAGAGGCCCAAAGACTCAGCCTCATCGCGGGAGATACCAATGATCCGAAATGCCTTGGTTTCCACAGCATAAAGCCGAGAAAGGTGGGAGGCAGGAGCACCAGCCCAGAGGGGAGAGCAGTACTCCATCAGGCTGTGGACGAAAGCTTTGTATGTGGTCAGGAGCTCAGGAGGGCCGAGGAAAGACTTTGCAAGACGGAGGATTCTCAGTCGGTGACTGGCTTTGGAGGCCAGGTTGGAAATGTGGTTTTCCCAGGAAAGATCATGGCAAACAGTGAGACCCAGAAGCTTGAAAGAAAGGACTTCTTCCAGAGGATTACTGAGAAAGGCGATGGGGGGGGGGGGATGGGCGGGGTTCCAAACGGTCCTTTCGGAGAGACATAGTGAGAGTGTCAGATTTGTCCGGATTGAAAGACATGTTCCACGTGTTGGACCAGTTTGTGATTTTACCCATATCTGCAGTGAGCGAAGAAGCTGCTGCTTGCCGGTCTGAGGGATAACAGATAGTACGGCAGAGGGTGGAGTCATCAGCAAAGAGATAAAGAGGATTTTCCAGAGAGTCGGAGAGATCATTGATGAAAACCAGAAAAAGAACAGGGCCCAGAACGCTATCTTGAGGAACTCCAGCCTGGACAGGAAGAGGGGATTAAAGAACTCCATTTAGGGCCACATGTTTACTGCGACAGGAGAGGAAGTCTGTGAGCCATGTCTGGACATGGCCTTGGATACCACAGGAAGAGAGTTTGGTGAGCAGGGCAGGGTGCCAGACTGTGTCAAAAGCACGCTATATGTCCAGGGATACGGCTCGGATTTCATGTCCGGCATTGAGGACCTCCATCCATTGATGGGAGAGCAGAAGCAGCATATCCAGGGTAGAGTGACCTGGTCTGAAACCAAATTGATGATCGGAAATCAAGGCATTGGAGAAGAGGAAGGATTTCATGTCTGAAGCGATGATGGATTCCATAACCTTGCTGATGATTGGGAAAAGGCTGATTGGTCTGTAGTTGCAGGGATCTGATTTTGCACATTTTTTGTGCAGGGCAGTAATGTTTGCTGATTTCCAAGCAGATGGCAGATGACCTTGAGCAAATGAGAGGGTGAATAGAACAGAGAGAGGGTGAGCATGAGCAGAGGAGCAGGTTTTTAGGACACGTGGGCTGATGCTGTCTGGAGCGGTTGTAGAATCTGTGTCGAGGTTTGACAACAAACTCTTCACTTTGTCAGAAGAAAAGAACACAGAGTCCAGGGACAGTTGGATGCAACTGGGTAAGGTGGGTACAGAAAGTGATAGGTTTCAGACACAAGATGTCGATGCAAACACCGAGTTTTGGCATTCAGCCTTTTCACGTGTGGTATCAGCAGTGCGGCCATTTGAGGTAAGGGAGGGGATGGAGGGGGAACATACACCAGAAACAGATTTGATTAGACACCAACAGGATTTGGAGGAGGGAGAGAGGTTTGAGAGTTCAGACTTCAGCTTGTAAAGTTGTTGTTTTCTGGCTCTACTGAGGATAGACACACACTTGTTCCGTGCTTTGTGAAAGGAGCTGAGATTGCCCTCAGTTGGGTTTGCTTTTCATGAGGCAAAGGCAAGTTGTTTCAGGACAACTGCCTCACCACAAGCTTCAGTAAACCAAGGGTGGGAGGAAGGGTAGGACAACTGAAGACGAGAGGGGATAAATCTGTGCATGAGGGAGAGCAAGGTGCTTTGAAAGAATTCCCAGGACGACGTAATGTTGGAGAAAGTAGTGATGGGAGACCATTCTAGAAGTTTGATGGCTGCTTGGAGACCCTGCCAGTCGACTTGAGTGAAATGCCAGACTCGACGGCATTTTGGTGGATCTCTCATAACAGACAGAGTGATGTCCACTTTGACAAGGACGTGGTCAGAAGAACCGATTGGAGCGGAGGAAGAGCAGCAGATATTTTCAGGGAAATTTGTCAAAATCAGATCCAGAAGAGATGGAGTACCATTGGTTGAGATCCGGTTTGGGAAGTTGACCGATTGAGTCAGTCCCAATGAGTCGCAGAAGTCTTTTGCTGAGGTGCCATGACAGGTTTGAGAGGTACCCACACCTAGTCAACTGGCATGATGACAATTAAAGTCACCACATATGAGGAAGAGAGAGTTTAGATGAGAAGATAGAAGATGGTCCATGTTTTTGGATAGTGAGGTGTAAATGGAGTCATCACTGTTCGGTGGACGGCACAGTGCACATATAAACATGAGGTGGGAGTGAAGGGGAAGCCATAGCCAGAGGTATTCCTGGGGGTGTAGGGGAATGAGGGCAGTGCATGGAGAGTGAGGAATAGAGTCTTTGATAAAGAGAGCAACTCCTCCACCAGGCTGAGGCTCAGGTCTGTCAAACCGGAGGAGGGAGTAACCAGGGAGAGATACTTGGGAGTCAGTCACGTCTTGAGGGAGGAAAGTTTCTGTTTGGCAGATTATGTCTGGTTTGTCAGTGGCAACCTGTATGGAAAGATCTGTCAGGTTCGAGCGAAGGCCCCAGATGTTTGAGGTCCATGCCGTTAAGGAAGAGGGAGGGGAGGAGGCTTTGGGTGCAGGGGATGGGATGAGAGGGGGTGGGTAGGACAAGGGAGGAGGGGCGGGAGGGAAGGAGAGGTGTTGAAAGGGTGTGGGGGATTGTAGAATAGCTCGGGGAGGGGGCTGGATGAGGAGGAGAAAGAGAAAGGAGGAGATGAGTGCTGGGCGAGACGGGGCCAGGAGAAAGGGCAGAATGCAGTTGAGGATTTGAGGAGGTGGAGTGATGAGATGGAGGTGAGAGGGCAGGGGAAGGAGGAAGCTTTGTGGATGTAGGGGGGGGCAACTTGGAGAAGGGTGAGTGAGTGGGGTGAATGGTGGGAGAAGGGTGGGTGGGGAGAGTTGAGAGAGAAGGGTGAGGGGGAAGCTTGGTGGGAGAAGGGTGTAATGGTTGCATTGAGAGGGAGGGGTGAGAAGGGTGAGTTGGCACTGAAGTTGGAAAAAAAGAATGGTTGATGGAAAGCGAACATTCATAGCAAACTGGGGTTTTTATTTTAATTTTTTGGTCAGAGATGCGATTGAAGACATTTCTTGAGGGATGCAATAAAGGCGAATTCAGAGAATGGAGAGAAGAAACGCTGTAACAGTTGGGTTTTTTTGGCAAGGTACAAAGAAGAGGTCGAATTGAAAGCAGTCTTTTAAAATCGACGAAGAGTAGCGCATTCTGATACAGTCATGAGAACCATATGTGTGGTTCTTTTTTTTTTGGACAAGCAAATACAGCGAGCAAAGTTTCTTTTTGACTCGCAAAGTTTTTGCAGATGTACCTGTGTTTAACATTACAAACTCTGTTGTGTTGTTGTGTGCACAGCTATTCTGACATGAGTTTTATTTTTATTTGTGTTCAGTCATTAAGCATAACATATTACTCTCTCTTTGCTAATGCCACCTCCACCCCTCACCTATCTCGTTTTTTTTTTCCCACCCTCCTACCCCCCTCCCCACTCTGTCTGTCTGTCCCCTCCTCACTCCCCTCCTCTGAATAAAATGCAGCACTCTCCTCCCACAACTCTGTGGCTCTCTCACTGTCTCTGTCTCTGTCACACCTCTCCCTCTCGCAGTGTATAGCAACGTTTCGTGAGGCATTGCTCTCTCCCTTCTCCACCTCCTTCCTCGCTCTTCTCCACCTTCCTAGCTTTCCCTTCTTCACCCACTCCTCGCTTCCCCTCCCTTCGCTCCTCTCCCCGCCCCTCCCTTCCCTCCATCATCTCTGCCACCCAAACTGCCTCCCAAAAGCAAACTTCTGCTTCCTCTCCTGTGTTATTCTCATCGTGTGTGATGCTGAGATGAGATCATGGAGGAATATGATTGGCTAATTACTGTGCTAAAAGGTGACATAAGCCTGTTTACCTTCTCCAGCGAATGACGCAGAAGCAATATTTTCCATCAGATGATATTCCTCCAGCCGTGTTTGCAGAATACGTTGATGTTAATACCGTAATGTTAATATAAGGAAAATAACACATGTTGCTCAGTACGTCATTGTTTATTATTACTCTCAGGGAAGCATGGGAGAAATATAACAGAGGTACAAGGAAGATTTGCAACACCAGAGGAAGGCAATGACATCGACTTTAAAGTGATAGATGAAGCCTGCAAGTTAATTTATGATGTGTACAAAGAAGCTGATGGGAAAGTAATTGGCAACTCAGAGGGCTAAAAACAAACCATGGATTTCCACCCAAACATGGAATCTAAATGAGGATAAGAAGAAGTTGGAAGCACAAAATGCAATGTGTGTAAAACACAGAGGTCAAAGGAAGGATTCAACATAAATATCCTAATCAAGCCAAAGCTGTGAGAAAATCTGCCCATGATAAAATAAATGACATTGACAACATAGATGAAGAAGCAAAGACAACATCTAAGGAGGGAGACATGCCAATGCTACAAAATCACCAGTCAGCTGACTCCAGACAGCAAGGGAGGGGGACAAGCCAATGAAACACAAACAGGAAGTAGATTCACTTCTGAGAAGGAGCAGATGGGAAAGAGGGCAGAACACTTCAAGGAAAGTTTGAATGGAGGGAGTAATGAAGGACAGGATGAGAAGGAAGAATGGACAGGAAGAGATCGACCAATTGAAACAGAAGTCATCAAGCAGTCTATAGTAAGAGATATAAACAAAAGGTTGAAGAACTGAAAAAAACACCATTACCAATATGGTAGCAGCACAACAGTGCCGCCATGGCGAACAGATATGCCTGTTGCGATGCTCAATGAAAACATTTCATTGCAACAGTTCAACTTCTGTAGGGAGCAATGGAATGACTATGTATGGACTGGTCAAGTTCCTAATGGAAGTGGAAGAAACTATTTGAGCCCCCCACAATGAGATTCATGCCGAAGAATGCTGTGGAATTGACTGGCGACGCTACTGGTGAGGAGGTGATCACAGTCGCCCACGCATACTTGGAGGCACAGCGTCATCACATTCATGATCAGGAGGAAGGCAAGCAGGAGGAAAGTGAGAATTTTGACTAATTTCTATGTGCATTCCGGAAAGTCGCAGTGAACTGCGACCTTGAAAAGATGATGGTCGATTGCCATTTGATCGTTTGGATTATCACCGGCATTGCCGAATCAGATGTCCTTCGAAAGCTACTTGCAAAGCTGGAACTCAAAGTTAAAACAGCAATTGTTACATACTGAGAATAAGAAGCAGGCAAAAAGGCTGATGTGATGGTGTCTGAGACTCACGGGACTAACCTGAAGTCTGTTGCCAAGAGAGCACCCTGACTCGGTAAGCCAATAATACATCTACCTGCACATGGCAGCTTTCATTGTGACAGATGTGACAGGTGTGACAGGCAATCTAGCAACTGCCCTGCAAAAGGCAAGAAGTGTCAGAAATGTGTTATTTCTGAACATTTTGGAAAAATGGCCTAGAAATCAAGAGCCACAAGGACAAAAAACATCCAGATCAGCCGTTCGTCACATGGTGTTGGAAGCAGGTACCATCCAGGTTAATCTGAAAAACACACCTCATATTCAGATCGACGTCTCTGATTTTAACGATAACCCCCTCGTACAAGCAACTTTTCGGATAAGTGACTTTTCAGCCCGAAAATGGAGCTGAAGTCACGGTTATTAGTTCTACGCAGCTGAAGCTGCTGGATATCGACATGGATAATCTGGACGATGGAGCTGCTGATGTGAGAGTACCAGTGTGCTGTAGATGGTGCCTCGATGCAGTGTTTGGGAACAATCCACACGATTCTTCACAGGTGTGATGAGTCAACATCAGAGAGACAATGTATGTGTGCAATGACATGCAGACGGCATCTTTAGCTTATCATTGGCTAATAGTCGGCAGGCCAAGCCCAGGAATACACAGATAAAAAGATGAACAGTACCCCGAAGTCTGCAATGCTTCCCTTGCTAACCGCTGATCTTGGTGTAGAGAAAGTCAAAGGAACACCGGAGACAACAGGAAAAACATGCATCATAATCCATGGCCATGCATTGAGTCAGTCCCGAGGGAAGCCACCGAAGTGCAAGACCTTTGGTGACTATGCCAAAAACTTTGAGAAGACTATGGTGAAGCAATTCAGTGGTAAGGTTTCCAGGATTGACGTTGTGTTTGACCAATACTGGCCTTTGTCTACCAAGTCAGCTACAAGGACCAAAAGAGCTGGGCAGATGAAGAGACCAATCCGAAAAGTGATCGACTGGGAGGATCTTCATCTTCCCCAAGCATGGAAGAACTTCATCGCTTTAGATGGAAACAAGAAAGACCTTGCCATGTTCCTAAGTGACAGACTTGCGAAGCACAATGACAGAGACAAAGAGGTAGTTGTTGGTGGCAGCAAACCAAACGGATATTCGACAACGCACGGAGTCATCCCAACACTACAGGCAAACTACGAGGAGGCGGACACAAGGATCATCCTCCATGCCCTTGAAGCCATTGATGCTGGATTTGAAAGCATAATCGTGAAGTGCCGGGACACAGACGTCCTCCTCTTGCTCATTCACTCTACCAGGGACAAACTGTGCCAAGTGTGGATGATGAGCGGCACCTCCAAGGAGCAGGGATGCTTTCCAGTGCACATCATCAACGAGAACCTCCCCCGAGTAGTAGTGGAGAATGTGCTTGGCTTCCATGCCATAACCGGCTGCGATACCGTCTCGTCCTTTGCTGGGCATGGGAAGAAATCGTGTGGGAGGGTGTATTTGCAACATGCAGAGCTGTTGCAAGGTGTTGGTAAGGATGGTCCGTTAGACAAAGTTGAAAAGTTCGTATGCCTGTTGTACAAGGCACCGTGCTCTACGTCGGGTGTTGATAGGGCCAGACATGACTTGCTCCAGAAAGGAAAAAAAGGCAATTGAAATGTTGCCACCAACAAGTGACGCACTGGAGTTACATCTCTCACGTGCCAACCGCCAGGCCAAAGTGTGGCTGCAGGCAAACAAATCTGACGTCCTTATCCCAAGCCCTCAGGAGACAGGAGGTTGGCAGGTAATGGACAAACGGATAGAGGTGGTGTGGTTACGGAAGCCATCTGTTCCAAGCAGCTGTTTGGAGTTGGTTACTTGTGGATGCAAAACCAAGTGTATTTGTCATCGGAAGGGGAAACCATGTATACCTGCATGCGGTTGTGATGCAGATTGATGCCTTAACACGGGAGGCAGTGGACATGGTCTGGATCAATCTTGAGGATTTCAACGGCAACATTAATTGGCAAAGGTAATAGGACACCGGGAAAATGATGTTCAGCCATCGTAGTGCCTTCTTGATGAAGAAACTGAATTATTTTCAGGAAGAAGTGACGTTAAAGGAACAAGTCTTTACTTTGTGTGTATTCCGATCCATAATGGAGGAACGAGCATTTTAAATCCTAATTTCCTTCACAATTACCTATTATTTTGCAAATCAAAACCCTAGTATCTCTTTAATTCCTCAATGTTTCTTGCCAAACCTTACATTTGTTGAAAGCACGTGACAAAAGAGGGAAAACACAAAATTTGACCTCAATTGACCTTTTGACCTCCAAATTTGACCTTAAAGTTCAAATGCCATTTTGGCAACCAGGTGTTTCTGAAACCTCAAACCATAGTGATACTTTCTAGCATGGTTGCCAGCTTTGAACAAAAAATGCCATCAAAAGTTTTTTTTGAGGGTCTTGGCCTGCCGACTATAGGAGAGCTACAATAGTGTTTGTGCAAGAAGTAGACATCTGGTATAACCACACATTTGGTACGTGTCCTGTACGTGTCCTGATATGTGTCCTACGGAACCAGGTCATAACAAACTTCATAGCTGAATTCAGTGATGTGTTCAATGCTACGGTCCGACAACTGTTGAATAGCAAGCACACTGATCTGACAGGGTGCCATTCCAGTTACAAAGGGCATGGCCAATCCCTCTTGCCTGGAGAAACCAGGTAAAGTCAGAATTGGGTAGTATGCACAAAAAAGGCATTATTGCACCGACGAGCAGTGAATTATCAGAGTAGTGCTATCCCCTCATCATTATGTCCAAGCCTAATGATAAGATTCAGATGTCTGCCGATTTCCATAGTCTTAACCATGGCGTTGAACAACCTAAAACACTATATGACTAAGCCAGCAGCAGCAATATTGTGAATCTCCACTTCCAGATTCTTTGGAATGGCTGATGTGACCCACAGTTTTTTTTTTCCAAAAGCCCCTCAAGCAAAAGAACTAAACTCACCACAGTCTTCATTACATCATGGGGCAGATACAAATACTTAAATGCCCCCGTGGGATTGAATGCTCGCAGTGACGAATATTGGATGGTCTACACAACACCATCAATGTGGTCGATGATATCCTGATGTTTGAAAATTTGTTCCCCAAACACATACAGCAGGTAGGACAGTTCTTGATGCACTGTTGCATGCACAGACCACATTGAATCCTGAGAAATTTCAGATTGCTCAGGACCAGGTGAAGTTCTGCAGATATGTTTTTGGGCACGATGATATTGCTTCATGTCCTAATAAGCTGAAAGCAATCACTGATTTCCATACTCGAGCCAACATCACAGATCTTCACTCGTTTCTCAACATATGGTACACCAGCTGGAAAATTTTTTGGCAGACATCGCCAGTACATCGGAACCACTAAGTGTACTGCTCAAGAAAGGATCTGTCTTCGAGTGGACTGCTGATCATGACAAGACATTCAACAACGTTAAAAACATCCTCGTGTCACCACCAATCATGGCCCATTTTGATGCTAAGTTGCTTCAAACGGTGGAAAATGGCGACACAGCCTCGGTTTTTCTCTGTTTCAGCTACACCTTTCCACTCTAGACTGGTTCTGTGTGCATCACATCACCTTTCAGACAAAGAATCCAGGTATACTAATGATTGAATCAAAGCATTGGCCACATCTAAGTGCAAGCAGTACCTCATGGGACTTTCGTCATTCGACCTCGTTGTGGACCACAGACCCTTGGTGCCCATTCTCAACTCATACATTGGATGTAATTGAGAATCCTTGCCCGCAGCACATTGTGGGAAAACTGACACCATACAACTTCACCACCACTTGGCGGAGAGGTGCAGAACATGTGCTTCCGGATGCATTTCCCGATCATTCAGTGGATCCACCACGAGTTCAGGATCTACTTGTGGAGAATGACTTCTCCCTTCATCACATTGTCGCCTCTGCTACGTGACAAATCAATGATAGCCCATCAGGGGACACTTTTCGAGATCTCCAACCTTGAGAAGTTACTGAAGTAGCCCCCAATGACATGAATTATTGCCTTATCCTGCAACCTGTTACCGACGGTTTACCCTTCAACAAAGGATCGTTGATCCCCGTGTTCAGGAATTGTACTGTGCAGTATTCGCAACTATCTATCAGTGAACGATGGTCTCATTCTGTACGGAGCCCACATCGCTGTGCCTGCAGCAGCCTGTCCAGTTGTACTAAATTGCTGCACACCTCACCCCAAGGAATCGAACGGATGGATCGAATGTATCGAGCTATTGAATACAGTATATCATGCCTGGTGTTGGCTTAATGGTTTGGGTGGTGGGCTTTGGATCCTAGGGTCCTGAGTTCAAATCCTGCTGAGCTGTTGAATTAACACTAGGTGGGGTTAACTCGGCCTGCCATCCTTCTGAGGTCGGTAAAATGAGTGCCAGCTTGCTGGTATACTGTGTAGGAGTGGTGACCCCTCCAGTATTGTACTCCATAGTCAAGGAGACTGCTGAAGCAGCAGCAACGCTCTGCACAGAGTATGGTCCCCATCTCCTCCTCATCCTATTGAATACATCAACCGGATTTGAACTTTTACTGGTCAGTCAGTGTTAGTACTAATCTCGGGCCAGTGGACCAGCACTGAGACTTTACATTGTTATTGATTTATTAAGTCAACTTTAGTGAGTTCATCAGATTGAATTTCTACTCAACATACAAAATGTAGTGAGTTTAAAAAAAAAATTTTTTTTCAATAGATATCTGCTATCAATCAAATGTACTCAATTACTTGCAAACTATATAATTAATATATTAAATTAAATTTTAAAAAGTTTTATATTTTTTATATACCCAACATTCTGCCACGGCTTCCGAAGCAGTTTTCTCAACATTAATTATGTCTTGCTATAAATACGATTAAAAGTCCTTATTATGTTTTGTGCTATTATACTGGCTGGACAGAAATAGCCTAAGTTGTGTCCTGTCATACTCATTCACTTGCGTTTCTAATTTGGAACCATGTCCAGTGAAGAATGTTCCTCTACTCAGATTTTCATTTGTACTTTGATTTAGGTTCATGACGAGCTTCATTATTCCACTGTAGAAATCTAAAACGTCTGAGAGAGAGAGAGAGAGAGAGAGAGAGAGAGAGAGAGAGAGAGAGAGAGAGAGAGAGAGAGAGAGAGAGAGAGAGAGAGAGAGAGAGAGAGAGAGAGAGAGAGAGAGAGAGAGAGAGAGAGAGAGAGAGAGAGAGAGAGAGAGAGAGAGAGAGAGAGAGAGAGAGAGAGAGAGAGAGAGAGAGAGAGAGAGAGAGAGAGAGAGAGAGAGACAGACAGACAGAGACAGACAGACAGAGACAGACAGACAGACAGACAGACAGACAGAGACAGACAGAGACAGACAGACAGACAGACAGACAGACAGACAGACAGACAGACAGACAGACAGACAGACAGACAGAGACAGACAGAGACAGACAGAGACAGACAGAGACAGACAGAGACAGAGACAGAGAGGTTTGAGTAGCAGAAAATTGTAGTCCTGATGAAAAGAATGCACGCATTTGACTTCGCACAACCTGATTGAAATAAGAACATTTCAGAAGCAAAATATATGAAGAATGGAGCACAAACATTTGGAGGTTGAGACAAAAATGTGGAAAACAAAATAACCAGTGATCAATCAGAAAAATCTTTTGTTGTTCAGAGATTCTGAAGGTGTAAGAAGTCTGTGTGTGTGTGTGTGTGTGTGTGTGTGTGTGTGTGTGTGTGTGTGTGTGTGTGTGTGTGTCATTGGATGTAATCTCCATGTGTGGGTTTCAGAAGGTGTAATGGAGCCCTCCCAGGTCTCAAAGTATCCACCATTGTGTGTGTGTGTGTGTATATACAGGGTGTTTCAAAAAGAGTGAAGCAACTTTAAATGTTTATTTACAAAGAAACAGAAACCTCAGGAATGTGAATCAAACATTTCTTGAAAACTTATGACATGGAGTTTTATATCACCGATTGCTATTGCAGTAACTCACTGCTGGAGTTAGTGAGAGCCCAAGATCTGAAATTGGAATTTACGCAAAATCCTGGTAATTGACGTTCTCGATGTGTGCCCCCTCCACGGTTCAGACAGGCATTGATCCTGACTCCAAAGTTCTGTCCAAGTTTCCTGTAGGTCTCATGTGGCACTGCCTGGAGGTCGTCTGACACCTGCTGCTTCAGATCATCCAGTGTGGCAGGGCGTTTGGCATAGACAGAGCCCTTGGCAGTCCCCCCCAGAACTAGTATTCCAGAGGGTTCAAGTCTGGGCTATGGGGTGCCCAGTCATGAGTGGTACCCAGGGTAATGAGGAGGTTTCTGAAGAACTGTTGCAGGAAAGTGATGGTGTTACGCGCTGTGTGTGGGGGTGCACCATCCTGCATAAACCCGGTCATGCTGAGCTGAGCCTGGTAGCACTCATCATTGATTGACACTGACAAGCTGTTGTCATTCGCAAACGAGTAAGGCCCGAGTGTTCCCCATTTGGTATTGAAGGTGCAGAAGTATGTAACCTTTGGCCCTTTCAGGTACCTCTCAGTGATCTCCTTAGGTGGTTCTACCCCCCCCCCCCCCCAGAAAATGTTGTTGTGGTTGTTCAAGTGGAAATGGGCTTCATTACTGAACCAGATCAGGTTGATCCAGTTTGGGTACCGCTCCATCCTGTCACTGAGCCAATTGTACGTATCAAGTCTCCTTCTCATGTCATCTTGACTCAGTTTATACCGAATGGAGATGATGTTTGGGAAAAACGTTAAGTTCCTTAGTGAGGATACGCCAGATTGATGCTTGTTTGATGCCGAGCTCCCGGGAGCACCAGCGGTGGGACTACTTGGGACTGTCCACTACAGAATCCCTCACGGCGTCGATGTTGGCTTGGGTCTTGGTTCCTGCTGCTGACCCGCCACTGTTGCCTTTGCTATGGTTGTACACTGTACCCTTGTGCTCAAAATGTTTCATAATATGTTGAATGCCACAATTTGAGGGTCCATCACGTGTTCTGAGGTCGCATTCCCGGCAGAACCTCCGGCGGGTGGCTACATATGATTTCGTCTCATACCATAGAGCCACCACTTTTGTCTTCTGCTTCACTGTCAATGGCATAGTTGATCTACGAAACTAGAAATCTCAGGCAACAAATACCACGATGATACCACGAAACCCTGAAAAGTTGTATCAATCTTTTTGAAACACCATATATATATATATATATATATATATATATATATATATATATATATATATATATATATATATATATATATATATATATATATATATATATATATATAAACACCAATTCAACCGATTGGGCGTGATGTAGAAAGAAACACACCTTTCTATATGAGGCCCCGCAGTTGACAGGGCATGCCAGAGCAGAAACTCCACCATGAAGTCCAAGGAACTGTCCGTAGAACTCCGAGATAGAATTGTGAGGAGGCATAGATCTGGGGAAGGATGTAAAACAATTTCCTGAGCGTTGGAAGTTCCCAAGAGCATAGTGAGCTACATCATTAGGAAATGTAAATAATATGGAATTATCCAGACTCTTCCTTGTGCTGGCCATCCGACCAAACTGAGCAAATGGGTAAGAAGGACCTTGGTCAGGAAGGTGACCAACACCCAATGACCAAGAACTACAGAGTTCCTTGGCTGAGATGGGAGAACCTGCCAGAAGGACAATAATCTCTGCAGCACTTCACAAATCTCGGCTTTATGGGATAGTGGCCAGATGGAAGCCTCTCCTGACAAAAAGGCACATGACAGCATGCCATGAGTTTGCAAAAAGGCACGTGAAAGACTGGGAGCATGATGCAAAAGATTCTGTGGTCTGATGAAACGAAAATTGAACTCTTTGGCCTGAATGCAAAGCACTATGTCTGGTGGGAACTGAGCACAGCTCATCACCCATCCAACACCATCCCTATCGTGAAGCATGGTGATGGCAGCATTATGCTCTGAGGATGCTTATCAGTGGTGAACATTTATGTTCCAACAGGACAATGACCCCAAGCATGCAACCAAAACAACACTGGAATAGCTTCAGAACAAGAACGTAGAAAACTGGAAGGTCTTATGGACCGATTAATCAAAATTTGAAATCCTCGGTTCATCATGCAGGGTTTTTGTACGCCGTCGAGTAGGCGAAGGATGGTTCCTCAGTGTGTGACACTAACTGTCAAACATGGAGGAGGAAGCGTAATGAGCTGGGGCTCTTTTGCTGGATCCAGAGTCGGCGACTTGCACAGAGTGATTGGCACCCTGAACCAAAAGGGCGACCACAGCATTTTGCAGTGCCATGCAATACCCTCTGGTCTATGCCTAGTTGGTCAGGGGTTCATCCTACAGCAAGATAACGACCCAAAACATACCTCCAGGCTATGTCAGAACTACCTTAGAAGAAAAGACCAAGTCGGTAGGCTTCAAATCATGGAATGGCCAGTACAGCCCCTAGACTTAAACCCCATCGAGCTGGTTTGGGATGAACTGGACAGAAGGGTGAAAGCAAAGCAACCTACAAGTGCAACACATTTGTGGGAACTTCTGCAACAGTGTTGGGAAGAACTTTCTGAACAATATTTGATTTCCATTGTGGAAAGAATGCCACGAGTATGTTCGGCTCTTGTCTGCACAAGGTGGCTACGTTGATGAGTCAAAAATTTAGATTAAATTTTGTTCAACAAAACGATTCCATGTTTTCTTTTTTATCTGCAATTGCTTATTTGTTCTGTGCTTTAATTTCAGAGTACATTTAAACATTATCCATCCATTAGGACCATACTCTGTGCAGAGCGTTGGTGCCGCCGAAGCAGTCTCCTTGGCTATTGGGAACAATCCTGGACGGGTCGCCACTCCGACACAGTATACCAGCATGCTGGCACTCATTTTGCCGACCTCGGAAGGATGACAGGAAGAGTCAACCCCACCTGGTGTTAATTCAACAGCTGAGCGGGATTTGAACTCAGGACCCTAGGATCCCAAGCCCACTACCTTAACCATTAAGCCAACACCAGGCATATTTAAACATCAAACTGCTTAAATTTCAGTAAAAACTGGAAAAATGGGGGTGTTCGAAAAATTTTGACCGGTAGTGTATCCAGTGCCTTCAGAAAGTATTCACACCGCTTGACTTTTGTTACTTTTTGTCTTATTTCTGTAATAGTCCAATTTCTGTGTTGTTGTGCATATTCTAGCCTTTTAGTCTTGTGCCCCTTTCTTAACAAAGAGTTTCTTACTTCTTACTTTAACGTCTGATTTCAAAAGTGACTTTCAGACTGTGGATGGATGGACAACACCTGAGCCTTCTGCCAGTTCTGTTGTTTGTCTTTTTTTCTATTCCTTAAGGAATATTATCTCCAAGTATTGCTCATACTTGTTAGACAGTTTTTTGGGTCTTCCAGTCAGGGGTTTGTCAATTACTCATCATGTTTCCCTGTTCTTGTTGATTGTGCTTTGGATACCACACCTTTAAAATCATGTGATGAGAGCTATTTCACTCTGTTTTTCCTTCTTCATGCAGAATTGCAATACTATGATGGTCAACAACTAAACTTTTAGTCACTTTTGTTTTAAGCTGCAGTGGGAAAAGTGGGATTTTAGCTTGATGGATGTGTCAATAGAAACACCTGATGTTAATAACTTGGAACACCTTACAATGAGTCATCAATTGGATTTGATTGGTAAATGTGATGCATTAGCTACCACAGGGTAGGATTACTACCTTTCAGAAGGCAGGTTTGTATTTTTTTAAAATATTTATCTCATTAATTATCCAGATTTATTTTACTTTACCTTCTCATGCATCGAGTAATCGTACATTACTGTATTTGACAAACCACACATTCACTTACTGAACTGCCATTATATGTGTCTTCATAAGAAAATGGTGATGTTTCAATCGCATGATACATAACTGCGCACTTTTGCAACATTATGGATTGTGTTCGCTTGGTATTGGGGAGTACAAAGTGATTTCATGCAAGTCATTTCTTGACAGAAACTTTATTAGGTTGAAAAAATTCGAAATCATGGTACTGTATTTTAATAACTAGTGTGGAAGGACCTACAAAATTGTTGTATTTCATTAAAATAAATGTACTTGCAGTGAGGCAGTGTACTATTTTGACATACACCTTCATTACCATGAAGAATGGAGCACAATACTGACCCCACATATTTTTGACAGGTCCACATAACGTGAACTAGAGCAATAATGGGTAATCTAGAAGAAATGGCTCCGTATCAGAATGGGCATGAAATATCTGACACATTTTTAACTTGTGCAGAATTCCCCAAAAAATGTTAATATCTATATTCTTTTCATCTCAGATGATAAGGGACCATTGCAAGATGCACTAAGATGGTGGAGTGGACGTTTCCCTATAAAATTCAAATCATTCAAGAGCTTGGTGAAGATGACAAACAAAGAAGGATGGAATTTTGTAACACATTTCTTCGAGGAAGATGATAGGTTTATTGAAAGACTAATGATGTAAGACGAAGCTAATTTCGAGCTTGCAGGTTATGTTAACAAGCAGAACACTCGATTTTGAGTGGAAGAAAATCCGGAGCAGTTCCACCAATGACCGTTACACAGTGAACATGTCAGAGTGTGGTGTGGCATTTCTTGTGCTGGAGTTATTGGGCCATATTTTTTTATTCTGCTGCCAATGGAGCAACTGTTACAATGACACCTAAGTGATATCAAGAAATGCGATGCGATTCTCTTTCTTCAAAACATGGGATTTGATGGTCAAACCTGGTTCCAACAAGAGGGGGAAACTGCCCATACTGCTTGAGCAATGGGCATCAATGTCATTCCTGAAGGACCTTTTTCCAGATCATCTCATTTCATGAATTGGATATGTTCCTTGGCCAGCAAGAAACCCAAATTTAACAATGCTCGATTTTTTTTTAAATGAGGGGGTACCTCAAATAAACTGTCTACCAGACAAGACCAATAACTATTCAAGACTCGCACAAGCAAATTCAACAGGGAATATCCCGTATTCCACTTGAAAACTTAAAGAAAGTGTTGGAAAACATAGTTGTTTGTGTGCATCAATGCATATTTGGAAATGGTGGTGACTTCAAAGGTGTTATTTTGAAGACCTCAGTCTTATAATAAGCTAAAGTATTCTCCTGAAACTGTTATTTTGTACGACATTAATATTCTCATTTTCAATTAAAATGCTATTTCTACATGAAATGTAAATGTCAGTTATTTATTGCCCACCCTGTATTATCCAACACTTCTGGTACGAATTCCTCTCTTTATCCTTTGTACAATGAGAAAAAGGTGTTTTATTTTTGTTCATCCAAGCTGGAAAAAACACATTTGGTGTATTATAAAAAATTTACTTGTTCTGGTATGTTACAAAGTTGTATCATAATATCACATAATAACACAAGTTCCCTTACAAGGAACTTTGATGCAGGATGGTATTGGGCCCATCTAAGCTTGAGCTATTAGTCTTCCTGGTGTTGGCTTAGCAGTTAGGGTGGTGGCTTGGGATCCTAGCGTCGTGAGTTCAAGCCCCGATGGCTGCTGAATTAACACTAGGCCTGTCATCCTTCCGAGGTCAGTGAAATGAATACCAGTGTGGCAGCCAAAAAGGCTGCACATGAAGGGAAAGGGTATCAATGCATAGATTAAATCGGGTATTGGTGTGGTGCAGGCATGATGGGCCGAATGGCCTCCTCCTGTGCCTTGATTCCTTGTAAATTATTACCACTTATGGTTGATTATTGTCTGTGCTCTGTTCTTGTTTTTTAATGCTGAGCATCAAGAAAGGAATTTGCACATGCCATTTTAAAACGTTTTGGTATGACTCGGCCAGGATTCAAACCACCGAACTCCCAGATTCAGAGTGGATGCTTTAACTATTGTCATACCAAGGCTAGTGTGCATACGACCGGGTTGCCATTTCTAGCATAAATTTGGAAATCAGAAACCTTTTCAAAGAGTTGGTGGTAATTTTGTCAGTGCTGTTTGTTACCATAAGTGACAAAACTGAAGGCAAAATAACATAACCAGTGCATCACTGTATATTTCTCAGTGATGAATTTTGTAGAATAAGCTAACTCAAAAAGAAGATGCAACCCCCAAAAAACCGACACATGTTTTCCTTCAAATATGCAGTTCAGCATGCTAAAATTTAATCAAGAGGACACATATTGTAGGATGTTGAAAAAGGCAATAAAAGAAAGAGAATTAAAGTAGAAAAGGAACGAGGAAGAAACTAATGCAATATTACGATAATGAGGTAATAATGAGATGAGTGAAAGGAAGCATTCAACATTTTATATAAATGTTAGTGGTTGAGAAGAAAAACAATCTGAAAGAGTAAAAGGTACTCATAAATGCTCAGGAAAAAAAAAAGAACTTGCAATTATAGAGACTTGATTCAAGGAGGAATGTAATTGGAACATTGATTTAACAAACGAAAGAAGCACAACAGGGACAGGGTGAGTAAAATGTCTAACAATGGCATGAAAATATGTAATTTGCATGTAAAGAGGCATGATTCGAGTACTTAATTCAACATCATGAATCATATCGCTGTGGAACTTTGATCACTTGAGACATGGAAGCATATTCTGAATGTTGTCGAAATAAAAGGGAGAGGCAGGGTTTGTGGGATAGTAAAAGGCTTAGCATATAGTACTGTAGTTAATTGAGGATGCTTGGAATGGTGCAACTGACAAGGTCTTTCAAGGCAACACCAAAGTATTTTTTTCAAATTAACCCTCTTTGCCCTCAGAAGCATTTTCATTTATCCTTCTCTTTAGGCTGTGTTCACTCTTCGTTCAAAGTGGAAAATGTTACACGAACACATAATTTTTGTTTTTATCACCCCCAACAGTTCCTCTCATTTTTAAAATCAGGTTATGGAATAATTAATTCCAAAAAAACATATCAGATTGATTGATGAAATCCTTTATTTTGACAGGTCTTCTAATGTTTATGGAAGAGCTTGTACATATATATATATATATATATATATATATATATATATATATATATATATATATATATATATATATATATATATATATATATATATATATATCAGACGCACCGCAACAACATTAAGAGACACAGCTTAATTTTACATCGAATACAATTAAAATTATCTCTAATAATAAATGTCAGTGTGTGTCATTGTTTGTGTCTTCTCCATAACTCCAAAACCATGAAACCTAGCAGTCCAAAACTTTGCATGCATACTCAGGGAACTCCAAGGGAGTGCATCAATGAAAATTGAGTGTTTGCGTAAATTTATAAACCCCTTTTTAAGATAATTGATGACATACCTCGATGAAAGGCTTATCCTTGGTCAACCCAACTTCACCTCGCAGGTCCCATAGCCCCCAATTGGATTCAGCCTATCCAAACATGCCTTGCCTTTCAAACACGATGTACTCTCACTGACTAAATCGAGTACAGTATATAATCGAAACATTATTTCGAGTTTGAGAACCGGATCTCATGGATGAAACGAGTGTCAAAATCTGGAGTAAAATCTGGAAATTTTAACAAATTTGCGATTATTCGAACTAAGTGTATTTATTAAAGCAAAGCAATAAATTTAACTTTATTTGATTCTATTGGAAGATTATATTGAGTGAAGAAAAGATTAAGGAATGTTCAGAAAGTGGAACTTCATTGAGTGCAATGAAAAAAATTAACCAGCGTGATCACCACTCTCTACGAGCTGCTTTTGCAAGCTATGGCGATACAGTCCACAGGATTCCTTTTGTTCGGCAATTATTAATCGTTTTCTTTTTCACCTTTTTGTGTGATCTGCTTTCGTTACAAAATATTAATAATAATGTATTAATATATATCTATGAAAAAACAGGCCGCGTTTGCCTCGGTCACAATTGATGCTCATTTGGGACCATTACCTAAAAAACATCTATATTAATATTTCGGCACGCCCCTTTCTTTGTTCCACCATCAGATTTTTGTTACTGCATGAAATGAAACAAGATTTGGCATATATAGTAATGATATTATTGTCTTCCTTAAGAGGCCCCTCAAAATTCGTTTTGATGCATTTTCACAAACTCCAACGGATTCCATTCAAATTCGGTACGATTATGGCTTTTGGTCCAACTTAGGTCATTGGCTATAAATATTTTCCATAACACTTCCGATATTCGAAAAAATCGATAAATCGATATCCCTTATGGGATTTTCCATTCAAATCCACTCAAGTTTAAGGCCTACGGGGGACGCAAATTTCCACTTTGCCCCGGGCGCTGTTTACCTCCGCTACGCCAAGCTGTTAGGGTTAGGGTTAGGGTTTGGGTTAGTGTTAGGGTTAGGGTTTGGGTTAGTGTTAGGGTTAGGGTTTGGGTTAGTGTTAGGGTTAGGGTTAGGGTTAGCTACCCTAACAGCTAACCCTAACCCTAACAGCTAACCCTAACCCTAATCCGAACCCTAACAGCTAACCCTAACCCTAACCGCTAACCCTAACTCTAACTGCAACCCTAACCCTAACCGCTAACCCTAACCCTAACCGCTAACCCCTAACAGCTATTCAGGAAATTTGCAAGAAAGCCCGGGCAACACCGGGCTTTATTGCTAGCCCGAGCAACGCCGGGCATTACTACTCATATATATATATATATATATATATATATATATATATATATATATATATATATATATATATATATATATATATATATATACACACACACACACAATTGACCCCTCCCACACTCCACTAGCCAAAGAAGCTGCATAAAGCAATCCAAGAAGACCTACACAAGGTAAGCGCTATGCTGTTTCGAACCCTTCCCAAAGTTCCTCAACAACTAGAAAGACATTCACACATAGTACACACATGAGAATCCCAATGCTACACACCCCTTCAGCCACCGGACCGGTTTCATCACTTATTGGTGAATCATCAGCGATAGCACAGACAGCAATGCATACCAATGAGGCTCCCAGGCACGTGCCACCTGCAAACTTCAAAAGCAGTCAATATATAAATAAAGACCCACCCACATCTCTCATATGTGAATGGAGGGAATAGCCAATCAGCTCTCATCTAATCAACTAAACCCAGATGGCTAGGATTATATAAACAATTGACACCTCCCACACTGCTTTCGCCGAAAAAGCTGCATAAAGCAACCCGAGAAGATCTACACAAGGTAAGCGCTATGCTGTTTCGAACCCTTCCCAGAGCGTGTGATCGTCTTTATAGTTGTTGACTACATTCGTCGTTTATACATCAGATGCACCTCCTGACTGTTTTGGTGAGCATTGCTGTGGATTAATTATCTCTCACACGGTAGAACTGCATAATCCACAAAGAGCAACCGTCCATCTGCCATCCAGACGATTGTTACCATAAATGCAAGCCATTCAACAAGAAGGCACGTGATGTGATCGTTGGGTAAATCGAAACATCTGGATGGTGACGAGCACTCCCCCGATCTCCATTGGACATAGTCCTACACCATTGTCTTCTAGTGTGGTCATCATTGGTTAGATATTTATTGGTATGCCATCCTGATGAGGGCATATAAGCCTGAAATCTGGATAGGCAGCTCCGTTTGATATTTAACTGATGTTGACCATGTAACCTTTGTCTGGTTGACAGAGTAGCCGGGCCGAGGCCTCTGGATTGGAGGTGACGCTTTGATGCAGGACTATTTATATATTACATATTATATTATTTTTATTACATATTATATTATTTCTATATATGTATATACACACATATTGATGTGATTAAACACATATTAGATGTGACATTATATTATATACACACATATTGATAAACATATTATACAGTGCCTTCAGGATTTATTCATACCCTTTGACTTTTTCACATTTTGTTGTTACAGCCTGAATTTAAAATGGATTAATTAAAAAAAAAGTGTCACTGATCTACATAAAATATCCCATAAAGATGAAGTGACAATATGTTTTTGAAATTTTTACAAATTAATTTTAAAAGAAAAGCTCAAATGTCTTGCATCAATAAGTATTCAACCCACTGAGTCAATACTTTGTAGAAGCACCTTTGGCAGCGATTACAGCTTCGAGTATTCTTGGGTATGTCTGTATGAGCTTTGCACATCTGGATTTGGGGATTTCTTCCCATTCTTCCTTGTAGATTTGCTCAAGCTCTGTCATGTTGGATGGGGGGGGGGGGGAGCATCAGTGAACAACAATCTTCAAGTATTTCCACAGATTATCAATGGGATACAAGGCTGGGCTTAAGCTAGGCCACTCAAGGACTTTCACGTTCTTGTTCTGAAGCCATTCCAGTGTTGCTTTGGCTGTTTGTTTGGGGTCATTGTCCTGTTGGAACGTAAATGTTCGCCGCAGTCTAAGGTCTTTTGCACTCTGAAGCAGGTTCTTCTTAAGGATGTGCCTGTATTTGGCTCCATTCATTGTTCTCTCTCTCTCTCTCTCTCTCTCTCTCTCCTTGCAAGTGTCCTAATCCCTGCCACTGAAAAGCATCCCCATAGCATGATGCTGCCACCACCATGCTTCATTCGGTGTGTGCAGGGGAAGGTTTGATTTAGTAAAATAAATAATAGTCCTGGGGGTTCAGGGTGAGGAGAGAATCCCACTTATCTCTTTGTAAATATGTTTGCCATAGCACCGCTTCCGGTGGGATTGGGTATTACAGGTTATACTAAATCAACAAATGTGCTGATTATAACATTCCTTCGATGAAAACCGCAAACATCATAGAAGTGAGGGAATTAACCCATCCAGAATGACAGCCTTTTTGCTAATTTACTCAATCTAACTTCACATCTACATCCATTTCCATTTACTTTTCTATCCCAAGGATGTAATGCTCCCATATACTGAGACGATGCATCAGAACAACAGTTTTTAGCTACATCTGACCTCTTCAAGGACAAACCCAAACTACATAGCTCAATGTTGGTGGCATGGTGGAAACTGAGCTATCCTGGTGTCCATATACGAAAGTAATTTTTGCATTTATTTTTATAATATGATTAACCTTTTAAATGAAGTGACTCTTATTTTATCTTTCCACTTCAGTGTTAAGCTGTCGACTTACTGAACCTTGAATTGAATTCAAGATGGAAGAGAAAATAAGGATGGAGACTGAGAAGGACCAAGGTATAAATACGAGAGATATAGAGTTGTAATCAAAACCAGTAGCTGATTCTTCAAAGCACGAGCAAGTTATAGTTCCCTCTTTGACCTTAATTGAAATGTGCATCGCCCTTCATCTTCTGTTGCAATGTTTTCCTGACCTTTCGCCATTTTAAACCTTGTTTTTTGGTCATTCGCTGTCAACTTCTTAATTCTTTCAACCTTTGCCTCTGTCAAGTTTTCATTCAGTTTTGCCTATGTTGCATTCCCTCTCTCACTCCCCTTTCCTCCTGTACTTTTTCAAAACTCACCCAACAAATAACTTGCATACTTGACAGATTTTTCTAGCCAAATCCGATTGCAAAAAACATGAAATTCTTTTTCAATACCTCGATCTTTCTGTGATGCCAATAGGAGCCTGCTTGCTGAAATCTCCCAGGAGTTGGCATATGAAACATATTCAGCCTGGCTACCAACCTGTGGCAGGAATGCAAAATGTGGCATAAAATGATATGGAATAAAAAATAAACATTCCGCACACACAGTCGGTTCTGTGGTATTCCATAATGCACGAGCTTGCACGCTCAAAACAAGTCAGTAATAATACCATGCTCGTCCAACCTGCTTTCGGATATCTCTATGTATGGTTGTTTACGCCTATATTTCTTTATTGTCATAACTTAATTTGGGTGTATATAATAATTCATTCTTGAACCCTTCAATAATTTTGCTTTTCTTGGGTTAAGATCCAGAGAGCAGGCAACAAAAGTCACACTCTGCACCAAGCATTCAAAGCTATGGCCAATAAACAACCCACGGTTGGCAATAAAGGTTATTACCAGCCCTGGGGCCTTCACCTCCAAAGATGGCTTAATGCCAATAGGCCACCACAAGAACTGGTGGCAATAATCAATATCTCAGGAGAAAATTCTCCGGGGATTGAAATAGGTAATTTGGGCCACTATGAAGTTGTTCTTTTTTTTCAATGTTAGGCCTATCTTGGACAGATAATTTTTTTTTTTTGACATCCCAGTGCCACCATTCAATCAATTAATTCCTGAGCCTGGTGTTGGCTCAGTGGTTAGGGTGGCGGCTTGGGATCCTAGGGTCCTGAGTTCAAGCCCTGTTGAGCCACTGAATTAATACAACAGGGGGTTGACTCAGCCTGTCATTCTTCCGAGGTTGGCGAGATGAGTACCACTTCCAGAGTACCAGTTTATCTGGTAGAGGGGCACTGCATCAGCGACACAGTCATGCTTCAAGAAATGATAGCTACCCCGGCAGCCAAGCTGCCATACGACCACCACCACATTTAATTCCTTATACAGTGTAGCACTTTACATTTTATTTGGCTGAGGCCAAGTGAAGTGAGGTCCAAGCTGTTTATTCCTGATACGCGAAACACCCTGCAACAGCCATGCCTCCAAAAAAGAGTCCATTTGGAATGCCGGCCACATTTTCCATCCAATAATCATGTAACTTCGGTAAAATAATTTTACATGGGTGGATGCTCCTCTGTTGGAAGTTTCGTGTCAATTGCTGAAGTAGTTGAAGAGAAAACAAATTTAAAAACAAATAAAGGTGAAAAAGTGAGGGCCTCGGCCAATGTTCTAAAGCATGGTCAAGGATGGTTGTGGATGCCCATGATTAGATTTAAAATCTCAAAGCACTTTACCAAGGAATGAGGGAAAAGAGAAGTAAACACAAAGAGAGAGCAACTGTCAAAAGATAAAATTTGAAAAGAGATTTAAAAAATGCAATGATGAGCCTGGGCGAATTTCAATAGGCAGTGAATTACACTGTGAAGGAACTTTAACTTGGATCACCAAAAATATTCATTCCAGAGTGAGTAACAACTGGAAGGCGCTCATTGTTAAACTGTAGAGTTCATTCAGGGGTTATCAGCAATATTTTATAATCCACAGGGCAGTTTTATAAAAGATCTTTATGACACACTGGAAGTGATTTACATGTCAATGTTTGGTTTACTGTGATCAATTTTATGAGCTTGAACAATAACCTGCCTGTCATATTAATGACAGATTGAAAGGAATTGAGATAAGAGGCAGACAAACCTGCTAACAGTGATTTGTAGTAATTTAAGTGACATCAATACAGCCAAAGTTTCAGTAGTTCACCGATTTATGAATGAGTGGAATTGAGCAATTTTGTGCAGATGGAAGAAAATAAATTTACAGATTTTGAAATTTCTAGATTATTTGAAAGTCTTGGCTCCGTAGTGACAACTTCAATGTAAATTTCAGAAGCAGAGATCAGCTGGTGATCATGAAATTTTCATATTTGTTATCCTACAAATGAGGTTAAAGTCTTTAAAGAATGGATAAGGGGCCTAGGAGCAGCATGTAATTCGAAACAGCATTGTGAAAAAAAGCACATAATTATGCTCAGTGAATAGGTAAATCTGCACATCATCATGCTCACTGATAGTTAGATCTGCACATCATCATGCTCAGTGAATAGGTAAATCTGCACATCATCATGCTCAGTGAATAGGTAAATCTGCACATCATCATGCTCAGTGGATAGTTAGATCTGCACATCATCATGCTCAGTGAATAGGTAAATCTGCACATCATCATACTCAGTGAATAGGTAAATTTGCACATCATCATGCTCAGTGGATAGTTAGATCTGCACATCATCATGCTCAGTGGATTGGAAGATCTGCACATCGTCAGCAAAGTCGTGAAAACTTATGATAAGATTTCAAAAGATTGGATAGTGGAAGTCAAATTCCAAAAATGTGACATTCCTGGAGATCCTAAAACTGGATTCAATAATGGTCAAAGAGCATGTTATTGTGAGTAGTGTCAAAAGCAGTTGTGAGATCCAAAGGTACCAGGACTGGAGTTGATACTTGGTCCACTTTATATCGCATATCATTTGTGACCTGGAGGAGGGCAGTCTCAGTGAAACCATTTGAAACCAGACTGTAAGGTTTCTGAAAGATAATGCATGTATTCCAGAAGCTGATTGGCAATTTCACGTTCTAAAACATTGTAAACTAGTAAAAGCCATCCACAACCATCCTTGATCATGTTGTGGAATGTCGGCCGAGGCCCTCACTTGTTTTTTTTTCTTCCACCCTCACTTTTTCACCTTTATTCCCTTTTAAATTTGTTTTCGCTGCAACTGCTTGAGCGATTCACACAAAATTTCAACATAGGAGCAGAGCACCTACACATGGAGAATTGTTTTTAACAAAGTTATATTATGATGGGATGGAAATGTGGTCGGCGTTCAAAAAAGTCTGTTTTCTGTAGGCATAGTTTACAGGGTGTTTCACATGTCAGGAATAAATGGCCTCAACCTTGCTTGGCTCAACCAAATTAAAAGTAGGTGAGAAGCAGGTCTGTAATTTTGAAGATCATTTGTGTCCAGTAAAGTTCTCTTCAAAAGGGAATTATTATGGCTTGTTTAAATGAGGATGGAACTGTAGATGATGCAACAGAGCAATTGATTTGGCCGAGAATTTAATGAAGACATTATTTTTTGTTTGAGTTACTGATGATTGACTGGACATCATCTTGACTGACGAAACAAGAATCTACCGTGCTGAAGCCAAGTCTGCGGGCCAATCACTTTCTCATCACAGAGAGGTCAGTGGTTTCTCTGTCTTCTACCGCCTCCGTTTTGGTCTTGCACCCTTTTCTCTTTCCGTGTTTTGCTCCTCCAATATTCCATCCAGGTTCACTGCTCACCTTCACTCATTTGTTCCTCTTTTTTCCTAAACTGTGGAACCAACTTATACATCCTCTTCAATCCAATTCTTCCCTTTAGGTCTTCAAGAGAGTTGTTCACCACCATCTCAGATCATCCCCAATCTAAAACCATGATATTTTCTATCTTCTTTAACCCTCCTCCTCCCCCAAGCCCTTTCCCCCCAAATTCCCAGTCCCCCCCGAGAGTTTCCTTGTGTTCATCTTGTCCAAGTCTCCCAATATTTTGTCCTTCAACCCCCCTCTCTACTGTTCCTTTTGTTCTGTTACGTCCTGATATGTTCAGTGTTCTAGCTCTTCCACAAACCTTGACTGAATACAAAAACAGGAAGAAAAAAAAAGTAAAGGAACCAGACCATTTTTGCCAAGTGCACTGTGAATACCTGAAATGTTATTCTTAAAAGCAGCATCAAAATGTCTGCTTTTGATTGAGATATAATTGGTGGAAAATGGCTTTTACCCTAACTTAAAAGTTTATTCATGACAGAGAACAGCCTTCGAGTTAGAAGATTTCTCAATCTAGGTACAGACATATCAGGATTTTCTTTTCTTTAACAAGTGATTTGGTACAGTGTACTGTGGCTGTATTGAAAGAGAGATAGTTAGAAAAGTGACGCATTCAAAACTGAAGATCCACCGACTCAAATAGCTGCCGAGCACACATGGCATGTCTTACATTTTGGACTCCAGGGTGGTCTTCATCTGCGACTCTGCAAACATCATGTGCCTGGTGTTAAGTGGTCTCCTAAGGGTGATTGGGCATTATGTAAGTGCATTAAGCAGATGGTGAGAATGTGCATCATGTAGCTGTAATTCACATCATATAACTGCATCACGGGGCATCATGTAACTGCAATAAGCAGATGGTGAGAATTCATGTCGTTTTCATCATCACCTCATATTTGAAAAAGGTCATGTGATCAGGTGTATGTGTCGGTGGAATGATCTCACAAATTAAAGGCATTATTTTATTTTGAGGAAAAGTTTTCTTTTATTCTGGTGATTTATAATTTAATAAAAGGCCACATACATATAAAAAAACATGAAAAATGGCATCATAAAACATAAACAAAACACAACTGTTCTGACATTGCATATGTTGTCCTAATCCTAAGCTGTAATGATCTTCCCAACAATAACCAGTATTTAAAACAGTTAAAAAGTACAAGATTTGTTTTAATTTGTTGTTTTTTAACATTTGAAACAAGCTATTTTTAGAGAATGAAAATCAGCAATAAACCAGGGAGACAATTGACAGTTTTAGGGACTGAAGTGGAAAGTGGAGCAAATTGCTCGATGGAAGTTGAAAATTTCTGGCTTCAAATTGAGATCAATTCTTCAGGACCATTTCGGAGGTGTGAAAACAGAATAGAATTCGATAGTTTCTGACCGAAATGTTGAATAAATGATGGAGATAATGTTATGGAACATTATAGACTTGGACATAAATGTTTCATCAGGGAAAGGATAAAAGCAATACATGAGTGATAAGATAAATTGATTATTTTAAAATGAATGCTTATAGCTCAATCACATGCGGGGGGGGGGGGGGGGGAATATGAAATCCAGAATATGAACCCTGAACATCGGTGTGAAAGAGAATATGTTCCTTCAGATTGAAAATATCCACCAATCAGATAACTTTTTTTATTAATTCAATCATTGAAGTCATCAACTTGGAAGTTAAAATCCACTAGAATCGATATCTTTTTTTGTTACAAAATCTGGGGGCCTTGGAAGAGCGAGGTGATCGAGGAAACAAAGGTAACTTACTGAAATTAGAAAAATGGGGCAACAGAGGACGCAACAAACAAGGTAATGAAGAAACAGGAATAGAGAGAGAGAGAGAGAGAGAGAGAGAGAGAGAGAGAGAGAGAGAGAGAGAGAGAGAGAGAGAGAGAGAGAGAGAGAGAGAGAGAGAGAGAGAGAGAGAGAGAGAGAGAGAGTGAGAGAGAGAGAGAGAGAGAGAGAGAGAGAGAGAGAGAGAGAGAGAGAGAGAGAGAGAGAGAGAGAGAGAGAGAGAGAGAGAGAGAGAGAGAGAGAGAGAGAGAGAGAGAGAGAGAGAGAGAGAGAGAGAGATAAGAAACCACAGGAACTGACCAGAAGATGATTGTGGTACCAGAATAGATGAGCAAAGTTGAAAAATCTGAGCAGTGATCAATTAATGAAGCATGTTGTTTCGGAGTCATGAAAGTGATCACAATTTTTTTTTACTTAATCGATGAAACAGATATAGAAATGCATTTAAAAGATGAATATGAAGCAACAAAGTTAATTTGAGATGACAGTGTTCATTTGGATAGGCATGCAGACCTTTGACAATGGCTATGCTCTTGTGGATAATGATAGAAGTTGTAATCAGAACAGATTTTATCAGCAACCTCATGGTATAGCACTATTGGGGAGCGGTTGTTGATTATGGATGTCAGATATATATTTTTAGCTCACCTGGAACAGAGTTCCGGGGAGCTTTTGGGATGGCGCACCTTCCCTCAGTCCACCTGTCCGTCCACAAACACATGCAACTTCTTCTCTGAAACTACACATACGATTTCAATCAAACTTTACCACATCCTTCATCACCCCATATTTACCAAAGTTTTTTTCATGGAATTAAGTAAATTGGGGTTTGGGGGGGTCTATGGAGGGAGTTTACAGGAGGGTTGCTCCCCCCAAAGAGGTATTTGCTTTCTTCTCACAAATGACACAAACAATTCTGATGAAACTTGACTACAACCTTCATCACCCATGATGTACCAAAGATTGTTCACACTATAAAAAAATTGGGGTCTGAGGGGGTATACGGGGAGATTGACCCCAAAATATGAATTTACTTTCTTCTCACAAACTACACACACAATTCTGATGAAACTTTACTACAACCTTCATCACCTGTGATATGCAAAAGATTGTTCACAACATTAAAATATTTGTGGTCTAAGGTCTAAGGGGTTGTGTGGGGGATTGCCTCCCAAAATAAGTATTTGCTTTCTTCTCAAAAACTACACACACAATTTCGATGAAACTTGACCACAACCCTCATCCTGCATGATGTACCAAAGTTTATTCACACAAGTTAAAAAAATCAGGGTCGAAGGGGATATACCGGTTTGGTGGTGGTTTGCCCCCCAAAAGTGGTATTTGCTATAACATTGATTCATTGGTACATTTTGCTGATTCCATCCCACATTGACTTCCTCCTCAGTATAATTATTCTAACAAGTGAGCACCCAAGGGTATTGCCCCTATTTTTTGAATACATGATCAAGGCTCGTGAAAGAGTTTGAACAGAATCAAAGGGAACAAAATGAATATGGGGAAACCAACGGCATGAGTAGAAGTGAAAGTGAGAACAAAGGGGGGAAGACACATGGGGGTGAGCTCAAGATACACACAAGCTAAAACAGCAAGAAGAGGAAGGAGAAAGTGGGGATGAAACATAAAAGGAACAAACCAACTGATAACTAACAATAGAAAAGAGGTGAGGGAGAAGGGGGAAAAACACAATAACCTGGAAAAAGGGAGTGCTTGGGAATGGGGTCATTTGGGGTGGAAGAGATCATGAGTATGAGTGGGGAATATCATGGAGTGTAGTGGTCCTCCATATAGAGGGATAATGCGGGAAATGAAATGGCTGCCCATCCAAGTGTGTACACAATGATAGGCTTATAAACTACTACAGGGAGAAGTCATAAACATTTAAAAGCCATAACTTTTATTCTCGGGCGTTTTCTGAACTACCAGGATTAATAAAGATGCCAAAATAAATCGTTCAAGTACCACATCAGGAGATCGCTAAATCGCCAATTTGTACTTCTTCTTCCCTTCTAAAAATAATGTAAAACTGTAGCCTGACCTACCTTAATAACTGCTGAAGCCATGACAGTGATTCCAATGCGAGGAAGTTACTTTGTTTCTGGGCTAGTGTATGTAACCCAAAATTTAATGAGATAAAACGTCAATCGTTTTATTAGGAAAATAAATCGAACATAAATGTGGACTCAACCAAACCAGGCCAGGATCTTTAGAGGGAAGAAAATGGACACTGGACAGTCCCATTACAAAAGTGACACATATCCAAACCATCACCCAAATCAACTGAAACAACTATTAAAATAATTTAATAATATATATGGATTTAAAAATACCAAAATATATAAAACATGAAGCATTTTACGACTTAAAAATTTTCAGAAACAAGAAAAAAAAAACATAAAAAAAGTAAAAACATAGAGGGATGAAATCTTTTTAAAAAAAACAACCAAACAAGGTTGAATGACACCACATTACGATGCCACAATACGACACCACAATACGACACCACAATCCTCATGGTTAGCATCATGATATCGATATCTTTTGACCTTGTTCCATCGCAATCCCACAACAAAAGTAAAATGTCAAAATACGTCATGATGTTTATCCATAAGAGGATTGTGGTGTCGTATTGTGGCATCGTAATGTGATGTCATTCCGACCTTGTTTTTTTTTTTTTTTTTTAAAGATTTCATCCCTCTTCGTAATGTGGTGTCATGGTTTTACATTTTTTTTTTAAATGCTTTTTTTTGTTAAAAAAAAAGTATTCAGGAGTCTCCAAAGACCAAAACAGCACCACAGATGACAAAACAAACACTGTTCAATGGTCATATTTACCTCTGCAAACAAAGGTGGGAGGAGGTTATGTTTTCACCCCTGTCTGTCTGTTTATCACTTGCGAAAATCGAAGATTTTTCAAGTATATTAGTTGGTCATGTGTGTTACTCTGTTTGTTTGTTACTTGGCAAAAATTTTTTTTTGCCAATTATGTTGGTCTGCAGCATTTGTCTGTTTGTCTGTGCTTGTTTATCACATGATTTTGGCCACAGTTTTCAAATTTCAAATTTTGGGGGGCAATCCCCCACAATCGTTCTGACATTTTTTTGTGTTTGTATTTGACCCACCAAGGACAGCAACTCATAATTTTAGTGAAGATCCGAATCCGGATCCAGATACGTGAATTTTTTTTTTTGAGTGATTCTTCACCATTGAGAGATAGTGCTAAACTGATATATAGCACGATATCTCAAAAAGTTGTGAACTGATTTGGATGAAACTTGATTGACGGGTTGGATGTGCGACAAGGAAGAATTGATTCGATTTTGGTGAATATCAGAATCTGGATCTGGATACGACAATTATTTGATTTTTTAAGTGATTCTTCACCATTGAGAGATGGGGCCAAAAACGATATATAACATGATATCTCAAAAATGTATTGGGTCTGATATGTTCTCTTGGCTCAGACATTGCATCATTAAGGTATGTGCTCTATCGAGTGCCCTTCTAGTTGTTTATAGTGTACATCAATGCCAGCTTGAGATAGTAAGGGGAGGTCAGATTTGAATGCCTGGCTACCTGTAAGCTCGCTTTCATTAAAAACTGGTGTTAGTTCTGCTCGTATTGTGGAAAATGTCTTGAAAGCAGAAATTCAAACCTTTCATAGACTAAATATCGGGTGGACTGGGGTGGATGAAGTGGTAGACTCACGTCTCTATTTCCCTGAACTTCAAATTGCCTCAAAAAAACAAGAGGGTGTGTTCTCCTCAATCTTAGAGGAAATTGGTGTGTTTCACGCCATGGGGAAAATGGCTATCAACAACATATGTCTGGAAGCATGTATTCCTGGTTTTACAAAACTGTTGAAGAATCTGTGGATTGAGACCTTACCTGCTGGAGCTTTTTTAACTCCAGTGTGGAACAAAATGTATAGTTCTTCAACTCTTGGGCGAACTGGAGACCTGAATTGGAGACGAGCACATCAAGCCCTGGTCACACAGACATTACTCCAGAAGTTTAATTCTTCTGTTCTAATTTCTTGTCCTTTTTGTGATTTGATTGAAAATGTTGCCCACATTTTCATTGAATGTAATGTAAGAGATTATCTCCGACCCGGAGCTTCGATTGCTCCACACGGCTGCCGCCACGAGCCACGAGTCCCACACGTGCGGCTGGGACCTTCGACGACCCACAGGTGCCCATCCGAACTCTGACCCACAGCTAGTCTCTCTCATCGGCTGGAGGGTCCAATAAAAACTCCGGGGTTTCTTTTCTTTTTGTGTGTGTGAGTAGGGTAAGAATACTGATTCTGGCTCACTTTTCCCCATGTAAATGAATGGGGGATTTTCAGCGATTCATATTTTTTTCCCTAAAAATAAATTCCCTTTTTATCCCAAGGTATATTTATTTGTCTCCCCTTTTAACTTGGAGGTTGAACCTCATTGAATTGAACACCTGGGGGTTGAACAGCTCACTCATTGAACCTATAAAGATTTGTTCATTCTCAAATTCCTTCAATAGTTTAATTTTCTTTGCACAATAATCCCCATCTAAAATATTGACAAACAAAACATTTGAATCTTTATATTTTTGAAGATACCCCATTTGTGCCATTACGAAATGATAAACTTCTCTTAATGCTCTCATCTGACCACCTCCTGAGCCACATATCATTTTGAGATTATAGTAAATTGTTTTTTCATTGTTCAATTGATAACCATCAAAGTTTTCAGTCCATTCAAGGATATTCATTTTTTTCTTTACATCCTCTAACTTACTAGTTTTTAAATTAATTCGCTTATTTGTTTTATTTACCTTTGTTTTAGTTATTTTTTCAATAAGACTTATTTGATATTTTTCACATTCATTATGTTTTCCATTTATATACCAAGACTGAGATTTTCTCCACTTTTTAGTTTGATTAATACTTGGTTTAACCATTTATATATTGTGAAAAAACGCAGCGGTAGCCTCTTAAAACCCTAACCCATCTTCCCATCGTTAAAACATAATCTATTTTATACACTCTATCATACAATATCCATATGGAACACAATCTATTCCATTATCTAAAATAAATCTCTTATCATCAAAGGCTCCTAATGCCTTTTTATTTACTTCTTCACTATATATGTTATGTTTATAACTTCTTATTGTATTCATTTTCCTATATTCTTCTTTCTTATTCATCAAACAATTATAATAATTTCTAAAAGTTATTGATTTCTTTATTACATATTTCTTTATTCCCTTTAACCTCTTATCAATCTGTTCACCATACTTATAAGCATATGCCTTTGCTCTCAATCCAATAAACTCACTCATTACTTTTCCACCCAACTCATCCTTAAACTTACCAATAACCTTTTCATTCTTTTTGGAAAATAACTCACTCTTCTTGCTGAAATTACTTGTATCATATACTCCAATATTTTTCTTCATATCTTCATAAACATCATCAGTTTTTATATCTAGGATAAAACTATCAGTATCCATATACAACAATGAAACATTTTCACCATACTCTTTCTTTAAGTCATTATACAAATAATCATACATCAATATCTTTGATAAATCAAGAACTGCTGTTCCAATATAAATTGGTTTATCCATTACAATACTTTCCTTTTTCATATGAATTGCAGAAAAGTTCTCTGAAAAAACCTCTTCTCTCTCAAAACTTGGTTTATTTATCAATCTCGAAGCTTCTTTCCAAGATGTTGCGAATCTAATGTTTTGCCTGTTTCTAACATTTTCCATAGTCTTTCCAAATACAGCATTATTCATTAATTTATAAAAGTCCCCTTCAAATTTTACTTTTGTATTTGCTCTCATATCTGTATTGAATTGAATATACTTTTTCACCCAAGGACTTTGTTTAAATTTTAAAACTCTATGAATTTTAGCTACTCTCAATCCTTCTCTCAAAAACTGTTTTAAGCTTCTCTGATGCAAAACATATCCCTCTTTATCATAGAATGTTGTTAATAACTTTTCTGTTGATTTACCTTTAATATTAAAACTTTTATGATAATCACTTAACCATTCTTTTCTTTGGAGTTTCTTTCTCACATGCAAAGGAAGATCTTTATGCTTATTATGAAGATCACTCGGGTACCTCAAATCAACTTCAAAATAATAACCTTCTTCTTCGTCATTCAATTCCTCTTGAGAAGAAATAACAATATTCATCAAAGCCTTTTCATAATCCTTTTCTTCCACCCACTCTAATTTACCATAAGGCAGAGATTGAGACATTGCCCATCCATACAAATTATTAGCATCAAAATACATCAAATAATTACTATCTTTTTCACTATCATAATTTGGAAGATATTTATTATTTGCTTTAGCATATCTTTTTGAACATACTTGTGATATTCCACCTCTCTTGGACTTCTCAATCATCAAAAGCATATCCACATCACTGATTAAATCTATATCTTGTTTTGTCATTTTCAACATTGCACTCCAAGCTAAACCAGGAGCTGTGAAATAGTGGGCAGGATCTAATCCATAACAATTTTTATTATGACAGAGTGATCTAAAAGCTTCAAACACATCAGCTAACAATAAAACATCTGTTTTTAGATATAAATCCTGATATTCTCCAAGGTTCTTTATCTTAAATATTTTCCATATTTCTTGTGCGTGTTTATATTCCTTATCACTTATCTCTTCTTCATAAAGGTTATTATAGAAACTTTCTTTTGAAGGAAGTTGTGTTTCTTTAAATCTCATAAATGAATCCATATAATCAAAAGGATAAATTCCCTTACTTGTAAGAATTTTCTCTTTACTTTGAATTTCATTCCTTGTTTGAATTTCCTCTCTCGTAAGAATTCCTTCTTTAATCAGAATTTCATCTTTAATCTGAATTTCCTCTTTAGTTCGAATTTTCTTTATAATTAGAATTTCATCTTCAGTTAGAATTTATTCATTAATTAGAGTTTCCTCTTTACTTTGAATTCTCTCTTTAATCTGAATTTCCTCTTGAGTGAGAATTTCCTCTTTTGGAAAGAATGAATTAAGATTTGGAAAAGAGTCCGTGGAGCTTAGATTTGATGCGAGGTAGGCTAGTGGTGTTCCCATAAACTTGTAAGAATCTAAAAACCTAATACGAGTTAAAGGTTTTGTGAATATCATTTTTGAAAATGAAATATACTTTTGACTTGTGTTTGTTATAGCAGAAATATTCCCTGGTGTTTTTGAAAGTTCATTTATAAATAGATGTGTATCATAGTTGGCGCTGTTGTGAAGAAAGACTGGAATAAAAGAAGGTAATTTATAATTAAGATTACAACAGGAATGAGCGGGACCTCTATATTTACCAGTAAGATGACAATGGTCTCTAACTTTAGACTCCTTAATTTCCCCCTCACAAATATGACAGATATTGTTCATTCTAAATTCTAATTTTTCTTCTTTGGTTAATTTCATCGGTTCATTTGTTTCTTTCATTAATTTAGTGAGTCTTATACAATCCTTTTCTAATCGTTTTACAAACTCTTGTGAAGCATTTTTTCCACGATAATGTTCAAGTTTGTTATACTTTTCTCCAACAGATGATTTGATATAATAACAGAAACCACAAGGAATATGTTTTTGATATTTATTTGTATATGGTTCTTTTGGATTAGGAGAAGCAGTATTTATCTTTTTAAGGATACATTCAAAATCAGCGTATATCACAAATGGGTGCATGATAGATTTATTATAATCTTCAAAATAAATCTTTTCACCAGGTTTAGGCATTGTAATTACAGCTGATTTATGATTACTACAATATTTTGAATGTTGTTCTAATCGTTCTTTTGTATGAAATGAATTAAGACATCGCTTACAAGGATATATTTTGTTTGCTGTTCTGAATACCTGAGAAGAGATTAATCTTGATAAATTATTGATGTATGTGTAATGTGAATTCTTTCCAACACTAAAATATAAAAGGTCAATGTGTGTTTCTTCATTTTTATAGTTGTTTGAAATTTTTAATATTTGAACTTTGTTTGTATCCGTTAATCCATATACATTAATAGAAAGATTATTCTTTTTCTCAAATTTAGGAATATCTGTTAATGGCATTGGGAATTTAAAATCTTTAATGTCCAAGGTATTCTCATATTTCATATATTGTTTTACTCTTTCTGAATTACATTTTGGTGGATGTAAGTGAGCAAGAACAGACCAGAGAAAACATTTATTATCATTGTTCTTAATATTAACAACTGCCTTCTTTAGTTTTATTTCTTTTGGTAATTCAATATAAGAAGAAGCTTTAAGAGGGTTTGATTTTAGAATGTGTATATCTAAAAAGATGATTTTTTAATATTGAATCCACTTCCTACCACTGTATTATCAACATCCTCCTCTTGTCTTGATAGTTCTTCATAAACCCCACTATTCAAAAAATCTTGAAATGATGTTATAAAATGAAGATCTGTTCTCATATAAGGAGTTTGTTCTTCATCTTGTCTTTTCATATTCATTTTCCCTCCCATATAAAACTTTAAAGTTTTCATTTCTTTTAATGTCTTTTTAATAAATTTTTCAACATCGGGTTTCACTATTTCAATTGATTCAGCTATTGATGATGGACCGGGTTCTCCAAATTGAAAAATCCTTATTTTTATATGCCCTTTAAATGCCTCATCAGTGTTTTTAATATAATAGTCTCCCTTTACTTTAAACTCATTTTTCTTGTGTTTTTGTGATTGAAGATGTTGATTATAACTACTCTTCAAAACATCCTTTGAACAGATATCACAATGTTTTCTTTCCAACTCAAGAGGAGATATTTGATGAAATAGATTAAATGTGTGTTTGTTGGTTCGGAGGTGTTTTCTATAATGTTTATATTCGTGATTACAAACATCGCAGTACGTTGTATTCACCATATTTATAGAATAAAACTTTGCTTAAACTAAAATTTTCTTGATGAAAATTTCGTTTAATTTATAGGTGAATCTGTGCTTAAAAACATTTTATCCTCCAACTTTTTCACTTAATAAATACAATGTTTCAAGACACAAAAGACAAGTTTCAATCAATCTCTTCATCTGTTAAAGATACTGAGAAATATGTCAAGGATGTAAAATTGAACAAAGATAAATATAACAACTATTGGATAAAAACTATTATGGTAAATAATATGAGTTCTTCAATTTCCTTCAGTGGAAGGGCTTTTAGTATACCTGGTAGAACATCAATTAAAGTATCTCTAACAAAAGTTTCTCCTCTCCTTCTAGTAATATATTCAAAACTAGAAAAAGCAATGAAACAAGAAAAAGTATCAAAGAACAAAAACCTTATGGATGAAGCTTTAGAAAGAAAAGATAAGACCATCTGTAATATGCAAGGAGAAATTTGTATTTTTTCCAACAACCCTAAAGATGTAAATCTTGATGAAATAAAGGATGTTAATATATCAGGTGAAATGACATTTCGTTCAATAGTAGTTAACGATAATTTTAAAATTACCTTTAATATAAAAAATGTTGTCCTTGAATCTGATAATGAAAAAAAGTATATCGATATCGATGGTAATATACAACTGAAAGTATAGATGAATTTCAGTTTAAGTAAAGTTTTACTTTATAAATATGCTAGACTTTCCTGATTCTCCATATGACAAATTTGAGAATTGTCCTGCGTGTGAAAGACGGGGATTAAACACAGAGTCAAAAGCCTATAAACAATGTATATTCTGTGATTATCTTCTAATTAATGATAATAAAAAATATAAAAAGGAAAATAATTCTTTTAGATTTACACCAAAAATGAATTACTTTACAAGATTGATTAGAGAAATGAATGTAAAGTATGAGGATGATAACACACCTTTCCTTACAAGGGAAGAAACTGAACGTATAAGAGAAATGTTCAAAGGATTGTTGTTGTATATTATTCATGGATGTAATTTTCAGGGAAATATCAACACAAGATATTGTATAAATAAAATAATGGATTATCTTGAAATTAAACCTGAACTTAGGATAAAATATAGAGTTTCTAAAAAAGCCAATAATAAATTAAATAACCTGTTTTTCAAATATATAAATGAATGATTTTTTACCTATTTGGGAAAATAAGATAAAATTTAACAACCATAAAAATCTCCCAAATTCATTAAGATGTCTCATAGTTGGTTCAAGTGGATGTGGAAAAACCTGCTTACTTTTAAAAATGCTCCTCACTCCCAACTTTTTAGATTATGATAATTTAATAATTTTCACAAAGTCGAGTTTTCAACCAGAGTATCAACTACTCTCACAAGGTTTTAATGCTGGTCTTCAAAAAGAAGATATAATAGGTTTATTTAAACGTCAAAAAAACCTAAATGATTATAACATTGAAGATATAATTCAACTATTTTGTGATACACAGAGATGTAAAAAGAAATCAAATCTTATAACTTGTATTCTTAGTGATAATACGGATGATATACCGTCTCCCAAGATTTGGATAAATCAAAAAAGAACCTCGTTATCTTTGATGATTGTGTTAATGAGAGAAACCAAACGGTAATGGACAGCTACTACACAAGAGGGAGACATTCTTCTTGTAATTGTATTTATCTTAGTCAATCGTACTTTCAACTTCCTCGTCGTTCCATCAGAAACAATGCTAATACTTTTATTTTATTCAAGTTAAATTCAATAGATATCAATAATTTTTGGAGAGATAATTGTTCTACATTATGTAGTAAAAAGAAATTTGAGGATTATATGAAGCACACGACTGAAAAATATAAATATATTGTTGTGAAACAAGATGAGATATTAAGGGATATATTTTTTGTTTTATAAACAACTACATATATAAATGACAACTATTATTATAAATCTTGTGGGTAAATCTGCTTCTGGAAAAAACTTTCATAAATCAAGGTTCTTGTGTAGTACAAATGAGAATATTGTAAATTTACTACAAAAACACCCCGTGATACGCATTGTATCAACAACAACTAGAGCAATAAGACCTGGAGAAGTAAAAGGTGAAGATTATCACTATATTTCAGTGGAGGAACATATGCGATTGAGGAATGAAGGACAAATATTTGAGGAGGTTTCTCTTGGTACAACAAAATATTCACATTGTAAGAGTGAGTTAAAGAAACTAAAATCTGGTGGTGTTGGGATATTAGAAACTAATCCAGAAGGAACGAGACAAATTATTAAATATCTGAGCGGAGTGAAGATTTTATCATTCGGTTTTGATGTTGATGAAGAAACTCAACACAAACGTATGAAAAGCAGAGATGCAAGGATTAGTGAAGAAGAAATTACAACTCGCATTAATGTTAATAAAGAATTTGATGAAATATTTAAAGAAAAGGATTTATTTGAACACATCTACTTGAATGATGAAGAAAAGGAAAATTTCCCTGTTGATCTTTACAATTCATTAAATGATATTTTACAATAAATAAATGGATACAAAAGAAAGAGCAAGAAGATTTAAGGAACATCAAGAGTTGGTTTCAAAAGTTGTAAAACAACAGGAAGACATAAAGAAGAAACGCAGACAGAAACTAACGGGCGAAGAAGCATTTGAAAGAAAACAAGAGAAAATTTTTAAACCACTTTTAAAAACTTCCCAAGAAAAAATGAAAGATGTTTCCACAGTTCCCACAGTAGAATATACTCCTAGAAAGCTTCAAATGTTAAAAGATTTCAGTCAAATGACGGAGGAAGAATTAGAGCATTTAGGAGAATTAGAATATGATGATGAAGGTTTATTTCAACAACTGGAAGAGATTAATCAACCCCCTGATTATATTGTGAATGCTGTTCAAAACAATGAATATTCAGCGGATTCAAAAACCAAAGCAGGACTCATTCCAACAGAACAACCAGCAATATTTCATCTTGTTCAAGAAAAGGTATTGATATTTAATGATGAATTAAGGTTCTTAAGTTCTGCTCAACCCCCTGTTAAACTAACTCCGAGATTAATGTTTCTTCTCACAAAAGATGGAAGACAAGGTTCAACTGTGAGGGATGAATCAAAGTATATTGATAAACCATTGGATATGGAAAATAATGATGATAGAGTATATATTGATTTGCTGAACACTCTAAATTATAAGGTTATTCTTTCTGGTAAAAGTAGGAAGAATGAGAAGGAGAAACACATTATTCAGGCTTTAAGTATCCTTGGTTCAGGTATTAGTTTTCTTCCAAATGACCCATCGCAATTAGTTAATAGACTGTTATTGTTGTTCGGCAGTAAGAAGGCTGGAAATAACAATTGTTTTAATGAAGCATCAGCCATTTTAGACCAGTTGATGAACATGAAAATAATTAATAAATCTCAATATAAAGACATTTTATCTCATATTAAATAAGATGAGAAGCACAATCCTGAGTTTTAATTTCACAACAAGCGACCACTCATCTTCATTCCCATACCCACTACAACTTGACACAACAAAAGAATATGAGGCATCTTTATTGTCCATGGAGACTTATAATACCTTATTTAATATAACCGAGAAAAATGACAAGTTTAGTTATAATCCGGGAAGTGGATACAAAACGATAACAGTCTCACGCGGAGCATACGAGATTTCTCAAATATCTTCCGAAATTGCTCGTCTTATGAAAGAACAGGGTGATGAACCAAAAAATATTGTTATAAACATTCAAAAACATACTTCAAAATCAACGATTAAAGTTAAAAATAACTACAAGGTTGATTTCACAATTGATAATTCATTTAGAGAGTTATTAGGTTTCTCCTCAAAAAAGATTGAAACTCATGGGACGTTTTACAGTGATAATGTCATTCAAATATCCTCAGGAATAAATTCGGTGTTAATTCACTGTGATTTGATTGATGGTGCTTATAATGATGGATTAAAAACAAATACAATATTTTCATTCAGCGCATACTCAACCCCAATTGGTTATAAATTCAATATGGAGCCTAAAAATTTGGTTTATCTACCTGTGTCAGGAAAAACCATACACAGAGTAAATTTTAGGATAACCGACCAAGATAATCGTGTGATTTCTTTTAATGGAGAAGTTATATCCATCAGAATTCACCTACGTGAAGTTTTTCAATAAATAAATACGATGGTTATTGTGAGGAAGCACGAGTTGGGAAAATATAAAATAATTACAGGGGATGGGATGTTCCTTTCCCCGTACTACAAGGGTGAAGGTATGTATCTTGGTAGAGGATACTATAAACCTAAGAGACAAAGGGGTGTCGGACATCAATTTAGAGGAGATGGGATAATTGATACTCTCATGGGTATTGGTTCAACTATTCTTAAACATAAAGACCTAATTGGTTCAACTGCTTCTGCTGTGGGAAATGTAGCAGGTGCTGTAAAGAGTATAAAAGATGCTCAGAAAGAATCTCATAAATTACAAGCAATAAAAGAAATTAAGAAAGGTAAAACTCAGTTGTCCCCGCAAGAACGACAGAAAATAATTCAAATAGTTGGATCAGGGTTTCAAAAGTTTTAACATGTGTTTTCCTAAATAAATACAAGTATGGAAGCAATTGATAGTATCTATGATTTGGATGATACTATTATTAACTCAAACTCCACTAAAAAAGAAGATTACTTCAAGGTAAATGCAATAACTGGAACAGACTGGAATACAAATGGTATAAAAAGTTTTGAAATAAATAATCAACAAACCTATTTGAATCTCTCCGACAGTTTCTTGTTGTGTAAATTTAAATTCACTAAGGCTGGGAATAACACAAACGCTACACTTGTAAATGATTTCTTCTGGAAAATGTTTGATAGTGTGCGATTGTATATTGGAACACAAGAAGTTGAAGCGGTTGATTATGTCTCTGCTGTATCTGAAATGATGAAATTTACACTCTATACATTCAGTGATAGAATGGGAAAGGGGTCTGTCGAAGGTTTTATTCCTGATATGTCAACGGGAACAAACACAGACCCTGGATATATTCAAAGGAAAGGAATGTATAATGATGATACAAAAGCAGAAAATAGTTTTACTGTGGCAGTTCCTCTTAAAGGTATATTTGGATTTTGTGATTATGATAAAGTTCTGTATGGTCTTAAAATTAGATTTCAACTACAAAGGAATGATAATGAAAATAGATTGCTTTTTGGTGTTGGTAATGCTTTTGGTGATCAGAATAAATTTGTAATTGAGGAGATGAGTTGGTATATCAGTGAATATACTCCTAATCTTAAAACAGAAGAGATGTTGAATCGAAGACTTAACTCAAAGAAACCACTCAGTGTATCATACCTCAAAAGAAGATGTCAACACGTTAAACTCAATCAAACTACTTACACGTGGAATTTGGGTGTTCTGGAAGGAAAGCCACGATATCTGTGGATGATTTTTAAAAAGCCAGATGGTGATACTGCGACTGTTAAGAATAATGCATTGAGTGATAATGCTAAGGTGAAACAACTTCGCGTTTCTCTAGATGGAACATTTTATCCACGAGATAGATTGGAAATTAATTGGGAAAAAAATGATTTTGCTGAAGCATACAAGTCTTACCAAAAGGTGTGTGAAAGTAATGGAAATAAAGAACCTATTTTAGATATGACAGCATTTAAAAGTTTGTATACAATCTATACGCTTGACCTGAGCGCTCAAAAAGAAACTATAAAGTCTAATCGAGTGGATACTTCCCTATACATTGAAAGAGGAGAGAGTGAAGAAGTTGATACATATTGTTTGCTTTTGGAAGAAACAGAATTGCAGATTAATACAGATAATGGTGTGATGATTAGTCTCACATAATTTTTTGTTAAATAAATGAGTGGCAAAGTACCAACTGGGGTATATGTTAATCAAATCAATCTTCATAAACTATCATCTTGTGTTCAAAATCAAAAGCCTTGTACGATTAACGTTAATACAATTAAGAGAAAAGGAGCAGTAAGAATTGATGTTTTGCTCACAAGAGAACAGGTTAAAATCTTGAATGACACTGGCTCACTTAAAATTAAAATGACAAAACCAATGTTGAAAAAATATTCAATAAGAGAGACGAGTGGAGGATTTCTCCCATTTCTAATTCCTTTATTTGCTGGTTTAAGTGCGGTTGGAGCATTGACGGGTGGTATTTCAACAGCGGTCAAAACTGCCAACGAAAGGAAGGCTCAACTCCAGGCTCAAAAAGAATTGGAAAGACATAACAAAGAGTTGGAGAAACAAATTAGTGGAAGTGGTGTAATTGTAGATTTTGCTGAAAAACTTGAAGGTCTGCCTGATAAAGCGAGATTGTTAGTTGGAGATATGCTTTCTTCTATAACACAAGCAGGTGTAAAATTAACGAAAAGAGGTAATGGATTATATCTTTCTAATAAATAAATGAGCATTGATGAGTGGTTGAAAGAATTTGGAAAGAATACAACATCAAATTTACAACTTGCCAAATATTGTAAGAAATTAAAAATTCATAATGTGGTTATTTGTATGAGAGATGAATTAACAAATGTGTCGAAACATACAAAGAATATTATTATGAACTTAGAAGATAATGATGGGAACGGTTCTCATTGGGTTTGTATTTTTAATAGTCAAGACAAATATTATTTTGATAGTTTTGGTCTTCCACCACCTGTTGAAGTCATAAAATTCTTACAGAATGGTGTTTATCAAACATTTCAAGTCCAAGAATTAAATTCCAAGTGTTGTGGTCAATTATGTCTATATGTGTTATTTCAACTCAACAAAAATAAAAAATTTTATGATATTATTTTTAATCTAATATAAATGACTTATGTTGTTAAAGATGGTTCTATCTTTGGTGTATCTCAAGAACTGAATATTGATTTATCAAATTATTATACAAAGGCACAGGCTGAACGATATAAATATAATATAAACAAAAATATTAACATGAAAAATGCTTATAAATTAAAAAATTATCCAAGCCCGACTGACGCGAATGACTTGGTGAGATTAAGCGATTTATCACAATATATATACTTAAATAAAACGGCTGTGTATTCTAAAGATACAGAAGTGTTGATATTATCTCCAGGTCATACAGAATTCACAGTTCGAATTAAAATAAATTTTTATAAAGAAGGGCGTATCGTTTGTATGAGAATAGAACAATGGGGGTATGATATGAATGATTTAGGGTATAATTGGTCATTTAAAATTAACCTCGAAGACCTGGAACAATTAAATCAGTCTCGTAAGGAAGAATATTATCCACTTGGTATCGAGAATGAGTTTTGTGGAGCCACGATTAGTAAACAACAAATAAAAGAATTTAATAAGGGTAAATATAATAATGGTTTTGCCCTTGTTTATCTCATGAAAACAGAAAAAACAGGATTATATATAATAAGTAAGGAAATACAAAATGATTTAACTATGGGAAGATGGGGAGGTGTTTCGTGCCATAATATTATTCTAACATATATTTCTAATACATAAATGACAGCAAGAAGGCTTCAAGAAAATTATCATTTCTGTGTCCAAGCATACCTTCAAGAAAAGGGTATTCGGTATTTTAATAAATATGTTCTACAACATAAGAATGAGGTATTTTCAATAAAAGATTGGCATTATGCTGATGTTGATAAACCGACAACTTTAGATTTAATTAGAATGTTAAATAATGAAAAAATTATAAGGTTAAGAAAAGGTAAGGCTCTTTTAGAAATTCAAAAGAAATTTTATTGGTTTCCTGTTGTAAAAAAATTATTTTGGATACAGGAATAACAAGAAATCCTGATGAATATATGTATAATATTCTATGGGGTGTAAACGATTCAAGTATAGTAAGGGATGAGGAAGGAGTTGAAGAAGAGAGGGAAGAGGAGGAAAAGGAGAAGGAGGAGAGAGAGAAGGAGGAAAGAGAGAATAGAGAGAGGGAGAATAGAGAGAGGGAGGAAAAAGAGAAGAGAGAGAGGGAGGAGAGGGAGAAGAAAGAGAAGGAGGAAAAAGAGAAGAGAGAGAGGGAGGAGAGGGAGGAAAGAGAGAGAATAAATAAATATTATAGTATGGAAACCAGTGAGATTCAAAAAAGAATAGAGGTATTACAGAAAATAACTCAACCCACCAAGGAGGAATACAAAGAATTAACAAGTCTATTTGCAATACTTTCAACAAAACTATTAGCATCGTCAAGCTATTCATTTTAATTCAAGTTTTTTCTTAAATAAATGGAGGAGAGAGTGAAGGCATTTCTAAGGATTCTTTATGTTTTAAAAATTAAGATTCAAATGTGCATGTTGGAAACTAAAAAGGTTTTTGCACTCTGCAGAAATTTTTCTCATAAATAAATGAGTTATTGTCTCAAATGTAAAAAGAAAACTAATACTAAAAATATTTCATATATTAAAAGTAAAAATAACAGGGTTATACAAAAAGGTATATGTTCGGTGTGTGGTTCAAAAAAAATCAATTTATCTCCAAACACAAACTCGGAGGAGATATACAAAAGTTTTTATCAGGAAGTAAATTTACAACTACTGGAATACCAGGGGAATTACATCTTCCAGGTTATTCTTTCTGTGGTCCAGGCACAAACTTAGATAAAAGATTAGATGAGGCAGACAATCCTAAATCCTGGAGTAAACCAATCAATAGAGTTGATGAAGTGTGCATGAGACACGATATTGATTATGGGAATACCACAACGTTGGAAGAAAAGCATGAAGCCGATAGAGAAATGTTGTATAATTTGTCTCTGATACAAAATCCAACCTTGAGAGAAAAAGTTGATAGGTTCATAGTGAAGAAGATGATTAGTGCTAAATTGAAACTTGGACTTGGAAATTCAAAAACTTATAGGCTCTAATGATGCCATTAAGACTGAAGAGCAATTAGCTGATGAATTACATAAACCAATATTCACAAAGTTTCAGAGAAGGAAAGTTTATTCCAAGGAAGTTGATTATATCTGGTCTGCTGATTTGATTGAACTCAATAATGATAAGGGGTACAAGTATGCTTTAACCGTTATTGATTTGAGGAGTAGATATGCGTGGGTTGTCCCTTTAAAAACAAAACAGGTAATACTCTTATGTTAGCTTTTCAACAGATATTTAATAAAAGTAAGAGAAAACCTAAAAAATTGTGGACTGATGAGGGTAGAGAGTTTTATAACAAGACATTTATGAATTTTCTAAAAAATAACAGTATTACATTATACAGTACCTTTAATGAAGGGAAGGCAGTTGTTGTTGAACGTTTTAATCATACCTTAAAAGAGAGACTATATAAAAATTCACACAACTCGGTTCACAACAATGGTCATCTTTTATTCAGGATATTGTGGATAAGTATAATGACACGATTCACACGTCAACGAATATGAAGCCATCAGAAACATTTACAAAATTAAAATATGAAAAAGAGATTAATGTCAGAAAACCTAAGTTCAAAGTTGGTGATATCGTAAGAATATATAGGTGGAAATCTCATTTTGAAAAGGGTTTTACTGAACGATGGACGAAAGAACTTTTTAAAATTGTTGATGTAATAGATACAGTTCCTTGGACTTATAAAATATATGATTTGGAAGGGGAAGAGATTTTAGGTTCATTTTATTCACAGGAATTACAAAAGACAAAACTAAGCAGATAATACACCTTTGTGGACACTAGAGGGACAAGTCCGAGGTGTATTACAGTATATAATGTGTGTCAAGGGGGACGTTCTTAGATCTGTGAACCCCAAACACAGAATCCTCAACTGAATAGTCAAGGCTTAACTTTTGTTTGTGTGTGTGTGTGTGTGTGTGCAATGGGAGCAATAGGTTGGCGCTTCACTCCCTCCTACTATACACCGTTGTGGACACTCGAGGGCCAAGTCCGAGGTGTATAACAGTATATAATGTGTGTCAAGGGGTGGACGTTCTTACATCTGTGAACCCCAAACACAGAATCCTCAACTGAATAGTCAAGGCTTAACTTTTGTTTGTTGATGTGTATGTGTGTGTGTCCCAACCCTCACATTCAAAATCTCAACCCCAACCCTCACATTCAAAATCTCAACCCCAACTCAATCCTCGCCCAACACAATGTCTTTTTCAAAATGAGATTTCCACCTATATATATATATTTTTACGTTTTTCTTTCTTCTTCCAATTCTGTCTTTTAAGGCTTTCAGGTTTGATGACGTAGAAAGGGGGAGTAAGCCTGCACTTTCTTCCCAGAACTTTCTTGATCTTGCTCCCATCAAGCACCATCCGACAAAGAACTACATCGATAGGTTTAGATCCCAAAGAGTGATAGCAAGTCCAAAAGTCTCCAAAATATAAATAAATAAAATAATAATAATAATAATAAATAAATAAATAAATAAATAAAAGCCCCCAAAAAAATTTCAAGTGTCCAACATAAACCCAACTTTCCAAGTCTTCAAGGTATAACCACATTCCCGTTGAGTTTCCAAGATATGTATCACATTGTGAGTTATCAATCCAGAACCCACATTTCAAGTATTCAAAGTAAAACCAACTTACAAAGTCTCTTAAGGATAACTCATTTACTGATTTTTTCAAAATTTGTGAGTCTCCAAGGTAGGACCCATATTTAGAACCATCTTGGCAGAACCCTTTTCCTGAGTCTCCAAGGTAGTTATTTAAACCATCAAGGCAGAACTCATTTACTGATTTTTTCAAAATTTGTGAGTCTCCAAGGTAGGCCCCATATTTAGAACCATCTTGGCAGAACCCTTTTCCTGAGTCTCCAAGGTAGTTATTTAAACCATCAAGGCAGAACTCATTTACTGATTTTTTCAAAATTTGTGAGTCTCCAAGGTAGGCCCCATATTTAGAACCATCTTGGCAGAACCCTTTTCCTGAGTCTCCAAGGTAGTTATTTAAACCATCAAGGCAGAACTCATTTACTGATTTTTTCAAAATTTGTGAGTCTCCAAGGTAGGTCCCATATTTAGAACCATCTTGGCAGAACCCTTTTCCTGAGTCTCCAAGGTAGTTATTTAAACCATCAAGGCAGAACTCATTTCTTGATTTTTTTAAAATTTGTGAGTCTCCAAGGTAAAACTTGTATTCTGGCTCATCAAGGTATAACTTGTTCAGTGGGTATTGTCTTGATAACTCACAATGAGTACTATTGCTGTAAAACTCTTTTTCAGGATTTTGCTGGTCTCCAAGGTATAACTCTTTGGTTGGGTCATCAAGGACAAACTCGTTCTGTGGGTCTTGGTCGCTCATAAGGTCTTCAACCAAGCCAACAATTTCGCCCCAAGTTGTAGCAAAAGCAGTATTTTCATTTCATATTTCAGACACAATTTCCTGTGAGAGAAAATAATAATGTATTAATTAAGTTATTTAATTATTAAATGAGTATGCTTCAATCAAAGTTTGAAAATAGGAAAATAAAAAATCTTACCTCAATAGATAAGAGGTTTGAATCCAGTTCATCAACTTGAAGGTTTAGTTCAATAGAAGACAGACAGTTCGAGACAAGCACACAAAACACCATTGCCAGCAAAAACAAATGTTTAAAATGGAGCCTGGGTTTGAAGCTTTTATAGAGAAAGACTGGTGGGTGTGGTTTCCTTTGGAAATTCCCTGGGCAAGCCTAGGCAAGCCTTCATTGGGAAATTTTTCAAAACCATAACATCCTGTAATTTTCTAGTGATTTCTTTGTGAGTCAGAGATGAACTGGAAATGATGTAAGAGTGGGCGGGGCTTAGCAAAAGTAGGCGGAGCTTAGGAAAAGTGGGCGTGGCTTAGAAAAATACCTTATGAAAAGTGGGCGGAGCTTAGCAAAAGTGGGCGGGGCTTAGGAAAAGTGGGCGTGGCTTAGAAAAAATACCTTATGAAAAGTGGGCGGGGCTTAGCAAAAGTGGGCGGGGCTTAAAGAAAAGTGGGCGGGGCTTATTGAATACCTTGTGGAAAGTGGGCGGGGCTTAACAAAAGTGGGCGGGGCTTAAAGAAAAGTGGGCGGGGCTTAACAAAAAATAACCTGTGGCTCAGGAGGTGGTCAAACAAGAGCATTAAGAGAAGTTTATCATTTCGTAATGGCACAAATGGGGTATCTTAAAAAATATAAAGATTCAAATGTTTTGTTTATCAATATTTTAGATGGGGATTATTGTGCAAAGAAAATTAAACTATTGAAGGAATTTGAGAATGAACAAATCTTTATAGGTTCAATGAGTGAGCTGTTCAACCCCCAGGTGTTAAATTCAATGAGGTTCAACCTCCAGGTTAAAAGGGGAGACAAATAAATATACCTTGGGATAAAAAGGGGGGTTTATTTTTAGGGAAAAAAATATGAATCGCTGAAAATCCCCCATTCATTTACATGGGGAAAAGTGAGCCAGAATCAGTATTCTTACCCTACTTGTGTGACTGCGTGTGGGCCCATCTATAAGTATAATTGAGTAAGTGCTTTGAAACGTTGAAAATTCCTTGCACTGCATATTTGCTTCAAGTCTTGCCTCCTTGTCTTTTATTGTATATAAATTATTAGAAATGTTCCCAGCTCATTTCCGTCCTTTCTTTATTTGGTCCAGCATGGTCCGGGTCTGAGTTCAGACGCAGTTTCATCCCTGATAATTCGTTAATCCCAGCCGGCATGGCTTTGGCAGTTTCCGCTTGGCTGCAACCGAACTGGAGTTGGTAGTTGGAACTCTACCGCCGTCAGTTGAGTGACCCGGTTCGAGAAAGACGTGCCGAGGGCGTGAATCCCCGGTAGCCAAGACTGCGTGGTGATTTAGGTATATTGGGATCTAGACAATTCACCCTATGGCACGCGGTAGAGATATTGGCGTTTCACGGTCGATTAATCTACCCGCCGGCTTTGGAGTTATCCAGAACGACGGCCTATAATTCCGGGGAGACCGGTGGGAGACGGCGTAAACTTCCCCACCTTGTCGTTTTCATGACCTACCCCCGGCCCACAACAGAGTCATGGATTCACTGGATAATGGGGTGTGGCGCTGCCAGTACCTGTGCGGGAGGATGAAACTCCGAGTCTTCAGGTTATTGGTGCTTCCAGTCTTGCTCTATGGATGCGAGACTTGGACTCTGACCAAGGATCTGAGACGGAGACTTAATTCTTTTGATACTGGGTCTCTTCGGAGAATCCTTGGCTATCGCTGGTCGGACTTTGTGTCCAACGAGCGGTTGCTGAGAGAGACTCAAATGAGATTTGTTACCTGCATAGTCCGTGAGCGTCAGCTGCGGCTGTATGGACATGTGGCTCATTTTCCTGACGCTGATCCTGCTCACCAGATTCTCTCAGCGAGGGAGTCTCGTGAGTGGAGGAGGCCAATGGGCCGACCACGTGCCTCATGGTTGCAGCAGGTTGATCGGCATCTCAAGGAGTTGGGGATGGGCCAGGCATCTACCTGGGGGATGACCAGACGGAGGCCCCTGGAGTACCGACGGCAAGTGGACGCAGCGACGCGCTGCTCTGCAGCATGCTCCCATACCTAACCTGACCACAATAAAGCTGTCTATGGGTTTATCACTTTGCAATTGCAGACAGGTCACTGGTCTCTCCATCTTCTGCCACCTCCTTTCTGGTCTTGCAACCTCTTTTTTTTCCATGCATGGTCCCCCCCCCCTCAGATTTCTGCAGGGCTCAGAAGTTCCACCATCAACCCCCTTCTGGTGAACTACCTAAATCCATAATTAATGCTCACCTCCACTCCTTCTTTAATCTTTTTTTTTTCCCCCACCTGTGGAATCACATTCTCTTCAATCTCATTCTTCCATCCAGGTATTCACAACAGCTGTACACCACCATCTCAGATCGTCTCCAATATAAAACCATGATCTTTTCTGCCATCATTAACCCACCCCAATCCATACTCCTTCCAAGTTTCCAGTTTTCCCTGCTGAGACTTTCCTTCTGTATACATCTTATCCACCATAAGCATCTTCTTTTGACCCTCATTCCCACCCACACCCATTATTTGTTGAAGTCTGCCTCCATTTTGGCCTTGAACGCTGCTGTTGGTGTCCCCCCCCCCGCCCCCCCCGGTCAACTGTTCCTTTTGTCCAGTTGTGTCCTGATCCGTTCAGTGTCCGAATTCTAGCTCCTCCATGAATCTCGACTATGCATATAATGTTGTTTTTTTTTTATATTAACACCAACATTCGGTCCCCAAATGCTTTTACTGACTCATGATTTATTGGTATATTAGAGTTATCAACTACATTATTGTTGTTGTCCCCAAAGGGAAATAACTGTAAAGGAGTAACGTGCAAGGTGGAGTGCTCAGCGACTTTGTCAAAAGCACCCTGATGTGACGTAGCCAACTCTGGGAGGACTTACTGATGTACTTTTACGGCAATATAGAAATAATTTAATTGCAGAGTGGAGTCATGATACACCCGGTGAATAGAGCATTTGCTTTGACAGCATTTTCGCTCCTCCTTAGAACAAAAATAAATAAATAATAAAAAACCTGGTAAAAAAAAACAGTCATATGAATGGAAAAAGAAGTGTAACGTCTTCACAGATGCCTGATAATTTGGCAACATCAAGGTTTATCTCAAACTCCCCTGGGAAATACCAGGACTCTTTTTTTTTTATCTCCTTGAAAGGACGAAATTTTAATAAAAGCTTTTAATACAAGCACATCAAACTGAAAATGCTTTTGCGGCTTTATTGCACCTGGAGCCCTGATCCAGACAGGCAGGTGAAAAGTTCCACCAAGATGAACCTGCCCGTTTATGCAATTTATTGCCACACGACGTGTCTGCACTCGAAACACCCCCCTTTGTTGGTTGATCCACTCTTTTGCTGTGTACATCTATTACATATGTGTGCAGATTTCCCCCCCCACCCTAATAGCAGAACCTCTGTGCATCTTCCAAAGCGCATCAGTTCATTCCCACTGCCACTGAGGTTAGATGGAGATGGTTTTCACCCCTGTCTGTCTGTCTGTCTGTTTCTTTGTGAACAAAATATCTCAAAAGGTTGTGGACGGATTTGGACGAAATTTGGTGGAGAGCTTGGATATGTGACAAGAATAAGCAGATTAAATTTTCGTTCAGATCCGAATCCAGATACGGCTGATCGGTGGGATACAAAACTTAAACTAATCAGCCTGGCAGCGGAATGCGCTCCACCAAGTGCCCTTCTAGTATTCTTCATGCATTGAGTGTGACAGTACTGTCAGGCACTGGTGTACTCAGGGGGGTGGGGGGGATGCCATTGGGAGGGTTGAAATACCAGTAAGATGATACAACGATGGTTTTAGTTGCAAGTGACATAATATTATTATTTACCCAGTAATAAAGGCAGTAACTCGGAAATAAAACCATCGTTATATCATCGTGCATGGAACCGAACATCAACATGGGACAGGAACACAGCATTGCATGACATGGCAGGAGGTGGTGAAAGTGGCAGTTAATGGGAGGAGGTAGGAGAAGGCAGAGCTGATGATGTGCTTGGCATGGGTTCGTCGGTGGATGACACAGATGTTGAAAGTGGACTGTTAACAATTTTTCAATTTCTCCTCAAGAACCCTCATATAAAGCATGGGAGCAGATCCCAGGAATGCTTTTTTTGTCATCAGCTTTCTCCACCAATTAGAAGCAAGCTTTCATCAGTTATCAGGGCATTATGTATTGTAGGAAAGGTCATGATTCATTCTTTGAGTTGACATCAGTTTGAACTAATTTGCATACACGTCTCAGCCATGATGGTAGCTCGACATGCTTTATGAGTTAATCCTTTCATTCTGAAAATTTAATTACATTACTGTACTGTATTTGCAGGCCTTCTGAAAAGTTAGTCTCCTTCATTAAATAATTAATGGGCAGGAAAAACATCACCACGGAATTGACGTCTGGCAATCACCGGGAATTCCTTGACACTGGATTTTCCGTTACCTTTTTGAAAATTCTTCCTGGTGGTGTTTTCTCTGTGGTTGAAGATGTGTTTTTGTTCTATCAATGCCAAAGCAGTGTTACCTGTTTGCTGAGTTTTTAATGTCCTGCATTTTTCTTATTTCCAATTTGCTTACGACAGGTACAGTACTGTAATCTGTTTGAAATTATTACTTGCAAACATGATGCATGTTTTCTGTGTCTTTCATTTTTTAAATTAATTATTCATCTTGGGGGTGCCAAAGAAGGGTCCGCCCCAGGTGCCAAATACTCCAGGTACGCCCCTGCTGTCAGGTCTTTCATATTGTATTGCATGATAGCAGTAAATCATGATTCGAAAAGAGAAAGTACAGAAATTCCCATATCTGTATCATGTAATCCACATAATTATATTTTGTTCACTTATAAACCCACACGAGGCCAGAATATGAGAAATGTGAAAATAGAAGATACGATGTGGAATGGACTTTCAACAAAATTGCTGTTTACAAACCAAAGGATTATGCAACCTTATATTATATTTATTTTTTATTCAAAGTCCACCTCTCCCTTTCCACACGTAATCGTGGACATCGACAAGAAACCACTTATGAGGTAGGCCTATTATTAATTATTTGCACCTAAATTATCCAAGAGCTCTGCCTCGTATGTAAGAATGATAAAATCAAACAAGTCTGAAGACGACGATGGTCCACGGGCGGTATTTGACGATGTAGATTGTTTCAGAAGTCAAGGATGAGATGATGTGATAATGTTTGACCAAGTTATAAAATTGATCAACATGATGTGGTTCGAGTGACAGGTTATGAGCTGCAAAATGTCGAAAACCCGGTTTTGTTCAACAACTTAAAAAAATTGACCTTTGCGTAACCTTTAAAGGTCACAAAACAATGTTGTGGGTATTAAAATAAGGAAGCAGGATACGTGCTATAGCTTGTTGGAGTTAGTTCGTCGAAGAAGGTCGAAAACTCGGTTCGATTCCCACAACTTTGAAAATTTGACCTTTGTGGCCTTTAAAGGTCAAAGGTCAAGGATTATGACCTTTGGTGTAAAACTTCCTCTGGAACATTCCAGGAACAATATAATGTCTTATAGGCTATACGGCATTTCGCACTCATCGGATTATCCATACTTTGATGAAATCAGCGTAAAAACAAACTTGAAGGGGGCGCCACGGGCAAGGTGTTCGAGATGGAGAAAAATGGTTTCAAGACTTTAGGTGGGGAATGACCTCAAGATTATGTATAAAAAATATTGTCATCCTAGCTCTCAAAGTTTGGGCGGTCGTATGATTTTTATGTCAAAATTTGCAATTTTCTAAGTTTTTAACCTTGTGACCTTGACCTCAGGACGAAAATGAAAAAATCGGACAACGACACGTTTTAGATAATTCATTTTTCTATTCAAATACCGAAGAACCCAATCCATTCAGTCAATTCCCTCGGAAAAGATAGATTTTTAATCCGACTACCCCCTAAAAATGGCTATCTTTTGGGCGTGGCTCCGCCCACAATGGGCGTAGCATGCCCTCATCCAGGACAACACAACTAGACATTGATATCGAACACATAACCAAGTTTCATCAAGATCGGATCAAAGTCCACGGAGTTATGCTCTGGACAGACAGACACACAGACATAACGAATATCGTGGTCACTCTGGCTGGCGCTCATGAACCAATAGCCTATTTTATCAGTTTGAGAGATTCTATCCCTGTCATTGCTCTGACTTCGCTGTGGGACATTGCCCTTCAAACAGTACAAATATAGCTATGGTGTCAAATACAAACAAGATGTTGAACAGGAACAATTAATCAATTGTTCTATCTCCTTATAAAACTAGTTTTGAAATATAATGTTACATTTATGGGGAAAGGGGTCAGTATTTAGATTAAGGCCTGAGATGCCATGTAAATTTGCATGTAGCTTATTAACTCATCTTGTGTTAAGTGCGTTGTTAAGGTAAGGAATCGATGTAAAATGTTCCCTGTTAAGAAGAAGGGAGGTTGCGTTTGTCGAGGTAGCTCAGTCAAGGTGTCTCATCTCAGCTTTTTATCTGTAAGGCTTGGGGGGGGTGGCTGTGTGTGTGTGTGTGTGTGTGTGTGTGTGTGTGTGTGTGTGTGTGTGTGTGTGTGTGTGTGTGTTTGTGTGTGTGTGTGTGTGTGTGTGTGTGTGTGTGTGTGTTTGTGTGTGTGTGTGTGTGTGTGTGTGTGTGTGTGTGTGTGTGTGTGTGTGTGTGTGTGTGTGTGTGTGTGTGTGCACCTACGTACGGCCTCCGTGGCAGTTTGCGTCGACCGTGCGTCCACCGTGTGCTACCGCTAGAGATTGGGGTATAGGTGTTTGCCAATACCGTGGTGCCCCCAGAATCCCAATTTAATTCGTTCCAGGAGGCTGTTCGGATTGCAAAAAGCTCGGATTCCAAAAATATTTTCCCAATAAGAAATCATGGAGTGAATTAATCCGTTCGTGGACCCAAAGAAAACCCACTTTCAAGACACTCTAAACTGAAATTCCCCATGATTAAGGTAAAATGAGATGAGAAAATGACCTTGAGTCAGGTCAGGTTCGATCTGTGACCTGCTACAGGTACCATGTAAACCTGTACTAACCTGTTCCATGGTCGGGTTGTTGGCGACTAAACCGTCTCCCCCACCAGGTTTTCTGGTGAGGGGGGTGTTTGGATATGGACACCCAGCAGAATTAAAAACAAAACCTGTCAAAGGGCGGAGGAGCTCCTTGTGAGCCAACGGCCATCCATATCTAGTGCCCAACTGTGTTTGCGGACGTCCTCCTGCAGTTGAGTCACTTCTTATTAGGAGGTTGGTGGCAGGATTTGCACTCCAGCCACCGTAAAACCCTTCAATCCGCAAAACGTAAAAACGCAAAAAAATCTGAAAACCCACTCCGTGGGAGTACCTCCTGTGCAGCTTCCCTTCGCAGGGCAGCTCACCGGATGATGGGATTGGGGCAAAGCCTTCGGGACCCCCAATCTTTGATGATAGGAGGGAAACCACGGGGTAACATCCCTGGGTCAGATTGCGGGAGAGTGTGTCGGAGTGGTGCTGAGGTGTCGTCCACCAGATGGCGGTCTCCTTGGGTTAACCTGAGGCGGTCCCTTCGGGTGGGTGCCTGGAATGTCCTATCCCTAAGAGAGGATGATCACTTGTCTCTGTTATCATCTGAGCTCAAGCGTTTGGACATCGGGATTGCAGCTCTCTCTGAGGTTCGGAGACCGGATTGCGGCGAGATAATGGTGGGTGGTTACACCTACTATTGGTCTGGTCGCTCTGATGGTTACCATACCCAAGGAGTTGCTGTAGCTGTGTCCAATAAGCTGACCCCAATGATAATTGAGGTAACACCGGTCAACGAGCGTATTATGAGATTAAGGATTCGTCACTCCTTAGGTGTCATTTCCCTGGTCTCTGTTTATGCTCCGACTGAGGCGAGTGATCTCACCGTGAAGGATGCATTCTACGCCACACTCGAGTCTGTGGTTGATCAGTGCCCCAGACGAGATACACTTCTAGTCTTGGGGGATTTCAATGCATCGACTGGAACTGATAGGGATGGTTATGAGGTGTGTGTTGGTCCCCATGGGTCAGGAACTGTGAACCAGAATAGCACTAAGTTCCTTGACTTTGCAAGAAGTCATGGGCTTAGGGTGGCTGGTTCATGGTTTCAGCGCCCACAAGCTCATCGCTGGACTTGGTATTCCAACGCTGGCGGTGTAGCAAAGGAGATGGACCATGTCCTCATTGACGGTCGTTGGAGGATGATCCAGAACTGCAGGGTCTACCGGAGTGCTCAGTTCCTCAATACTGACCACAGGCTTGTTGTAGCAACTGTAAAGCTGCACCTTAAATCCTGGAGAATGGTACCATCCCAGCCTAGGCTGGATGTTGCCAAGCTCAGGGATGAGAGAGTAGCTGAGGAGTTTGTGAACAGGCTGAGTGGACACTTGGGGGGTCTGGATGCTTTGGGGGGTCCTGAAGAGTTGTGGAGCGCCTTCAAGACCACCGTCCTTGATGTTGCCGGTGGATGCCTTGGAACTCACCGCAGGGCAAAGAAGAATTTTGTCTCTCGAGGGACACTGGATACCATTGACCAGAGTCGCAGGGCCAGGCTGAATGGCAGAGCTGAGCTGTTCAGGGAGCTGAGGCGTAAAACTGTACGTGCACTGAGGGTGGACAAGGAGGCCTATGTGCGAGGAATCTGTGAGGGGGTAGAGCATCACCTGTGGACAGGTGATTCTCGTCCCGCTTACAGGGGAATTCGCGCATTACGTTCATCCAAGCCCATCCCTTGCATCACTGCAGTTAGAGCAGAGAGTGGTAGGCTCTTAACAGAGGAGTCTGAAGTGAAGGCCCGCTGGGCCGGTTACTTTGAGCGGTTGTACCAGGCTGATCCCCCAGCTGTCGAGTTGGACGTCAAGGGTGTTACAATCCCTGTTGCTGACCCTCAAATCAACTGTGGTCCACCTTCGCTTGTGGAAACACGGGCTGCGGTGAACCAGTTGAAACGGGGCAAAGCTCCAGGGATCTGTGGCATCCATGCCGAACTTCTCAAGGCTGGTGGAAATGCTGCACTCGTGTTGTTGCATGCAGTTTTGTGCTCTGCCTGGAACACAGGCATCATCCCAACTGACTGGAAGAGGGGCCTTGTTGTCCCTCTCTGGAAAGGGAAGGGTGATCGCCAAGACTGCAACAACTACCGAGGGGTGACGCTGCTCTCAGTGCCGGGCAAGGTCTTTGCTCGGATAATTCTCGATAGGGTTCGCCACCATCTGCTTGAGCACCAGCGTCCAGAGCAGTCAGGCTTTACACCAAAGAGGTCAACGATTGACCGTATCCTTGCTCTTCGTGTCCTCACCGAACGCAGACGAGAGTTTCGGCAGGGGCTGCTTGCAGCCTATGTTGATCTCTGTAAGGCGTTCGATTCAGTGAATTGGGATGTCCTCTGGAGGATTCTTGGTCTTCGTGGGATGCCACCAAAACTGATCGATCTGATGTCTGAACTCTACTCTGGTACTGAGAATGCTGTGAAGTGTGGTGGTTCCATCTCTGACTTATTTCCAGTTGTTACTGGAGTTCGTCAGGGATGTGTACTTACCCCCACACTTTTCAGCACTTGTATGGTCTGGATTTTAGGGAGGATGTCGGAGAGATCAAGTTGCGGTGCATCGTTTGGAATGTCAAGATCTCGGACCTTGATTTTGCAGACGATGCAGTCATCTTTGCGGAGACTTTAGACATCCTCTTGGGGGCCCTCGAAGTGCTGAATGAGGAGTCGGAGCCGCTGGGATTACGGGTTTCTTGGGTCAAAACAAAGATCCAGGCTTTCGGTGACATATTGGATGCTGCTGTCCTGTCTGTGTGTGTTTGTGGTGAGGATGTTGAGGTCGTGGAGAGATTCACTTACCTTGGCAGTGATATTCATGTCTCTGCTGGCTGCGAGTCAGAGGTCAATAGACGTCTGGGTCGGGCCTGGGGAGTCATGGATTCACTGGATCATGGGGTGTGGCGCTGCCGGTACCTGTGCGGGAGGACGAAAGTCCGAGTCTTCAGGTCCTTGGTACTTCCAGTCTTGCTCTATGGGTGCGAGACTTGGACTCTGACCAAGGATCTGAGACGGAGACTTAATTCCTTTGGTACCAGGTGTCTTCGGAGAATCCTTGGCTATCGCTGGTTGGATTTTGAATCCAACGAGCGGTTGCTGAGAGAGACTCGGATGAGATTTGTTACCTGCATAGTCCGTGAGCGTCAGTTGCGGCTGTATGGACATGTGGCTCGTTTTCCTGACGCTGATCCTGCTCACCAGATTCTCTCAGCGAGGGAGTCTCATGAGTGGAGGAGGCCAGTGGGCCGACCACGTGCCTCATGGTTGCAGCAGGTTGACCATCATCTCAAGGAGATGGGGATGGGCCTGGCATCTGCCTGGGGGATGGCCAGACGGAGGCCCCTGGAGTACCGGCGGAAAGTGGACGCAGCGACGCACTGTTCTGGCACATGCTCCCATACCTGACCTGAAATGACCTTCGGTGGCGGTGTATTGTATGTAAACTGGTACAATCACCACATCCAAAGGTCCACACAGGCTCGAGCTCCGGCCTGGGTTCCGATCGCTCGCGCACTCTGCGAGAGCACTGCCCCTGGGGCAGCTCATCAAACATGATGCCCGCAGAACCACAATCACTTTCATCAAACACATCTGGCTGACGTAATCATGGCTATTCCAAATTACAACTGGTTTTGCTGTGAAATTCAATCCTTGCCTGACAGTCCGTCCCACCACGTGATCGGATTGCTTTTTTTGTTATTAATTAAAACACAAGATGATTAAAAAAACAAACATCACAAATGAAGGTGAAAACACGAGGAAAGGCCGAAGTCACATTTGGCTCGGCGGCCCGAGGGTCTACAAAATGTACAGGCACTAGCAATTATAAAGTGCCCGCAGTATTTCCACGGTCACACAATGTCGCAGTCACACATGTTTTTATTTTTCGGATTTACGCACAGCGTGATTATAAATTGTGGAGACCAAAACGTGGGGGTGCCGTTCGGTCTTTGATTTGATGTCGCACGGTGACCTTAGGGCGTTGCTGGGGCGGCCAGAGATTTTTCAAGGCAGACGCAAGGTGCCCCGCAGGGGGGCCCTAAGCCGAACGTGCGGCCAGACGGACGGTAACGAATGGGTTAATTTTTTTTTTACCAGTTCTTTTGTTTCGGCTTGTCGCATTGCTACGGCGAACGTAGAAATGAAAAAAGTTATAACTCCGCGTTATAATTCCACGGCGACCTTACGGCCTGTAAAATATAGCCATACGGCGTGGGGCCACCCTGAGGCCACCTCAGTTTCTCTGCGGCCGCCACACGTTTCTGTCAATTCAGAGGGCGTACGGCCGCCGTATCCTCGCCGTAGAGCAAATGTGACTGAGGCCTAAAGTATCGATCGACACACGAGAGATGCTTTCACGAGTACTTCCACCGACAAACTGAATGAACAAAGCGTGAAGATGCGGCTCGAACAGGTGGGGGAGACACGTGAACAAACATGAACGCCACGTTGTGTTCGGTTTTTTAAAATGTATTAGGTTTTTAGGGCAAAATTTTATCGAAAAAATTGTTCGGATTCCAATTTGTTCAAACAATTGGGCGTTCGGATTCTGGGGGATCACGGTATATTATAGTTATGGTATATTCAGTTATATATACTGGTATATTTTTATTTGAGTAAAAAAAGAACTGGTATATATATATACTCACTCGTTACCGTCCGTCTGGCCGCACATTTTCCTTAGGCCCCCCTGCGGTCGCCTTGAAAATTCTATGGCCGCCGCAGCGACGCCCTAAGGTCACCGTGCGACATCAAATCAAAGACCGTACGGCACCCCCACGTTTTCGGTCTCCACGATTTCTAAATACCCCGTGCGGCTCCCCGAAAAATAAAAACATATGTGACTGCTACATTGTGTGACCGTGGAAATACTGCGGCCGCCGTATAATTGCTAGTGGCCACAGATTTTGGAGACCCCACGGCTGCCGTGGCAAATGTGACCTAGGCCTTACTGCCAGTATTAGTTCTTTAATTGTCGTCTTTCACATTAGTTGGTGTCATTCTTGGAGTTGATGGAAGTAGATAAAGCTTTGGGGCCAGATAAACATCTGAGAGTCTTGGAGATGGGAGAGCTGATAGGCATGATGTTAACATGTGTAAAATCATGCATATTTACTCTGCCAACATGAGTCTGTGTCATTGATGTATTATAGGTCTCCCCATGCTCATACAATTTGATAGCCATTCTTCACGAGAACAGCTACATCAATGATTCACCCAAACTTCCACTAGTTGTAGGCATCCATTGTTATCCAGGCCTTCAGATCTTCCAGGGTGTAAGTTCTTTTTGTAAGTATAAGATTATAATTTACGAAATCTCCATGGTTGCAAAGTTTGTCTCGCTTCTGGACCTTGAAGTATTCGGCAATTCAAATGAGTGTGTTGTCCATAACCTGCTATAATATTGCTCCCTATACAACGTGTCCAATGGATTGTCATATCCAAGCCTTGGGACCAGCTTTGACCCTGATTATTTGACTATGAAAGCACACAAAGCACAATAACATCACTGATTATGAACATGGGTGCTTTTTTTTTGAACTGCTGTGGAGCTAAGCTCTGCCATGTATGGATTAAGTTGCTGGTGTGCTCCAGCAGGGTTACACGCCTGGAATTAATACAGATCTTCATGGAGTAACACACAATTTTAAATAGCTATATTTTGCCCTTATTTTAGACAAATCCCACCTCTGCCACCATTTTGCGGTGGGTGGTTTCAGTAGATCAGAGCTTTATTTCAGAGGCAAAACAAGAGTGCAACACAATTAACCTTTTTAAGTCCATGAAAAAAAAATGTATACGTAGTCAAAGCTCGTGGGAGAGCTAGTACTAGTACGCTTAATGGATCAGGACATAATGGGACAAAAGGAGCAGAGTTGAAGGCCAAAATCGAACAGACTTGGACAAGCAAAGAGTGTGGGGAGGAATGAGGGGCAGGAGAGGATGTATGGGGTGAACAAGATGGATACAGAAGGAAACTCAAAGGAGGGAAAACTGGAAATTTGGAATGAGGAGGGGGTTTTTTTGGGGGGGTAAGGTTAACGAGGGGAAAAAGGATCATGGTTTGGATTGGAGATGATATGAGATGGTGGTGGTGAACAGCTGTCTTGAAGATCTGGAGGGAAGAATAAGATTGATGAGAATGTTGAAGTTCGTTCCACAGGCAGGAAAAAAAGAGGAATGAATGAGTGGAGGTGGACAGTGTTCCTGTATTTAGGTAGTTTCACCAGAAGGGATTTTAGGGTTGACCACGTGTGCCCTGCAGAAACCTGGGGGGGGGGGGAGAGACAAAACACAGAAAGAGAAGATGGTGCAAGACCAGAAGGGAGCCAGTAGAAGACAGAGACCACCGACCTGTCTACGATGGCATATTGACAGACCCATAGACTCAGCTTCCTCGCAGGAGATTCCAGTAATCTTGAACTCCTTGTTTTGAAGGCAAGATATGAGGAATGGGAACCAGCAAGAGGGGAGAGCAGTGCTCCATCAAGCTGTGTATGATGGCCTTGCAGGTGGATAGGAATACAGGTGTGCCAAGTTAGGACTTTGTACAATAGAGGATGCATTGTCGGCAGTCGGCTTTGGAGGCCATCTTTGAAATGTGGTTTGCCGAAGAAAGATCGTGACTGATAGTGAGACCCAGGAGTTTAAATGACCGATCTACCTCAAGCGTATTGTTAAGAAATTAGATGTGGTGGGGGGGGGGGAGTTTGTAGATGGTCCTTTCTGAGAGAGATAATAGTGAGAGCATGAGATTTGTCAGAAGTGAAAGACATTCCAAGTGTTTAACAAACTTGTGATTTCCTCAAGGTCTGGAGAGAGGGACGAGGCTGCAGTTTGCCTGTCTGGAGAATGAGGGATGTCATGGCAGAGGGTGGAGTCATCAACAAATAGGTAAAGAGGATTTTCCAGTTTTGGGAGTCCCTTGCTCAGCAAATAGATAAGGAGGATTTTCCTGTTTTTGGTAATTTTCCCATTTTGAGTGTCCCTTGGAACAGAAGGTGACCGATGTCAGAGAGATTATTATTTATGAAGATCAGTAATAGGACTAGGCCCAGAACACTGCCTTGGGGCACTCCAGCATTGACAGGGAGAGGAGATGAAAGGATTCCGTTGAGAGCTATGTTGGCTGCAAGAGTAGAGGACGTTGGAAAGCTATTTGTGTAGTTGGCCTTGGAAACCATAGGCAGAGTGTTTGGAAAGTAAGGCAGGATGCCAGACTGTATCAAAAGCATGAGATTTGCTCAGAGAGACAAATCTGATCTCATGTCTGGTATTGAGAGCCTCCATCCATTGTTGGAGAGTAGAAGCAGCCTGTCCAAGGTAAAGTGACCTTGTCTGAATCTGAATTGGTGATCTGAGATTTGCTCATTGGAGAAAAGGAAGGATTTCATATCAACTGCGATGATGGATTCCATGACCTTTCTTCCTCTGGCTTTGGATGAATCAGGAGTGAGGCATTGGTCAGTGCGTCTTTGATGGTGTGGAAGGCTGATAAGGTTGGATCTGCCTATTGGAACACTTCAGGGTGCTTACCTGTTGTGAGTAACTCGTTTATCAGCTGCAGTGGGGTGGCTGCATTTGGAATAAATTGATGGTAAAGTTGACGAAGCCCCAAAACTCTTACAGTTCGCATTGAGATGAAGGGAACGGGAAATAGGGAATAATTTGCATCTTCTCCTTGAGCGGATTGATGCTTGAGCAGTTAACATCGTGGTTGAGGATATTCAACTCTAGAATGCCAAATATGCACTTTGTGAGATTGATTATGATGATGCTGAAGTCCTGAAAACGGGCGAAGAGGAGACATAGGTGTTCCTGATGTTTTTCTGCGGTTTTGCTGGTGATTAGAATATCAGCTATATACACGTAGCAGAAGTGTAATCCCAGGAGCATCTGATCGATAAAACATTGAACGGTTTGTGTGCACTGTGCGGCATTAAAAGGCGTGGTAACTGCTGTCTTTACTTTGGGATGTTATCTGGATCCATGGGAATCTGATGGTACACATGAATGAGGTCGACCTTGGAGAAGATTGTAGTGCCATGGAGTATAGCTGTAAAAACCCTGAATGTGTGGAATGGGAATGGGGTAATGGTCTGCGACAGTCGCGTTGTTGAAGGACTGGTAATCCCCAGAAGGATGACAATCCCCAGGTGTCTTTTTGGGTATCATGTGTAGCAGTGAAGCCCAACTGCTGAACGATGGTCTGATGATCCCACATTATAACAGGTAGTCAAACTCCTGGCATGTGATACATAATTTCTCAGGTGCTCGTCGGCAAGAACGTGCGAAAACAGCGGGTCCCATGGTCTCGATGTGATGCGTGATCTGGTGTTTGATGGGCTGGATTGTGAAGGGCACGTTGTGGATGGGAAGTCATGAAGTACTTTCTGAAAAGGGGAATGTGGGTGTGGATGGAAGACACGTGATATTTAGCGACGACATGGTGGACGCTTCACCGAGAACACTAAGCTGTGTCGAGGCATCCAATAGACGGTGACATTTGACCTCCACGAGGAGATTGAAAATGGCACAAAAAATCCGCACCGACGATGGAGTATGTGGTGACAGCAATAGGAAACACCCATGGAAATGAGTAATGTAAACTCAAATCAAGCTGGAGGAGACGTTCTCAAAAAGTAGCAATACCACCGTTGTTAGCGGAATGTAATGAATATTCCTGTGGATTTTTTCCATTCAGCAGCAGACAGCGGCACTATGCTCACCTCTGCCCCTGTATCCACAAGAAAGTGAAGTCTGCTCGTGCGATCCTCGAGGAGGAGAAGGCAACTGACGTATGGCCCAGGTGAACTCGTCGCCATTAGTTGTGGACCTCGTCGTTTCCCAGCGGCCAGCTTGGCTAAACGATTTGGGAAAGTCTTGGCCCAAACACTCTCTCCAGCTGAACTCACTGGATGAAAATAATTGGCGCTGGTAAGTCAGTGGTAGTTTTACATCAATGTTGTTTCCTTATGATTGGTACAAAACGTTTTCCACATTCATGGTTTCTGTAGAATCTAGATTATTATTAAATTGAAAAACGTTCTTGTAAAGAGGAATATAAGAGCAATGTCTCTTCTTCACTCACTATCCTCACAAATCCTGTGATTGCTTCTTTTTTTTTTTTTCTTCAGATTCTCAGACTTGGTGAGATGGACCATCAGTGCACAGTGCACAGCCAGAGGTGTGTGGACATTTTCATAATCCATTATTTTGATGCCACTCCAACTTTCTTACCGACCAAACAACAATTTACACTGCACACAAACACTACATCCTCCTCGTGTGAGTACATATAATTCCAATGTGCACTCATCACTTCACTGCCCTTACTTTGGAACTGATTCAATTTGATATGAATCGACGTGTGTTTAACATTGATTACCTCGTACAAAAGCCACGTTCGCTGTCTGACAAAGCACATCGCTGTGGAGCCTTATTGTCCAGCCACCCCTGCCCTGCACGCCGCAGTCATCCATATTAACTCACCAATCAAATCATAGTCCCATTACCCTACTCTGACCAACAATGATCTGCACATGATGCATTTTAAAGATTATTTTTCATTACATGAAATCCCATTGTTGTCACATCACAATGAAATATAATCACAAAAGCTCTAATTAATATCGTCCTGGCACAAAAGCAATCGATTTTTCGAATTGCAGAACTCACAAAAACGCGTAAATAACGAAGTTGGCGTCCGCTATTTCACACAAAATAGCACGCAGGTGTGTGGCTTCCACAAGGTGCATTCGAATCTCCGCTGAGATTTGCACACTTTGGTCTCTCGCCCGGATACAAGACTTAATAGCCTCCACTCACTGAATTTGCTCAATCAATACCGCCTTTAACTCCCCACTGCCTGTCCATATTTATGGTCTCTATGGCTCGATACTTGCTTTTCTGTAAGGCGGCCACTATAAGGTTCGGGTTGGATATGGTCCGCTCGGAAATATGACTCAGCAAGCGGGTGCTCCATCACGATGGCTTCAACAAAAATGATTGAAATCTTGTTTTGATCAGGACACTTCCTTGGCTGAACATATTTATGTTGCGTACACTTTATTTATTTGTTTCTCGTGTCGTAAATGCATGGAGGAGTTTTAACGTACATCACATGTCCAACAAGGACGTCAGAAGAGACCAACCTTCTCAGTATTGTTACATTAATTGAAAGGATCTTTGTAGAAAACAGACAAAAGACGAGAACCGCACTCAGTCGAGAGAATACCACCACCAGTTTAAACAGTTTAACTTTTGTATTCCACTGATAGGCTGGATCTGCATTTGGACCAAAATCTCATCGGCTTGTTCTTGTCACCCACCCAACTCATCCAGAAAGTTTGTCCGAATTTGTCCGTCCACAACTTTTTGAAATATCATGCGATACTGTGCATCGTTTTTGGCCCCCATCTCTCAATGGTGAAGAATGACTGAAATTTTTTTTTTATAATTGTCGTATCCAGATCTGGATGGGACCTTCACCAAAACCGAATCACTTCTTCCTTGTCACATATCCAACATGTCCACCAAGTTTCGTCCAAATCCGTCGAGAACTTTTTTGAGATATTGTGCTTCATATCGTTTTTGAGCCCCAATCTCTCAATAGTGAAGAATCACTTAAAAAATTCTAATAGTCAGATCCGGATATGGATCTTCACCAATATCTAATCAGTTCGTCCTTTTCACACACCCAACCTGTCCACAAAATTTAATCCGGATCCATCCACTACTTTTTGAGATATTCTGCACACAAACAGACAAACAGACAAATGAAATTGCTCGTTGAGCAAGGAATTGTCGGAATAACTTTGTCATATCTCCATGATCTCTGAAAAAACAAAAACCTGGAAATCAATTTGGTTCTTATAAGTCGATAGTGCTACTGTTTAATGAGTTATAGCACTTAGTTTGGTCATGATCAAAACTTGGAAGTCAATCGGACTTGAAATGGCGTTGTTATCGCAATTTGAAAGTTTTGACCCGACCCCCCCCCCCCGACATTCGACCCCTGACCGCTAAGAAGGGTGTTGGTGTGACACCCCAATGAGACATATGGTTGGATGCAGAATTGGAAGATGCACATTTTGGATTTGGTTTGAAGTCGATGCGACTATTTTAGCGGACGTTATTGCGAAAATAAAAATTTCGGTTTTTCGGTGACCCTGACCTTGACCTTTGACCTAGATTCACCAAAAACGACAAGTGTCTAAGTTGGACTATGGCTGACGTCTGTACCCAGTTTGGTCATGATCGCTGAAACGGTGTGGCTGCTACAGGGTAAACAAACATACAAACAGACAGACAAACAAACAGACAGAAAAGGGTGAAAACATAACCTCCTTCACCTCCGGTGGTGGAGGTACTTAAATAATATAATTTCTCATATCAAGATCTGGATCTGGATTTTGACCAAAACTCAACCAATTTGTCATTGTCACACACCCAACCTGTCCACCAAGTTTCATCCAAATCCATCCATAACTCTTTGAGATGTTGTGAAATATATAATTTTGGCCCAAAACGTTGATGGGGAAGAATCACTTAAAAATTCTCGGCTCCAGAACCGGATCTTCTCAGAAATTGAACCAATTTGACCTTGTCGCACTCCCAATCTCTCCACCAAGTTTCGTCCGAATCCTTCCATAAGTTTTTGAGATATTGTGATCAACATCGTTTTGGCCCTATGTCTCAATGGTGAAGAATCACTTGAAAAATGATACTATCCAGATCTTCACCAAAATCTCATCAACTCTTCCTTGTCACAAACCCAAATTGTACACCAAATTTCGTACAAATCCATCCTTAACCTTTGAGATATCCTGCTTGTGGCAGACAGGCAGACAGACAAACACACAGACAGGGGTTGAAAGCATAGCCTTTGGTGGCAGAGGTGAATATTACTGTGGTATCTGGATTTACCCGTCAGATCCTGCTCTAGGTAGTGAGCTATGTGCTCAGATGGAAACACAAAACAGTCCTCTGGAATTTATTCCGAACCAGCAGATTTACCTGGCGTTGTACAGGAAGAGAAATGTGAACAAGTATCACTTTGTGGCCAACCACAAAGATTGATTAATTGATTGGCTGATAGGAGCTCTGTTTCAATTTCCATGTGCGTCCGTCCGTTCCTGAATACATCTGAAGAAGAAGACGTCTGATACCTTTTTGTGTGTTGGTGTATCTCATTCACAATTCAGCATCTAAAAGGCTGCGATGAATATCCATCCATCCATCCATCCATTGGGACCATACTCTGTGCAGAGCGTTGGTGCTGCCGAAGCAGTCTCTTTGGCTATTGGGCACTATCCTGGACGGGTCGCTACTCCGACACAGGATACCAGCATGCTGGCACTCATTTTGCCAACCTCAGAAGGATGACTGAGTCAATCCCACCTGGAATTAATTCAACAGCTGAGTGGGATTTGAGTGATGAATATCCCATTAACAATGTCCCTCTCCTTGCTCCTTACACCGCCTAATTTGATTTTTTTTTTCCCAAACTGGATATGGATTGGCTTTGCGGGGACAGGTGGGTGGGTGCTTTCTAGTTTTATATAAACCCAAACTGACATCACCTCAACTCACCATTTTGAACCCTTCACCACCCAGCCCCCCCCCTGCCATGCCTGCTCCCCTGCCCACTTCTCAGTACACTGAGCTCTCCTGCCCCTCCCCCCACACTCCCTTGGACAGGCAGAACTATATGCTCCCTTGATATGTAATAGTTGTGATTAATTTACCGATGCAATGGCTTTTGAACAGTAATAGCAAATATTGACTGAGGGCTTATAGACAATGGCGGTTCGCTCAGAAGAACAACTATCATTAGTGATTAAAATTGTCAAATACACTGCCATTTAATGTCAGATCGTTTTGTGAATGGTATCATGCACAGCTTCAACATTTTGTCATCAACGTGACACCGGCAATGGACGTGTTTGTAAAGTTTAAGATGCCCTGATTATCTCCACAAAATTGCGTGAGAATGCCCCAACTCAGTATTAAAGTGGAAGATATGGTTTGGTTAAGTTGTTGTGTTTCATGTTCCTCTGTGTTTATTTGAACCAGACAGGGCTACTAGTTAAGTGAGGATGTGCTAGGATTTGACAGGCACATGTGCTGGGAATATCTATTTTGTTCTCCAAGGATCGGAGAAGGGCATAGCATTTTTTTTGGTGAGCAGGCACATGATTGGCCGTGAGGATAGTGTGCCTCGATTGGTGGGCATCACAAGCTATCATCCACGTCGGGAGGCCACAATTAGCTAACCGATCCCAGCTGCTGAACTGTCTCTCCTCTGGGGTGGTGTTGCGGCCGAAACCTTGAAGCCCATCGGACGGGGGCAGTTTTGGTTGTTTCTGTATCGCGTCTTGTTGTCTCAAATTGAACTGTTTCATGCATGTTTCTCTGACCTATACAAACCACCTGCAGCTGTTCCACATCCCATCTTCCTTCCTTGGTCATCACCATGAGCGCCGAGTTCCTCACTTGCATGATACCTGCATGTGAATGGTTCCTCTGCGTGCGGGCCCCTTCGGGGAGTTAGTTTCCCTGCCGAAGTATCATGTTTATTTCTTGTGTCTTTATGCAGGATTTCCTTGTTTGTCTGTCTTGTGCCATTAAATATTTATTTATCATTTATCAACACCTGTGTGCATGTTCGTCCTTGCCATTCTCTCCCATCAAAACTGTTGATTTTATTGAGTATCCCTGGAGGGATAATATTATTTATTTAAAAGGGAGGTAACGAATGCCTGTGGACACATTTGTTATATTGCATAGCACCTACAGTAAACGCTCGGCGTGCTCCGTGCCAAATTTGGCCTGAAGCTGACCATCTCCTCGAAAGACCTAGGTGTTTGCAATTGTCATCCAGCGTCGATTATGGCTGCGTGGGAATAGAGCCGGACATGCAACAAGACATTAAATGAATGTTATGGTTGAAAATGATATGCACTATTGATTTGATTATACAGTATGCATGATAACTTCAATGTCTATTAATGCAGAGGGATTTGTAAGCGATGACAAACAACTGGTAGTTGAGCATTTTGCTGTGTCTATTTTTGTATTCATGAGAAATCCTGGATTGATGTCAAGGCTCTTTTTTTAATCTTTAGCTTTCTTTTGAGACAATTAATGAATCGTAGTCACGAATGACAAAGGTAGAGTGAATCATAGTCGATACACTTTTCTGTTGTCTCTAATGTTTGTCTTTGCTACTGTTGTTTTTCTGGCGTGTGATGACCAGAGGTACAGTATATCAGTTTACTGCGATTTGCATTTTTCACAATACGTCTTCCAATCCTTTTTTTAATACACCGCTACATCACATTTTATTTGTTATTGCGTTTTATTTTATTTTTATATCCAATGTCAAAGCTCATATTAGAGCGAACACACAGAATGTATAACAAGGGGATCAGGAGACAGGAGCGATGGGAGAGGGAAGCAGAAAACAGAGGGGAATAGACACATGAGGATATCTGTGGAAGGGAGCGGGATGGGGCGGGGTACACAGGGTAAACAAGATAGACACCACAGGGACTTTCAGGTCCTCACACGACAGGGACTTTCAGGTCCTCGCACGACAGGGACTTTCAGGTCCTCACACGACAGGGACTTTCAGGTCCTCGCACGACAGGGACTTTCAGGTCCTCACACGACAGGGACTTTCAGGTCCTCGCACGACAGGGACTTTCAGGTCCTCGCACGACAGGGACTTTCAGGTCCTCGCACGACAGGGACTTTCGGGTCCTCACACGACAGGGACTTTCGGGTCCTCACACGACACGGACTTTCGGGTCCTCACACGACAGGGACTTTCGGGTCCTCACACGACAGGGACTTTCGGGTCCTCACACGACAGGGACTTTCAGGTCCTTGCACAACATGACTTTCGGGAAAGAAATCAGGGAATTTGAACGACGTGGGTTGGGGTGGATTAACGGGGGTAGAAAAGATCATGGTTTTGGATGGGGGAAGATAAGAGATGGTGGTGAACAGCTGTTTTAAAGACCTGGAGGGAAGAGTGGGACTGAAGAGAGTGTGGGAGTTTGTTCCAAAGGCAGTAAAAAAAAAGAGGATTGAAAGAATGAAGGTGAGTAGTGATTCTTGATTTTGGTAGTTTTACGAGAAGGGGGTTGCTGGCGGACCATCAGCGCCCTGCGGAAAAATGGGCAGGACAGATAGTAGACAGGGGGGGGGCAAGGCCGGAGAGGAGACTGTAGAAGACAGAAAGACCACCGACCTGCCTGTGGTGCTGTGGTGAGAGAGTGAGAGACCCAAAGACTCAGCCTCATCGCGGGAGATACCAATGATCCTAAATGACTTGGTTTCCACAGCGTGAAGCCGAGAAAGGTGAGAGGTGGGAGCACCAGCCCAGAGGAGAGAGGAGTACTCCAACAGGATGCAGATGAAAGCTTCATACGTGGTCAGGAGCTCAGGTGTGCCAAGGAAAGACTTTGCACGATGGAGGAAACCCAATCAGCGACTGGCTTTGTAGGCCAGCTTGGAGATGTGGCTTTCCCAGGAAAGATCACGGCAGATAGTGAGGCCCAAAAGTTTGAATGAAAGGACCTCTTCAAGAGGATTGTTGAGAAAGTATATGGAGGAGTGGGAGTGGGGGGGTTTCCAGACAGTCCTTTCGGAGAGACATTGTGAGAGTGTGAGATTTGTCAGTATTTAAAAACATGTTCAATGTGTTGGACCAGTTTGTGATTTTATCCAGATTTGCAGAGAGTGAAGAGGCTGCTGCTTGCTGATCTGAGGGATGACATTTGGTATGGCAGAGGGTGGAGTCATCAGCAGAGACAATTGGGATTTTCCAGAGGGTCAGAGAGATCATTGATGAAAATGAGAAAAAGAACAGGGCCCAGAACACTGCCTTGAGGAACTCCAGCCTGGACAGAAAGAGGGGATGAGAGAACTCCATTAAGGGCCACACGTTGACTGCGACAGGAGAACAAGTCTGCCCGCCATGAGTGGAGCTTACCTTGGATACCATGGGAAGAGAGCTTGGTGAGCAGGGTGGTGTGTCAGACCGTATCTAAAGCATGTGATATGTCGAGGGAGATGGCTCTGATCTAATGTCTGGCATTGAGGACCTTCATCCATTGTTGGGAAAGCAGAAGCAAGTCCAGGACAAATTGACCTGGTCGGAATCCAAATTGATCGGAAATCAAGCCATTGGGGAAGAGGAAGGATTTAATGTCTGATGCGATGATGGATTCCATAACCTTGCTGATGATTGGGAGAAGGCTGATTTGTCTGTCGTTGCAAGGATCTGTTTTTGTACATTATTTATGAAGAGCGCTAATGTAGCTGAATTCTGAGCAGATGGCAGAAGATGTTGAGAAAATGAGAGGTTGAATAGAACAGAGAGAGGGTGAGCAAGAGCAGTGGAGCGGGTTTTTAGGACGCGAGGGCTGATTCCGTCTGGAGCGGTTGCAGGTGTGACTGGGTAAAGTGGGTACAGAAAGCGATGGGTTTGGGACACAATATTTAGAAGCAAACACAGAGTTTCGTCATTCAGCCTTTTCATGTGCGGTATCAGCTGTGCGGCCATTTGAGGTAAGGGAGGGGATGGAGGGGGAACATACAACAGGAACAGACTTAACGAGCCACCATCAGGATTTGGAAGAGAGAGACAGGTTTGAGAGTTTGGTCTTGAGATTAGAACGATTTTGTTTCCTGGCTCTCCTCAGGGTGGACACACACTTGTACTGAGCTTTGTGGAAGGAATTGAGATTGCTTTCAGTTGAACTTGCCTTCCATGAGGTGAAGGCAACTTGTTTCAGGACAACTGCCTCACCACAAGCTTCAGTGTACCATGGGAAGGAGGAATGGTAGGACAACTGGAGACGAGATTGGATAAATCTGTGCATGAGGGAGAGGGAATTTCTTTGAAAGAATTCCCAGGATGAGTCGATGTCGTAGGAAGCAGAGATGGGAGACCAGTCTAGAAGTTTGAAGGCTGGTTGAAGTCCTTTCCAGTCATCCTGAATGAAATGCCAGACACGACGGAACTGAGGTGGTTCTCTAATAACAGCGAGAGAGATGTTTACTTTGACAAGCACGTGATCAGATGAACCGATTGGAGCAGAGGAAGAGCAGCGGATGTTTTCTGGGAAATTTGTCAAAATCAGATCCAGAACAGATGGAGTACCGTTGGTTGAGATTCTGGTTGGGAAGTTGACAGATTGTCAGTCGCAATGAGTCACAGAAGTCTTTTGCTGATAGAGCCATGGCAGGTGAGAGAGGTAGACAGGTAGCCACACCAAGCCAACTGGCGTGATGGCAATTGAAGTCACCACATATGAGGAAGACAAAGCTGAAACGAGAGGATAGATGTTGGTCCGTGTTTTCGGCAAGCAAGGTGTAAATGGAGTCATCACTGTTTGGTGGACGGTACAACACACATATAAACATAAGGTGGGAGAGGAGGTGAAGCTGAAGCCAGAGGTATTCCTGGGGGGGGTGGGGGGAGTAAGGGCAGTGCATGGAGAGTGAGGAATAGAGTTTTTGATGAAGAGAGCAATTCCGCAGCCAGGACGAGGTTCAGGTCTATGAAACCAGAGGACGGAGTAACCAGGGAGAGATATTAGGGAGTCAGAGATGTCTTGAAGGAGGAAAGTTTCTGTTTAGCATATTTTGTTGGCTTTCTTCGTGGCAACCTGTACAGAAAGATCTGTCAGGTTTGAGCGAAGGCCCCGGATATTTGAAGTTCACACTGTTAAGGAAGACTGCAGGGTTTATTCTAACGTGCAGTTGTACCCCTTTTGTGCAGTTGTAAATTCAAAATGTGCAGTTGTAAATCCAGATTTGTGCAGTTGTCAATTTGTTCTTTGTTTGAATTTGCATGGCTTGGGTGTCATAAACGAGGAAGGAACCACAATAGACGTCACTGATTGCTGACCAAAACTTATTTTTTTTTATTAACCTTACAATATAATGCAATCATACATATTACATAAATCATAATATACGACATAGACTACCACATTTCACATTCGTACAAGGATCACAGTAAACTAAGTGTCTCCCATGTCTGTGAAGGTGGACAAAACATCCTTGATCACTGTTGGTTGTAGATGGATTTGAGTTATCTGCTGGATGGTCATTTGTGTTTTCACGACCTTCAGAAGTACTTCTTTCCAATTCGTGTCCTCTTGATTCATCTTCTACACTTTCTGTATCTGCCTCAGACTGTTTGTCTTCATCTGCAGCTGTTGATGTACCTGGCATGGCATCATCATCCTCACCAGGTTTGGATGCTACACCACCAGCTGGACTAAACCATTTCCTGATATCCATTCTGACCGATGACCATGCCTGTCAAAAAAGAATTATATAAATGACCTCACATATACTAAAACCAGTATCTATTTGTTTATTTATTAACTTACTTATTTATTTAGTTTTCAGTCTATTTGTTTATTTATATATATATATATATATATATATATATATATATATATATATATATATCTAGTCTGAAAAGAGACGTTACAATAGGTATGGGTGACTGGTATATTTTGGTTTGCGGATATGTATCATGTGACGATGATTCATACCAAGAGTTACAGTAGCCCACTCTTTAATGTGTGTGTGATTAATTAGATATCGTTTTCTTGCAAAATAGCCATATATGGCAGATTGACAGATGAAACTGGTCAAGACACCCCTCAGAATGCACCACAGAGCATCTAGAAATCAAAAATTTTCTGGGGGAGACCCCCCAGAGCCACCCGGCAGGAGGGGATACCCCTCCCACACCCTCCCGTGCTCTGCACGCCTTGCCCCTCCAGGCTTCGGCGCTACTACGCGCCACAATGGCTGCGCCGTCATGCTCGGCTGCTTCGCAGCCTCCATTTTTTTCCTGCCCCTGCCTCGCATCAGAGTTTGTGCAGTTGTAAATTTTCCTTAGAATAAACCCTGGAAGACGGAGGGGAGGGCAGGTCGGGAGAGATGTTGACAGAGTGTGGAGGATTACAGAAGAGTTAGGGGAGAAGGCTGGATGAGGAGGAGAAAAGGTTCGGTAGTGATGGCACAGTGGGGAGTATTACGAGAGGAGGCAGAGGGAAGTTGAAGATTGGAGGAGGTGGAGGAATAAGATGGAAGAAAGAGGGCAGGGGAAGGAGGCAGCTTTGTGGATGTGAGGGGGGGTGGAACTTTGAGAAGGGGGAGTGAGGGGGAGATTGGAGGGAGAAGGGTGAAAGGGGAGAGTTGAGGGAGATGGGTGAGGAGGGAGCTTGGAGGGGTAAGAGGGGTGAGAGGGAAGCTTTGAGAAGGAGGGGAGACAATGAGAGCGGGCACGGCCAAGGTGCAGGAAGGTGATGGGAGAGGTGGGTAGAGGGGAAGGATGAGACTTGGTAGAGTTATGGTGAAGAAGGGAGGAGGCAGGGAGAGGTACAATATTTGAGGGGTTGGGAAGAGGGGCAGGCGTGATGAGAGGAAAGAAAAAGCATGTTTAAAATGGTGAGTGTACTGATTGAGAGAGTGAGATATTTGAGAGATATAGTGATTGAGAGATATAGAGAGCATGAGGGAAGGGAATGGGAAGGCAGCATGAAGGAAGGGAATGAGAAGGCAGTTTGAGGTGAGGTAAGGGGAAAGCAGTTAGAGGGGATGGAATGGAAAGGCAGCATACCAGGGCATTACCAAGGTGATAAGACATGCCTAACCAGCAGTGTTTTCTTTCTAACCGCTGTGTTATACATAAAACTGGGCAGTTGCATTAAAAACTCAAAACCAATGCTTTCTATTTGGTAAAGGCTTGCCTGCATGCAGTCCCCCACCCATTCCCCCAGCCCCCCCCCTACGCATTCCTCCAACTACCTCACGGTCCACGCTAAACGTGCACCGATGATATGTTCAACCTTTCACTTGCACACACATCACGGATTTCCCCACACCCGCACTGCACAGTGGTACGTCCTGCGTAGCTTCGATGCCGCAGCACGTCCACTCCCCACGAGGCTTGGCGGTGCAGAAGTACACGGTTCGCGAGGTGGCCACATAACCTCCTCCACAGCATCACGCACCACGGGCCCGAGTTTGAGTTCAGATCGCGCACCCTCGAAACTCCCGCACTGCACACAGGTAACCAAGAACAGGCACTCACACACCCCATAGAGAATCGTTAGTTCCCATTTCTACCACGTCCACGTGTGCTGTCGACGTACCTCTTCACTTACAGAAACTACCGACTATTAATATATTGCAGTAACTATTAGTGTATTTATATGAATATTTTGTCATGAAAACACGCACAAAATGGTGTAAAGCAAAAAAAATAAAGCCTCTTCGCTTGCAGAAACTACTGACTATTAACACATTGCTGGAACTACAATACTATATTTATGTTAATATTTTGTAATGTGAGCAAATTGTCCAAAGCGGAAATAACTGCGTTTGTACTTGTCGAAAAAAAAAAAAAATAGGATCCCTGCGGACTGTGCCGTCATGTATTACAAAAGCACATTATATTATGAAGCACGGCGTTTCACTCAATGAATTTACACTTTCTGCACATTCCATATTCTCTTCTTCACTCAATATGATCGTCCGAACAGGAGAAAAAGTTAAATTTAATGCTTTGCTTAAATAAATACACAAAGCTATAAAAATCGCTAATTTGTTAAAAATTTTCTGATTTCACTCCAGATTTTGATTAGTCCATGAGAGTAGATCGTGTTTCCAAATCGAAGAATGTTTGAAGAGCCGAACAAATTGGCGAACTAGGACCCCCATCGAGTGTGAGCGAGGTGTCTGATGGTGTCCAAGGATGCACCTGATAAAGGATATAATTCAATAAGGCCGTTAGTTATCTTCAAACAGGATGTTTTAATTGATCGAAACACCCAATTTTCAGTCATGCACTTCCATGGAGTTTTGTTAGTACGCACGCAAAGTTTCAGGCTGCTAGGTTTCATGGTTTTCGAGTTATTGAGGAGACATACTGACACACACTGACATTTATTAGTACCGATTTAGCTTTTTCCGAGAAATTGTCATGTGGAAATTAAGCTGTTAGGGTTAGGACAAGGACAACAAATTATGACTCGCATTCCTTGACACCATCCACTTCTGCTGTCACATTCACAGTCTTTTCACAAAGTGACAAAGAAACGAAGAGATAAAGCTGTTCGTGTTGATACACACGGTTAAAGGTTAGACCACTCGGTCTCAGCCGAATATAGAAAGTGTATTGTCCTCGTCAAATGAATACCCACGTAGTTCACTGAAAGCAAAGGAAAATTATTTTCTCGCTCTCCTGAAGTTCTACTTCTATTGTTTTCCTTTCACTCTTTGCAAGTTCAAGAATGGAACAACAAAAATCATTTAAATCCACTTGCTCATCATTTGTTAAGTTATACTTGAAATTACTGTAAAAAAAAAGACGAAGGAACAAGTTCGACCAACACCTTATCGTGAGAATTAATGATTGCTATATTTTGTCGGACATATCGCAGTACAGTATACTGGAATACAAAAAATAGCAAAATCCATCTCTGGTGATTACTTGCACGTTAATTCCCTCTTCCTATATTGTTGCACCTCTTCTTGTCAACAAAAGCATTTATTCCATTGCTAATAATGTTATTTTTTTACCTTTTTAGCTTTGCACTTCCAAGCTTGGTTTGTCCATGGATCATCGATTTTGTTGTATTTTTATCTGAGCACTTGACTCATGGTTCAGTAAATCCATGTCTGAAATATCATTTACTCATGATTTTTCCATCGTTTCTTAATCCTCCTGAATACACGAGTATACAGGGTGTTCTAAAAAGACTGCGTATACAGGGTGTTCTATACCTAACTATTCGCGCGGACAGAAATGCCGGGAGTTTATACCTCGACGGGGCCTGCACGAAAACGAGCCGCTTAAGCGGCTCGTTCCGTATGCGAATGCCGAGCGGTTTTAATTCGCCAGATCCCGTCGGACCAGATTATTTTATCGGCTTTGTAATCAGCCAGCTAATTTCCCGAACGCATCATGGCAGTCAATGGAGAAAGTACAATATGGTGTTTATTTTCACCCAGCACGTAAGCAGTCAATGGGGGAATATGGGATAAGACACGAGCAAAAGCTTACAACCGATGTCTATTATGCAATGTACATACAGGCACTTAACAACTATTCTACTTAAGGACAAGGTGCCACAGACTTTCATGCAAAACCCAAGAAAGAAAGAACCGGGCTCGTGAGCCTTTAATGTACTCGGGGCCGGGATGACCGGAACAGGCCCTGAGAGACTGGGCTGGCTACCTGGCCAACCTCGTGGTGACTCGATGGGTCCTTTTTTATCGGCGACCCCTGGTGTCTCCGTTCGGCCCGGTGCGTCGCGAACGCGCCAGTTGCTTGGGTGGCTTGATGAGCAGCTTGTCCGGTTCTCCTCGGTCGTCCGGCCTTCACTGCGGCCTGGCCTAGCCGACGACGTGCTGGAGGAGCGAACGGGTCTCGACCCCGGCTTCCTGCTGGTGAACCTTCCAGCGAACGATCTCCACTGCTCTCGCCAGCTCCCACAGGCTCTCCAACCCTTCCACTCCGAACTCCAACGGCTCAACTCTTGCCGGTGGCTCGGGGTCTCTCCAACGGCTCTCAACTAACCACTCTCCAACACAGCCAACAACACAAACAAACACTTGTCGGCGAGCGAACGCGGCCCTTTATAGCCCCAAGGGGAGGGGCCACGGTGGGCTTTGCCACCCAAAATCAGCGCCCTCCTCCTTTTCACCTTTGAACCTTCACCCAGGCAGGATCCGCCCCTCTCACTTCTGATTGGCCAGCTCCTTCAGAGGGTAACACCGTTTTGATCTGATTTTGCGTGAAATCGCTGATCAAACACGGACGTGGTGGAAATCACCTTGATCACAAGTGGACGCGTTGGGAATCGCCATCAAACGCGGACGTGGGTTGGCGTTGTTGTTACTGTTAAAATAAAAGATAGAGAAAGAATAACGGCTAACTCAAAGATGCACAGCCCGTCACACGAACAAATCCCTTTAAACATCGGTGGGGAAATCTAACCGGGAACACACACTTACCGAAATAACTGAGCTCTGGGGGAACCTGACTGGTGTTCTGTGAATTTCCACAACCGTAACAATATATTTAGAACCACAAATGATGCAACGATACCCTTTGGTTTATATGATACAGAAACTCATAAGGTTTTGTGCACACAATCAAAACTTTTCAATGTGAGCTCCGTTTGTCGCTTGCAGGACATCAAGGAGGTACATGAGTTCTTGAATGAGTTAGGCTCAGCATGTTTGCATCCACAAGTGCACATGTCGCTGTGATCTGAGAACGAAAATCCTGCAGGTTTACCACCTTGGTGTTGTGGACCACATCTTTGACAAATCTTCACATTAAAAAATCAAGGGGGTTAATGTCTCGTGATTGTGGGGGCCATGTAGTTGGTCCGTCTCGGCTAATCCAGCGACCTTGAAATTTTTCATTCAGGACAGCTCGAATGACAAAGGCTCAATGAGGGGGAGCAGGTCTGTTGTAAAATGATATCGGGTAACTGCAGGTCTTCAATCTACGGGAAAGTGAATCCTACCAACATTTTCATGTAAATTGTTGAGGTCTGTATCCTCTGGAAAGAAAAAACGGACCACCAAGCGGTCATGGAGAAGGCCTCACCACACATTTACCTTTGGACTGTCGCATATGTGTTCAATGACCTCATGGGGGTTTTCAGAGCCCCAGATCCGCAAATTGTGCCGGATGACCTTCCATGACACATGAAAGAAAGCTTCGTCTGTGAACATGACCTTTTTTAGGTAATTTTTGTCATCCTCTATGCGGCTGAGCATTTCCAAGGCAAATGCCTTGCGATTGGGTCCATCATTACCTCTGCCACTGAAGGTGGAAGGAGGATATGTTTTCACCGCTGTCTTTTTGTTTCTTTGTCTGTTTGTGTACAGGATATTTCAAAAAGTTGTGGACGGATTCGGACTAAATTTGGTGGAAACGTTGGGTGTGCGACAAGGAAGAATTCATTCAATTTCCATGAAGATCTGAAACCGGATCCGGATCTAATAATTTTAAAGTGATTCTTTTACCATCGAGAAATAGGGCCAAAAACGATATATGGCACGATATTTCAAAAATGTATTGGACGCGATATGTTCTTGTGCATCAGGTATTACGTGGCAGAGGAACAGTATGTGCTCTACCAAGTACCCTTCTAGTTTATTTTGTGGTGCTCCGCAAGGCAGCTTCATACTCTGCTTTTCGAGCTGCTATCTTAGCATTACATTAAACTGAGAAGGCACTAATTTTGTGATTTATTCCCACCAGACTGGCGTTTCATTTTGCCTTCAATTTGGTTTTGAAATTGTCCTTGTTGGACTACAATTGGGTCTTCAAAACGACTTTGCCGGGCTCCAATTTCAACTTCAAATCGGCCTTGTTGGCCTCTAATTCAGCCTTCAATTCGTCCTTAAATTCGGCCTTGAAATCGGTTTTCAAACCGGGTCACATTTTTCCATCAGCCTTATTATAAGCAAACTGTGAACTGAAGGCACTGTGATTTCACCAACTGCACCCTCAGGGTGTGAATGTTCACTTTTCCTGTCTGAGTAATCTTCTGCAGAGGCTGCTCCCTTCGATCGTGTCTCTATGAGGTTTTTATTGGTTCATTCAATGATTTAATTTGCTCACCAATTTATGTCTACCCATGGTACATTGGGTTCTTCCGTCGCAGCAAGTCTGGCCAGCAAGTCTCATTGAGGCAACGTCAGCCCATACATGACACATGGCACTGACTTCCTGACCCCAACACCAGTCACTGCACTCCTCCTGAATCAACTTCAACTCTATTCCAGTGCAATTATATATTTGACGATGATCTCGACAATGAGGACCACAACACCACCATCCCTTTCCTTCTAAACACTATTATGCTCAACAAAAAGCACGACTCCATTTTTGTAAGTTGATTCAATAATGAGCCACTACAATACTATTAGATCAGCCCAAACATTGCAAGGTCCCACACCCAGAAGGTTCTCATCAGTTCCTGAGAAAATCTAGAAAGCCATGGGAGTGGGAGAACAATTTTAGAAGTACACAGAGCAGAAGGGGAGGGGGATGCCAACAATTAATGGTACCATCATAGGTGATCGGGTGTGTGGATATGCCTTGCCTTCCCATTTCAACCTGCCATCCTGAAATTTAACCCTTTGGTGCTGCCAATAACACAGCCATTTAAGTTGTGCAAACTGCACCATAAAACGTTAACTGCTTATACATGTACTGGGGAAAAAAAAAAAAAAATCTCACCCATGTCCGAAGGAAGCGGTTCAGTTTAATATGTTTAATATGAAATAGGCAAAGCCTGGAAATGAACGAAACCCATTCGAATTCCCCTTTCGAGTTACCCTTTAGAAACATTTCGAACAATCCTTTAGAACTCTGCAGAATTACCCCTGAGAACAACCCTTTGGAACCCACTAACACCCTTTCGATTTTGAATTACTAGTGGGCCCATTGGACCAAATTTTCATTGGTCTTCAAGGCCTTGTTGCATTCCTGCCTGCTGAACTGCTTGAGCATTGGTTTGCCTTTCAATAAAGCCTAGATGTGCTTGGGCCAGGGTGGAGATTGAGATTATACTTATATTATTATTGTTGCCAAATGATTATTAATGTTGTTCATATTATTAGTTCATTTGTATATGTGGGGAAATTACACGCTCAGACTGGGAATCCAACTGGGCACGTAATTTTCCCACATATACGTACATACTGTATGTTTGTTTGCTTGTTCATTCATAACAATATTATTTGTATAAATTAATCTATGGTTTGTGACAATGTTGTCATTATTTTTGTTTATTTTGTTAATAGAATAACACCATGGAAGGACCTATGAAGCTTCCCTATAAACCTTAACATGACATGCGTTTAAAACATGGGAATTTTTTGGGTTTCTTTGTCGTTAATTAGCCAAATCAACTCAGGAGATCATGACGATCATTATGGTGTGTCACATTCCATCAGAATGCACCAACAGGACTCCACAAAAAACATGACACACACACACACACACACACACACACACACACACACACACACACACACACACACACACACACACACACACACACACACACTACACACCTCATAGTCCAGCAGATATGTGAAAAAAATGTGCCTTTAGTGATACAAGCATGAAATTTGGCACACTGCCAGGGCAGTATCTTACGAAGATTTTTGGATATAGGGACATTCCAGATTCTTCCCAGAGCCAAAACGGCGGCCATTTTACAAAATAGCCGATTTTGTGTTGTACAAGGAGGATACATGTGGATACAACTATATTTAAGAAGCATACAAGTGGTTTTATTTTACTAAATATAGATTCTAGCAAATAAGAAATAGCAAATAAAGGTGACAAAGTGTGAATAATCCATTTATTTGGTCATTTTTTGGTGCATTTTTGCACTTTTGGATGGTTTTCTACAACAAACTCTTCAAAAAACTGTTATCAAGCACCATGGAATGACTGTTGTTCATTTAACACTCTTGAACTCAGAGGAGGTGCTTCTGTTTGATCCTAACATCAACTTACAGAGTCAAAATTATACAGTGGAACCTCTAGATCCAGGTAACAGAGTCTACTATGATGCATGGATACATGTGTACATGTTACATAATTATCATCTGTGATCTCTCTTGTCCCAGTTCTACTCTCTTGTACACTCCCCACCACAGTGACATAGAGCTGTGCACCAGAGTGCAGCCTTGACACACTTGCACTGTCCTCTGCAACCCTTTTTGCAGCCACACCTTAGTAGTTGCCGACATGCCTCAGTTGCCTCTGGGAGGGTTGTCCAGTATACGTCCCACCCATTATCGGTGTGAACCCACCCCCAGTCACTGGGCGATGGGAGCTCCGGTGTGGACACCATCATCTGGCCCCAACAGTAGCCGGCTTGGTAGGTAGCTCTCTTGATGTGCTGTTTCAGAGCTTCACGAGTTGGTGCGAAAGCATCTATTGATCTGCCATTCTGGGTGAACAGATGCTTGCAACACTCATTGACATGTTCCTGGCTACTGGTGCGATCATAGAGCACAACAACAAAATGCTCCAGTGCATCCATGTGGTCATCTATGGCTGAAGGAGTTGGCGTGGCAGCCAAGGCACAGAATGCTGCAGTGACATCAGTGACCTCATCACAGGCTTTCCAGGTTTCCCATGCTTTTTTCTTCCCCCTGCCTCTGAAGCTTGAAACGGTGTCGCATCCAGTGAGGGCATGGAAGAATGGCAAACCTCGACACTTGTTAGGTCCCAGTGCCACAGACATCTCGTGAGCTGCCAAGAACCTGAAGTTCTTTCCTGTGCCAAAAGCAACACAGACCTCATCAATGTCCAGATGTCCAGCTGCTGTCACTGCAAGGACCACGACATCAGTGTCTACTGTACGGATCGACACTTTGCTGTATCCCTGCCTCACAGCGTCTTCAGCATGGAGTAGCATTCTTGTGTCAGCCTCTTCATGGCTACAAGGGGCAAGACCAGCAACATCTCGGGCCTGCATACAAACCACATCTTTGTGGTGGGTGCTGATGACTTGTTTGTCTGTGTCTGTTGTTGCTACTCTGGTGGCTAGGAAGTCAAACAACTCCATCTTGTTCTCATCTGTGCGAAGAAAGGTCTGCCATTTTCCAGGAATGGAACAAGATGGCTCGACTCGTCTCCTGATGCCTTTGCCTCGCTTCTTCCTCGTGTCTGCCTTCAAACTGTCTGTGAGGTATTCATCCCAGACAATATCCATCCTGCTCGTATGCTGCAGCTGAGATGTGATGTATGGCAAGAATACTTCTGATGCATACTCGTTGAAGGTCTTTGCTGTGCCAGGTGGCAGCATACTGATGATCGCTGCACCATCAAGGATGATGACTTCAACTGCTGGACGAGCAGCAGCAGCAGCATTCTCCTGTGGAGGGACCAGATCTTCTAAGCAGCCAACCAGATCAGACTTTGTTCCAAGTCTCATCTTGCCCATGTGTGACAGTGCAGGGGGACATGCTTGGTTCTCATGTGCGAATAACTCATCAAGATCTCCATCACGTATCTGGGACGCAATGAACAACCTGGAGAACAGGGAGCAGTCGTTCTTCAGAGATGAAACCTGCAGCTGTGCTCTTGACTTCTCTCTGACTGGAGGTCGGCTGAAGAGAGGGAGGTTGTTTCTCTTGATTGGGTCGGTGATGGGCTTTGTCTGGTTGATAAGTCTCTCATGGACATAGGAGTCATGCGGTTCTTGTCCCAGCTTCTCGATCTGGCGTACAGTATTGATAACTGCTGGGTCTGCCAGGTCTCTGCTGTCTAGCACCAGGAGATCCTTGCTGTCATCACAAAATTGGTTGCCCATCTCCCCCATGACTTGAGTGAGTGAACGCACATCTCTAGCAAAGGCTACCTGTGTGTGCTTGGTCTGCTCATGGTGTTTGTGAACAGCCTTCTTGGTCTCTGATGTGGCCTGGAACTCAGCGATCACTCTGGCCATCTCTGGACCAGACACCATCCAGCGGCGTAATGCAGCGGGATTCTCTGTCAGGCCTACAGCTCCTCCGTCACCCTTAACTAATGCGTTATTCTGCTCGTGGGCTTGGTCGATGGCCATCGCAGAAAACGCATGAGTGGTCTTCTTTACTGTGAAGTTGCCAGCAAGAAACTGCGTGTATACACTTGCATGTTTGGTCGCCAGTGTCACCATGTCGCGCAGGTGAACTGGTATCCACCTGGCGTAGTTGGTATGACCCAAGGCGAAGAACCAGGGGACAATCTTGCTCAGGGCATCAACGTATAGCAGGAAGTTCCCTTCACGGACCGATCTGACGTAGATTAGGAGAGTGAGTTCCAACTGTAGAATGATCCACCAGAAGTGGAACTGCGGACTGGCTTGCACACGTTCAGCACACCAGTCTTCTAGATCCTGTCCCTCAACTGCTCCTTGGCTGAAGGTTTTCTGTAGGAGAAGATAGAGGCTACTGGCTGTGACCTGGTGAGCTCGCCGAGTGCGTGTAACATGGGCAGCCTTCAGGAAGGAATCAGCAGTACCAGTTGTAGCAACTCCTGCCTGCACCAGAGCTCATGTCCACCCACTGCTATCCAGAAGATCACCCAGAGTTTTCAGTGCAGCCATCTCAATGTGGAGTCCACCAAATAGGATGACGAAGTGATCTTCTCCATGTGTTTCTGGCCATCTCCACTGGATCTGTTTGGCGAGTGCGTACAGTGGCTGATCGACTGTGAGGACTGGGATCTGACCAGGGTTCAGAATCTCAACTGCTGTCTTGATGACGTCCATCATTTGCAGTCACACCTTAGTAGTTGCCGACATGCCTCAGTTGCCTCAGTTGCCGACATGCCTCGTCTTGATGACGATAAAATGTTTTCAACTACGAACCCCAGCCCAGAGGAGATGCATATATACACAATGGCGATCTTGGGTGATTGTCACTCGATGTCCCCAATAGGCCACCATACATTGTTTCTTTGCGCTGGACAAGACCATGTTAAACCCAAATCAATATGAACACACCATTGTAGTTTGAACATTTATATTATGCGATCATGAAAATTAATACAGTGAGTACATCAATATCGATTTCGCAAATTTATGCATTTAATCGCGACATTGCCAGCTACCAGTATGTAATTAATAATGGAAATATTCATGGAGTCGAAGTTCCTTTCACCAAATTTGATTTTTGATCTATTTATATTTCCAGAAACAATATTCAGGTAACATTCACATGCGTGATCATATTGCAGAGCTCTTGTTCCAGCCATGCATTATTGCGATGGTAAACTGTTATCTGTGTCCCTCATAGACCACCGTAGATGCATTTTTTAGCCAAATATGAAGTAGATAATGAAGCATGTGCATACTAGTTGATAATAATCATATTATACTCACTACATTGTGTTTTGCACCAAGCACATATGACTTTGCTGACCTTGTAGGCAGAATTTGTTATTCGTGGCAGCCATTTTGTAAAACGGCCACCATTTTGACCCCAGGGGTAATCTGGAATGTCCCTATGTCCAAAATGTTTCCTAAGGGTATGCTATAACTGTGTACCAAATTTCATGCTTGTATCATCAAAGGCACAAAACTACCAGAATATTTCACATATCTGCCGGACTAATCCATTTTTTGTGGAGTCTTAAAGGGTCTACAGGTTCTTAGGGGCATTTTGGGTCCTCGGGGACTTTTGTGTCATCTTGGTCTTTTGGGTCTTCAGAGTCTTTTGGGTCTTCGGGGTCTTTGGGGTCTTTTGGGTCTTCAGAGTCTGTTGGGTCTTCAGGGTATTTTGGGTCTTCAGGGTATTTTGGGTCTTCAGAGCCGTTTGGGTCTTCAGAGTATTTTGGGTCATCTGGGTCTTTTGTGTCCTCGGGGTATTTTGGGCCCTCTGGTTCTTTTGGGTCTTTTGGGTCCCTTGGGTCTTTTGGGTCCTTGGGGACTTTTGGGTCTTTTAGGTATTTTGTGTGCTCGGGGTATTTTGGGTCCTCTGGGTCTTTTGGGTCCTCTCAGTTTTTGGGGTTTTTCAAGTACCTTTGGGTCTTTAGGGTCTTTTGGGTCCTCGGAGACTTTTGGTTCATCTGGGTCTTTTGACTCCTCAGGGTATTTGGGGTCATTTGGGTCCGCCGGGTGTTTCTGGTATTTTGAATCCTCGGGTACTTTTGGATCTTTTGGTCTTATGGGTCCTTGCAGACTTTTGGGTCTTTTTGGGTCCTTTGGATATTTTGTCTTTTGGTTCTTCTGGGTCTTTTGGGTCCTCAGGGACTTTTGGGTTATCGAGATATTTTGGGTCTTCGGGATCTTTTGGGTCCTCAGGGTCCTTTGGTAACTCTTGGTCTTTTGGGTCTTCTCAGTATCTCAGGGTCTCAGTCGACTAATGGATCAAAAGAGTCCTTTTTTTTCCGTAAAACCACCGTGTGTAAGAAAGTTCCTTCTTCTTCATTTTTGACGGACGGATGGATTGAAATCGTCAAATACTGAAGTGACTTCACCTCTTTAAAATGGAAACACTAAGAGAATGTCACTTACTCGGGTGTTGGGCCACCACGTTCATCCTGGATGGAATGGAGTTAACAAGTGTCTGAAACTGTTCTGCAGGAATGTGGCACCATTCCTCCACAAGGAAGTCCTCCAATTCATGTCAGTTTGATGGAGGGGGAAAACCGCCTTCTTCGGCACCTTTCCAGATAGTCCCACAAATGCTCTATGGGATTGAAGTCCGGCGATTGCTTGGGCCATGGAAGTGTGAGAGGCTGTGTATTATCGCCTTTCTGATTTTATTTTATTTTCACCGGAACTAGTCTCGTATCTGTTCACATCATAAAAGGCCGCTCTTTTTCCATTTTGAATCGAGAAAGGACACGCCATTTTCAGGCAATGAGCCGGTGATCGGAGCGGGCTCGTAATGACTGTATAACTTGCTGTGTAATCCCATGTGAGTATTCCTTGTATAATTACCATAAACATGTTGTGTAGAAAGTGTAGAAGCAAACAATGGCAATTTGTTGACTCAGCACGGTGATGCATGTGTTTGGGCTCCGCAGTGATGAATGTTGGACGAGTTGTAATTTGCGATGTTGTTTGGCTGCTAATTTAAAGTAGAGAAATAGAAAATAAATATTTTATTTCTTTTATTCGGAGACTATCCTGATATGTTTGCATGAGTTAATTTTCCTTGTTTTAGAGCTGAACTCGTGGATGTTACGGGATGGGCTCACTGCATCCCTAACCGGTTGTAAATAGTCATGCTATGCTACCGTGGGGGGTGAGTTTTACATGGATCAAGTACACAAATCCAATATAGGATTCTTGGCCACGTGTGATTCTCAGGACTAATATTTACCATAAATCATTAATTTGAATGTGTGTAATTCATTTTTATGGTTCAAGTTACGAGTAGAGCTGAGTGTAAACGCTCTGAGGCTAACTCAATGTATACTACATGGCCAAAAGTATGTGGACACCTGCTCGTCCAACATCTCTTTCCAAAATCATGGGCATTAACATGGAGTTGGTCCCCCCCCCCCTTTGCAGCTACAACAGCCTCCACTCTTTTGGGAAGGCTTTCCACGAGATGTTGGAACATTGCTGCAGGGATTTGCTTCCATTCAGCCACAAGAGCATGAGTGGGGTCAGGTACTGGTGTTGGGTGATTCGGTCTGGCTCGATTAGTCAGCGTTCCAATTCATCCCAAAGGTGTTTGATAAAGTTTGGATCAGAGCTCTGTGCAGGCCACTCAAGTTCTTCCACACCGATCTCGATAAACTATTTCTGTTTGCACCTCCCTTTGTACACGGGGGTATTGTCGTGCTGAACCAGGAAAGGGCGTCCCCAAACTGTTGCCACAAAGTTGGAAGCATAGAATCATATAGAACGTCATTGTATGCTGTAGCATTAAGATTTCCCCTCACTGGAACTAAGGGGCTTAGCCCGAACCATGAAAAACAGCCCCAGACTATTAATCCTCCTCCACCAAACTTTACAGTTGACACTATGCATTCGGGCAGGAGGCATTCTCCTGGCATCCGCCAAATCCAGATTCATCTGTCAGACTGCCAGATGATGAAGCATGATTCATCACTCCAGAGAACGCGTTTCTGCTCGAGAGTCTAATGCTGGTGAGCTTTCCACCTTTGCAGCCGACGCTCGGCGTTGCACATGGTGATCTTTGGCTTGTGTGCAGCTGTTCGGCCATGGAAACCCAATTCATGAAACTCTCGATGAACAGTGTTTGTGCTGGCGTTTCTTCCAGAGGCAGTTTGCAACTCGGTAGTGAGTGTTGCAACTGACGACAGACGATTTTTCCACGCTCGGCCCTTCAGCACTCGGCTGTCCCATTCTCTGAGCTTGTGTGGCTTACCACTTCGCGGCTGAGCTGTTGTTGCTCCTATACGTTTCTACTTTGCAATAACAGCACTTACAGTTGACCCAGGCAGCTCTGGCAGGGCAGAAATTCGATGAACTGACTTGTTGGAAAGGCGGCATCCTATGATGGTGCCATGTTGAAAGTCACTAAGCGCTTCAGTACGGCCCATTATATTGCCAATGTTTGTCTATGGAGATTGCATGGCTGCGTGCTTGATTTTTTTATACCTGTCAGCAATGGGTGTGGCTGACATAGCTGAATCCACTTATTTAGAAGGGGGTGTCCGCATACTTTTGGCCATGTAGTGTATGAGGTGGACCGATGTGGCATTGCACTTAGGTGATATATTCATCTGTGCTACTATATTGATGCAGTTTTAGACTGGTATATTGAGTTGTCTCATTGATGTTGGCAGAAATTAATTAATGTATCCATTCATTCGTGCCAATTCACACATGGAGAACCTCAAGCTCAACCTCAGACTCGTTGTTTGTTACCAACCTATGGAGGAGTACTGACAGGGGATGGCGGTGGCGGGGGGTGGGGGGGATCGTTCTTCGCCATCTACAGAAGATGGATAGCTTTGTCTTCATTGCAGATGATCGCTCAGGACGGTAACATGGCATGCTGCATGAAGTCTGCCTTTGAATGTAATAAGTGGACCTCGGCCTTTCAAGGAAAATGCTCCCCACGTCATTATGGAACTGCCAGAAAATTTTACCGTTGGAACCAGGCACCGAGGACTGCCGCCCCAAATGCACACATCCATTCATCGAGAACATGGTGAAGGATGACTCGTCAGGCCATATTAAATTCCTCCACTGCTTGGCAATCAGTTTGTTTCCTCAGTTCCTTGCACCACTGGACCTGCAAACAGACATTGCGAGGTGTGATGAGAGGTTTTTGAAAAGCAACCCGGCAATGGTTAGAGGTGGTGATCGGGGTGTGTAACCCATGCAAATTGCATGGGGCCCCAAGGTCGCAAGGAGACCTCACATGACCGATTGGGATTCACAATCTTTCGAGACAGGGCCCCCAAGGTTGGGGTCTCACTTTTCCAACAAAACATATCACCTTGTGAGTGCGGATAAACACAGCACAATGGGAATACTCCATCTCAAGGAAGGAAAGCACTGTCATATCATGAATTTATTTTCAAAATGTTTTCACCTGATGTTTAACTGGACAGGACTATTACAAAATTGGGGGTGAGGTTAGTCGAGAAAGCAAGTGGAATAATAACGACGTTTAATGTCCACAAATGCAACAATAATCGCAATAAAATTGATAGAATTCCTCATGTTAATACATATCGATATTTTTAGGAAATCAATTTATTGTACAGTACGACGAACCCATACGCATGGCGGAATGTTGCGGTTTTTAAAAAATCAGTGCACCTGTCCCAAGGATGAAACAAAACAACCCCAGCAGTGCTGAAAAGCTGAAAATAGCTTAGCAACAGATGAAAATGGTTGAAAATCACCCAAAATTGACTTTTTTGTTACAGAAATGGCAGAAACACGAAAGGGTCCTCAAAAGAGTCAACAGCTACTAGCTCGGCAAGCGATAGCAAGCTGATTGGTAATGGAACACACCCCATGGATCAGCTTTTTGTGTGAGTTTGTGTTTATGGCTGGCGGTGAGATTATGGGGTTAGCTTTATTCTAATCACAAAAAATAATTGGAAATTTTATCTATGGGAGTGGCCAGGGGGAATCATTGCCAATTATTATACTATTATTATTGATAATACCATTGATATTTATTATTGATATTGATATTATTGATAATACCAATATTATTATTATTGATATTGATTAATGTTATTATTTTGCAATACTGTAATGTTAATATTATTATTTTGAAAAGCTATTATTATCATTATTCTTGTAATTACTTTTGAAATTTGAAGTGGCCTTGGAAAAATGGCACGATAAGATGGAGCGACGCTCAAGATGCTGTTATATATATATATATATATATATATATATATATATATATATATATATATATATATATATATATATATATATATATATATATATATATATATATATATATATATATATATATATACATACATACATACATATATACATACACACCTTTCCAATACGGGATGGGAGGGGGGAGAGGCAATAAAACATGGGAATTCCTCCAGATTTTTTGTAATCGAGTGTAAAGTAACATAGGCTAAGTGGGTGTGAAAATAACATGAAAATAATTCTTACTCGTGATGCAATTAAGGGTTCTGTAGTGTCACTCATAATACTCCCTCTCACCATCACCGGGAGTGGCACTACATGGTACACATTTATTAAAGGGGGATCCAAACGCAATTCTTTTTTCTTTGGAAAACCATTGAGAATCATTAATCACGTTCTCATGTGAAAGGAATTTTTTTGTCAATCAGTGTCGAAAAAAGCCCTGGAGTGTCAATTTTCGATTTCACCAGTGACTTCGCATCCGGAATCTGTGTTGACCCAAATGGCAGTTTACATCAAGGAACGGTGCAGGTCGAGCTTGGATTCTGATACTGATTCCACCATCATTAGCAACACTGATGATTCTCAGAATGTTGAAAGTGATCATTGGGATTTTGAAGAAACTATTGGAGACAAAATTAGTCATGGAAACGCTTTCTGGGCAATTGTGGAGCCGGATCGTTTTGAGTCTTGTGTGAGTGAATCATAAGAAGAAGGCAGAAATGTTGGTGAAGATTAAAATGCTGGTCACATGATTATGTCAGCTCGGTAAGGTTTGATTTTCTGTTCACTACTTGGTTTATAAGGGAGGATAAAGACATATAATGGTTTATAAGGGAGGAATTTTATATTCATTGATAAATCTGTTTATATATTACTCAAGCAGAAATACCTGTCAATGCCCGACAGCACGGGCGCCCACCACTCCCGGACATTGCAGACAAAATGCTCAACGATTGCTTTGTCCCACCATCGCAGACTGACCAGGTGTCTTGTATGTAATGGGATTGTCCCATTTCATACTTTTCCTGGACGCCATTTGTATCCATGCCGTGTCCCACCATCATGCCCGTGAAGTGTCAACTCTCTTCCCCAGTGGATGGGGATTGTGAAGGAGCGAGGAGGGTGGAGGGGGGGTGAAATGGTGGTGGATATTATGGGGGTCATGATTGTGAAGAGGGGTGTGGGATGGTGGTGGGTATTATGGAGGGGAGAGGGTGTGGGATGGTAGTGTTTATTGTGGGATGATGGTTGATGGTGGGGATGGTGGAGGGAAGGGAAAAACTTTTAGTGTCCCCAGTCAAATCATCTCGGATGAGTAGATGATACATACTACCTCTTCACTATAAATACATGGTGGTTTATTTGATTTGTAGATATTTGTGTTGATAATAGATAATTATATTCAGGTGCTCTTGTGGAATCTGCCAGGCATTGACAATAGGTGTTTAATTTAGTGCTCAAATTGTCCATGCACACAATGGTTACCTCATGACTCGTAGTCGCCTTCGCAAGTTTCATTGGTTGAGATGACATAAGTAACGACCGAATACATCGACGTCAGACAGATGGACAACAAATTGTTTATTTTATGTGATGACAAATTGACACGGCAAACAGGGGCCCCACTGGGCCACAATTGCATTTTGAATGGGCCCCCAAATGACTAATGCTACCTCTGGCTATGGTATCCTACCCTGTAAAGTTCCCCTCTGACCAATTTTGACGATAAAGGAAGCTCACGACTCAAAGACGAAGGAATGTGTGGAGCTGAACAATGATTCTGGATTTTCAGAGTTTCACCAGAAAGGGGTTGATGATGAACCGCACGCACTAAAGTGAAAGTTTTATTTCTCCAGATTTCTCCCACAGAAACGAGAACAACCTTCGTTACTGGGTGTGCCATCTTCAACATGCTGTGCATTGTGGGATACATTGTACAGCATTGAACGTATATATTTTGTTTTGAATAACACTTATTTTGATAAGAAGAATTAAAATTGTCCGGATATAATGCATTTGTTTGCTCCGAAAACGTTTTATCTAAACTTTCCAAAATATACACCAGCATAGCAACAAAATATGCTTGAGGATGAACATGTGCCCCGCAGCACAACAGACTGCTTGAGAATTAATTACCTGCAGCTATTGACTTGCTACAGTCCTGAGAGTTACTACGAAATGAGTTATTACTGTGCTAATCTGACAGATGTCACATATCAGTCAGAAAAGTTGTTCGGTGCATTCAAAATGCCATGTCGTTCATCATATTGTGTTTCATACAAGTTAAAAATCATCCATTATGCTGAAAAAAACACCATCTAAAATGGCTCTCTCCATAGGTAGGCCAAACACTGCTTTTGATTTGACTAAATTTCTAGTCCTGAGCTGGAGTTCATTTTTGGGGTGTTGTACTGGGTGGTTTGTCGTTGCCTCCCCAGCAGTCGTTATACGGCAGGAAATTGGAATATGGACATGTTGCTGGCGACAGTGCCGTATTTACCTTTTCTGCTGCCCTCGGCCAATTTTCAAAACCACCCCACGGCCCCAGCCATACTCGCACTCCACCTGACTCACTACAAATTCGATCAGATTGAGTCTTTTGGATGCTCATGCTGCATTTTTTTTATTTTTTTTTTAAGCTTTACATGTTTATTAGTATGAGGGCATGCTGAAAAGTTTATTTATTTATTTTTATTCAAAACAGATAAGGATATTTGAATGAAACAAAGACAAATACTTACATCAATATTTTTATTCCATCATGATGCATATTTACTTCTCAACATAATCATCACTGTGGTCCACACATTTCTGCGAATGTTCAAGTAGTTTTGTGATGCTCTCACAATAGAAATGCATGTTCAGCTGACAGAACCGGTGCTTCACAGTGACCTTGACATCATCTTTGGGGAAGAGATGAAAATCTGACAGAGCCAAGTCAGGGCTGTATGGTGGGTGCTGTCAGACGGTGAAACCGAGGTGACAAATTGCTTCACTCATTCGTGCACTTGTATGAGACTGCATTGTCATGCGGTATCTGCATGTCAGGACTACCCTCCAAATCTGTGCCTTCAGTTACCTTTTTTTTCATTGTAGTGCTCAGCTCAAATGTTGAGGGCCTTCATCCATTGTTGGGAGAGCCGGAGCAGCATGGCCAAGTTAGAGTGAACAGGTTTTCTCATGATAATGTAATTGATTATTTTGCCAATAGAAAAGTTCATTTTGGAGAATCTTTACATGTTTTGGAGAAATACAATAGGAAGCATTACTTTTCAGCATACCCTCGTATATCATCTCAAACATTTTTGGAGGAAACTTGTCCAGTGGAGAAGTCATCAATAACATAATCATATTAAAAAAAGAAAAGAAAAAGAAAAAAGTCATCAATAACATTATGATATTGCTGGATAGCAGAAGCATGTGCCACCGTGAAGCACACACATTTCCGAGGCCTACGGGTTATTGAGATGGCATTTTGTGGTTGGTCCCATCTCCAACAGAAAGCCCAAAGCCTCGGACATCAGGAACAGGACCCTGGGAAGTGAGGAAGATGACGTGACTGAAGAAGAGAAGCCAAAAGGGATATGTATGTATGTATGTATGTATGTATGTATGTATATGTATATATATATATATATATATATATATATATATATATATATATATATATGTTGGCAGAATGGCCGAGATCCGAGAGGTACGCATACTTGCCTCAAAGCTGTTTAGCCTGGGTTTGAATCCCAACCAAGTTACATGATGTTATCCAGGTGTTTCACAGGGTGTCCTGTCTGCCGACATTAATTTGTGGATGTGAAAGATCTGATGGTGTTGTTTGCGAAGTGTAGGCGAGCTATTGCCAGTCTGGGCTGGAATTACACATCGACCAATGAGGTCCTCGTCTAGGACGACAATGACGGTGAATCCGCCGTATTTGTGATTTCATAACGTATCAAAATTTTACTTCTTCGAAAAGTATTTCCAAGGCATGGTGGATATTATCCTTACATAAGCAGGTGTCGACGTAAATGCAAAAAAGATGCACTGACTTTGGACGTCCTGTGAATTATATATACAACTAATATATAAAGCTCTTTCTAACCATTGACTCACTGACTGATATTAATGATCGGTATCTTCCGGGTGACGTAGAAAGCTGAAATTTTGCATGCCGATGGACATCAAAGCCGGTACACCAGGGAAAAATCACAGAATCGTTGGACAATATCCATAAATTAAAATATAAATAAATTTAAAAAAAATGAAAAAAAGGCAGGTGAGCGACCAGAGACATTAGGGAAGCACGGTAATTTTGTGTGCCAACAGACATCGAAGCCGATACACCAGGGAAAAAAATCACACAACTGTTAGAAAGCATCCGTAAATGAAAATGTAAGTAAATGAAAAAAGATAAGAAAAATCAAATGCAGGTGAGCGACCCCAGACAATGGGGAAACACGATTCTTACGCTTACACTTGAATTGGGCTTAATAAGTGCATCAAACGATGATGTAATGAGTGGTCTTGCTCGGCCAACTAATTAACATAATTTACATAATTGTTCGCATGGTACTCGCTTGTTTCCAGTCTTGTTTTTATGGTAACACTACATTGGATGTGGGACCTCGTGGAAAGTACTGTGACGACTGGCCACCGTGATATTTAAAGATGCGTTATCCTGTTGTAGTTATCCAGAGGCAACGCGTGTCACACTGGTGTCAGGATCGGGACCCAGTGTCCATTACAATATATACAGTATATGTATTTTGTCGTGTCCATGCCGATTAACAGATGGACTGAACTGGCTTTTACCTCGCTTGGACTGTGTTCGAACAATGGTGACTTTGCACACATGGGAATCTCAAGAAGCACACGAGGCTCTGAACGATTTTAAAACCAACAAGTTTATTTCTCAAAGAAATAACAGGGCATGGTTATTGCGACAGTTGGGACGATGATGGGTTGAGGTCGGAAAGGAAAGGGGGGGGGGAACAAGGAATCAATAAATCTATAGTTACTAGCGATACCCGTGCACATGCATGGGATGGCAGTACAATATAGCTGGTATCAGACGACAGACCGTATACGGGGAATGACAAAAATACGCATTGTGCGAAATGCAAGTGGTACTATGGAATGCCAAGACTTCCCAAACATTGTCGGCATGTCCGCTAAGTGCCACAGCAATTTCATAGGGATCGTGTGACGGCGAGCCGAGTTTTTAGTGTGCAAGCTTGGTGTTATAATTGAGATGTACAATTGGAATAAAACCTATGGCGCCACACACCAGACTTGTTCACAGACGGGGAAAGGGAACGAGAACCGGGTGGACCTTAGCTCTGCTGGTGGATGAGGAGGGAGCAGGTCCATGGGCTGTAGAGACAAACAGGAGATGAAGCAGGAGACGAAACACCCAGGCAGAGTGATGAAGGCACATGGGCAGGGTGATGAAGATACACTAGTAGGAACCAGGGACGAAAAAGCAGGTTCAAGGCAAAGGCATGCATTTGAGATAGAGCAACTGTTTCCCTCCACATTTTTGTCAGGTCAGGTTCGATCTGTGACCTGCTACAGGTACCATGTAAACCTGTACTAACCTGTTCCATGGTCGGGTTGTCGGCGACTAAACCGTCTCCCCCACCAGGTTTTCTGGTGAGGAGGGTGTTTGGATATGGACACCCAGCAGGATTAAAAACAAAACCTGTCAAAGGGCGGAGGAGCTCCTTGTGAGCCAACGGCCATCCATATCTAGTGCCCAACTGTGTCTGCGGACGTCCTCCTGCAGTTGGGTTACTTCTTATTAGGAGGTTGGTGGCAGGATTTGCACTCCAGCCACCGTAAAACGCTTCATTCCGCAAAACGCAAAAACGCAAAAAAATCTGAAAACCCACTCCGTGGGAGTACCTCCTGTGCAGCTTCCCTTCGCAGGGCAGCTCACCGGATGATGGGATTGGGGCAAAGCCTTCGGGACCCCCAATCTTTGATAGGAGGGAAACCACGGGGTAACATCCCTGGGTCAGATTGCGGGAGAGTGTGTCGGAGTGGTGCTGAGGTGTCGTCCACCAGACGGCGGTCTCCTTGGGTTAACCTGAGGCGGTCCCTTCGGGTGGGTGCCTGGAATGTCCTATCCCTAAGAGAGGATGATCACCTGTCTCTGTTATCATCTGAGCTCAAGCGTTTGGACATCGGGATTGCAGCTCTCTCTGAGGTTCGGAGACCGGATTGCGGCGAGATAATGGTGGGTGGTTACACCTACTATTGGTCTGGTCGCTCTGATGGTTACCATACCCAAGGAGTTGCTGTAGCTGTGTCCAATAAGCTGACCCCAATGATAATTGAGGTAACACCGGTCAACGAGCGTATTATGAGATTAAGGATTCGTCACTCCTTAGGTGTCATTTCCCTGGTCTCTATTTATGCTCCGACTGAGGCGAGTGATCTTACCGTGAAGGATGCATTCTACGCCACACTCGAGTCTGTGGTTGATCAGTGCCCCAGACGAGATACACTTCTAGTCTTGGGGGATTTCAATGCATCGACTGGAACTGATAGGGATGGCTATGAGGTGTGTGTTGGTCCCCATGGGTCAGGAACTATGAACCAGAATAGCACTAAGTTCCTTGACTTTGCAAGAAGTCATGGACTTAGAGTGGCTGGTTCATGGTTTCAGCGCCCGCAAGCTCATCGCTGGACTTGGTATTCCAACGCTGGCGGTGTGGCAAAGGAGATTGACCATGTCCTCATTGACGGTCGTTGGAGGATGATCCAGAACTGCAGGGTCTACCGGAGTGCTCAGTTCCTCAATACTGACCACAGGCTTGTTGTAGCAACTCTAAAGCTGCACCTTAAATCCTGGAGAATGGTACCATCCCAGCCTAGGCTGGATGTTGCCAAGCTCAGGGATGAGAGAGTAGCTGAGGAGTTTGCGAACAGGCTGAGTGGACACTTGGGGGGTCTGGGTGCTTTGGGGGGTCCTGAAGAGTTGTGGAGCACCTTCAAGACCACCGTCCTTGATGTTGCCGGTGGATGCCTTGGAGTTCACCGCAGGGCAAAGAAGAATTTTGTCTCTCAAGGGACACTGGATACCATTGACCAGAGTCGCAGGGCCAGGCTGAATGGCAGAGCTGAGCTGTTCAGGGAGCTGAGGCGTAAAACTGTACGTGCACTGAGGGTGGACAAGGAGGCCTATGTGCGAGGAATCTGTGAGGGGGTAGAGCATCACCTGTGGACAGGTGATTCTCGTCCCGCTTACAGGGGAATTCGCGCATTACGTTCATCCAAGCCCATCCCTCGGAGCACTGCAGTTCGAGCAGAGAGTGGTAGGCTCTTGACAGAGGAGTCTGAAGTGAAGGCCCGCTGGGCCGGTTACTTTGAGCGGTTGTACCAGGCTGATCCCCCAGCTGTCGAGTTGGACGTCAAGGGTGTTACAATCCCTGTTGCTGACCCTCGAATCAACTGTGGTCCACCATCGCTTGTGGAAACACGGGCTGCGGTGAACCAGTTGAAACGGGGCAAAGCTCCAGGGATCTGTGGCATCCATGCTGAACTTCTCAAGGCTGGTGGAAATGCTGCACTCGCGTCGTTGCATGCAGTTTTGTGCTCTGCCTGGAACACAGGCATCATCCCAACTGACTGGAAGAGGGGCCTTGTTGTCCCTCTCTGGAAAGGAAGGGTGATCGCCAAGACTGCAACAACTACCGAGGGGGTGACGCTGCTCTCAGTGCCGGGCAAGGTCTTTGCTCGGATAATTCTTGATAGGGTTCGCCACCATCTGCTTGAGCACCAGCGTCCAGAGCAGTCAGGCTTTACACCAAAGAGGTCAACGATTGACCGTATCCTTGCACTTCGTGTCCTCACCGAACGCAGACGAGAGTTTCGGCAGGGGCTGCTTGCAGCCTATGTTGATCTCTGTAAAGCGTTCGATTCAGTGAATCGGGATGTCCTCTGGAGGATTCTTGGTCTTCGTGGGGTGCCACCGAAACTGATCGATCTGATGTCTGAACTCTACTCTGGTACTGAGAGTGCTGTGAAGTGTGGTGGTACCGCCTCTGACTTATTTCCAGTTGTTACTGGAGTTCGTCAGGGATGTGTACTTGCCCCCACACTTTTCAGCACTTGTATGGACTGGATTTTGGGGAGGATGTCGGAGAGATCAGATTGCGGTGCATCGTTTGGCAATGTCAAGATCTCGGACCTTGATTTTGCAGATGATGCAGTCATCTTTGCGGAGACTTTAGACATCCTCTTGGGGGCCCTCGAGGTGCTGAATGAGGAGTCGGAGCCGTTGGGATTACGGATTTCTTGGGTCAAAACAAAGATCCAGGCTTTCGGTGACATCTTGGATGCTGCTGTCCTGTCTGTGTCTGTTTGTGGTGAGGATGTTGAGGTCGTGGATAGATTCACTTACCTTGGCAGTGATATTCATGTCTCCGCAGGTTGTGAGCCGGAGGTCAATAGACGTCTGGGTCGGGCCTGGGGAGTCGTGGATTCACTGGATCATGGGGTGTGGCGCTGCCGGTACCTGTGCGGGAGGACGAAAGTCCGAGTCTTCAGGTCCTTGGTACTTCCAGTCTTGCTCTATGGGTGCGAGACTTGGACTTTGACCAAGGATCTGAGACGGAGACTTAATTCCTTTGGTACCAGGTCTCTTCGGAGAATCCTTGGCTATCGCTGGTCGGATTTTGTGTCCAACGAGCGGTTGCTGAGAGAGACTCGGATGAGATTTGTTACCTGCATAGTCCGTGAGCGTCAGCTGCGGCTGTATGGACATGTGGCTCGTTTTCCTGACGCTGATCCTGCTCACCAGATTCTCTCAGTGAGGGAGTCTCATGAGTGGAGGAGGCCAGTGGGCCGACCACGTGCCTCATGGTTGCAGCAGGTTGACCATCATCTCAAGGAGATGGGGATGGGCCTGGCATCTGCCTGGGGGATGGCCAGACGGAGGCCCCTGGAGTACCGGCGGAAAGTGGACGCAGCGACGCGCTGTTCTGGCACATGCTCCCATACCTGACCTGACCTTCCCTCCACAATATCTACTCTCTTTTTGGTGTAAAATCTCCTCTCCTTCTATTCTTGCTTTGCGCCCAACCAACTTTTGTCAGCGACCACTCCAACTCTCCTGCCTCCCACAAACTCATGCGAGAGATCCCAAAACTCCACACCCTCAGGAGGTGATCCATGGCTCCACTCCCGGGAGGTGAAGAAAAGCTCCAACCTTCTCTCTCTTCGCTTCAGCCTCACCTCGGCGCCTCATCCGGTGGGAGATATAGAGGTTATACATACGATTCCTGACTTAACCTTAACGTATTTATGACAATGCACCACCCTCCATATGGTGCATATTTAAAGACAATTCTTCAGTGACATTTCCCGACTTCATCACATCAAGATGGGTTAACTACTCGTACACGAACCATACTACACACATTTCTATCTTTTCTAAGGTGATATCTCCCCCCACCCCCACCCCGACAAACATAACAATATATATACACAAATATATATATATATATATATATATATATATATATATATATATATATATATATATATATATATATATATACATACATACATACATACATACAAACATACATATTGTTACGGTTGTGGAAATTCACAGAACACCATTCAGGTTTCCCAGAGGTCAGTTATTTTAGTAACTGTGTGTTCCAGGTTAGATTTCCCCACCAATGTATAATGGGATTTGTTCGTGTGCCGGGCTGTGCATCTCTGCGTTAGCCGTTATTCTGTTCTATCTTTTATTTCAAATAAAGAACAACTCAACAACCTCGTCAATCTCCACAACACAGTGATCCTCCTCGACAAACAAAAACACCACTCCCAGAAAGCCACCCAAAGAAGGAAACAGAAATGAAGGTTGGGGCGCATCCCTCACAACAACGTAAACACGGATGATGGTTATTACAACAACTAAAGAGCCAAGCCGATCACTCCTGGGATTTTCCCCCGCGCGCTGGGAAGGGAGGGGCGAACGCCCCGGACGCGATAAAAAGCCACGTTCGCTCGTCGGAAAGGCGCTTGAGTTGAGTTGAGTTGAATCGGTGTGGAGAGTGCCAGAGTTGAGTTGAGTTGGTGTGGGGAGCTTGGAGTCGGTGGGAGTTGGGAGTGGAGAGACGCCCCGTTGAGAGCTGGAGAGTTCGGAGTTCGGGCAGTTGGTTCACTGGAAGGTTCGCTGGCGCAACCAGGAAGCCGGAGTCGAGGCCCGTTCACTCCTCCAGTGCGTCGTCGGCTAGACCAGGCCGCAGTGGAGGCTGGACGACCAAGGGAGCCAGTCGGAGCTCGGGGGTCCGGGTAAAGACACCAAGGGTCACCGAACCAGGACCCAGAGAGTCACCATGAGGGTGGCCAGGTAGCCCGCTCGGTCTCTCGGAGCTCCTTCGGTCATGCCAGCTCCGAGCAAATGATAAAGGCTTACAAGCCTGTTCTTTCTTTCTTGGGTTTTGCATGAAAGTCTTTGGCGCCTTGTCCATAAGTAACAAACTGTTAAGTGCCTATACATTACATGATAGAACTCGGCTGTAGGTTTTTGCTCGTGTCCTGTCCCATTCCCCCATTCATTGCATATGTGCATTTGAAATAAATGTCCCCATTTTTTGAATGTTAACCTGCTCATTGTGTCACTTTCTGCCATTGACTGCCATGATGCGTCCGGAATGTTAGCTGGCTGATTATAAGCCGATAAAACGTACATCTTGTCCGACGGGACTTGGTGATATAAAACTGCTCGGCAATCGCATACGGAACAAGCTGTTTAAGCGGCTCGTTTTCGTGCAGGTCCCGTCGAGGTATAAACTCCTGGCATTTATGTCCGCATGAATAATTAGGTACATCGACAATTCGGCGATCGACCCTGTAGCGCGTGGACAGAAGAGTTGGCTGATTTATGGTGTGTTAAAAACACCCGTAGCTGGGTTCCGGCGTTGATCCGGAAGCTGTGACTGGATTGCCACGTTCAGTGGTCGTGCGCGGCCACAATTGGGCTGAGGCGGTCACCCGCACGCCGGACGGGCGGAAATCTACAACAATATGATATTTCTGCAGGGTGTCCATAAAGGTCTTGTGCAATTTTGAACTTTTATTACTTTTACTGTGCACATTATAACAGTGAACTGTAAATGACATATGAAAGCATAATTCATCACGTTTTGTTAGTATTCATGTTGTGTTTATTAATGTTGTAAAATCCACAATTCCCTTGAGTTTCTTGATAAGTTGGTATTTTCTTGTGAGACAACTTATATATTAGTGGTAAAGTCAACCTCAACATTTACCACATTCGGTTCCAGAACTATGATGATTAAATCGTTCGCATATCACCTTTTACCAACAAGACAAGGATCCCTGCCACGATGCTTCATATGTGTGACCGTTCTTGAATTATGTCTTGCCAGACGAGTGGATCAGTGGAGGCGGACAAATTGCTTTGCCACCTCGTTCTTCTGACCTACCCACATTGCACTACATTTTATTGGGCTAGGTAAAAATGTTGTTTACTCATCAAAACTACATTCTTGTGATGAATTTAGGGCTCTGATCACAAATGCAATCAATGATATTACTCAGCAGCAACTGGAGAATTTCAACACGTTCAAAATCAGATTGAACGATGCATTACGAAAGATGTTGGTTATGTTGAAGACGAAAACATTGAACTGTACTGAGTAAAAACTCGATGAATAATGCTTTCTTGCACCATTTTTAGTTTGTTTCTATCATGTGTACATCGAAAGACATAAAAGTTCAAAGTTGCACAAGGACTTTCTATACACCCTGTAGTGTATAACCATAAGTCCACACACACACACATATATATATATATATATATATATATATATATATATATATATATATATATATATATATATATATATATATATATATATATATATATATATATATATATATATATATATATGTCATGTATGAAAATTTGAACACCAGTTTGTGTGCGTCTCTCCCAAATGGTGCACAGAATACCTATGCACTGCCTCCACCCGACCAAGGTGAATGTTATCATGATTGAGGACTCCAGCCAGCCACCATTAATCTGAAAGATCATCCAAAATCATTTAAAAAAAAGAACCCTGTGATGTATTTTTCAATCCACCAGTTGTGTCTGTCCGAAGCGACGTGGAGCGATGCTCAAGCTGCTCAAGCTAAAAGATATATATATATATATATATATATATATATATATATATATATATATATATGTCTCATATAAACCTTTTATGATATGATGAAAGGGGGGATTTCTTGGGAACTCAAGCAAATAGCAGTACAGTTCACCAAGCCTGCCCTGTCTTGGCAGAGCAGCATAATATTGGTTACCTTTGTGTTTTATGTAAAATGTCAAATATATTTTATAGGGAAAGAATGAGTGGATATTTTGTGGCTTACAAGGCCTACAAATAGTTTAAGCAGGCTTTCGAGAAACTCGTCTCGGTACACGTTGTTCAAATCTTTTGGTGGAATTTATGGGACATGTTGTTGCAGTCGTTATGAGATTGATAGCAACGAGCACACGATCTGAAGGAACTTCAGGGATCCACAAGGAATGGTGGACAATCCCATCTCCAAATAAAATGTTTGTTTGTAGATGTTAGAGTCATGGTCCAAGCTGTGAGTAGAGCATAAAGATGCCCCACAAGGATAATGTATAACCCTTCCTAATTTTCCCAACCCCGTCTTGTTCACTCAGCATACAAAATAGCCCAACCTAACTCCATCCATAATAATTGCTGGACGTCAACATAGATGAGTCTGCTTAATGACGACTTTTTCAGAGTGAGAAACATAGTATATTAGTGAGGATATAGTTCGGGCTCCACACACTTATATGCCATTGTAATTGCCTCATCAGAACATGACTTTCAGGTTGAAAAATGTAACACACCAAACCTCGTTCTGCTTGATCGAAAGACCTATCAGTGACCGCAATGGGCAATTTTGCCGTACTTGTCAAGAAACAAGGCGAACGGCAACTTTATCTCTGAGTAGTTTGGGGAGTCAAAAGTGCAGGACATTTAAATCACAGAATGCTTCACTGCCAACATCATTGGCAGTACATGACCACTCAAAAAGGTAATAGCGTGTCAGCGAACCAAAGTAACATGTCAGGGGATAAAATCAGAGCAACACACTTTGGTAAAAGAATCCCAAGGCATTATCCCAGCCTAAAAGCATATCTTGGTATTTGCCGCAGTAATCCAGATGGTTGTTAAACTCCGTCGTGAATTCGGGGCAATCCTCAATTCGGACGATGATTTATGGAAAATCATTCCAGAATTATAAAACACCTCATTCATGACTAACACAAAGGAAATTTATGACAAACGGTTGACAATTATCTGTTTCGTCGATGGCGGTTAGTTTACATTTTTTTTGATTCATAAAGCTTTAGCAATCAACGGCACATCGCATAATCTGTCTGATTTACAAATGCAATTATATGAAGTGTCATACAATTGTTTGAGGGTTCCTAATAAACTTGTTAGGCAATATATATTGTCACGCTGATAAATCTCACTAGAAGCAGTTTTGTGTCTGTGATCTACGACCAAGCTGTTAAGGTTTTGTGATGCCATAATATAATTCGAATTATTTCAAAAAAAAAAGTATATCTATTGTATCCCCACCGACCCGTCATTCATTTTCATCCTTTATAGCCTCAGTTTCTTTGGAGTGGTTAATGCACTCCTTTTAACCAAATACAATGGCAGGTCATTTCATTGTCCTTTGCAGCTTTTTTTTTTCCTCACTTTTTCTTTATTGTTGTGTCTTTCCATGTTCTGAATACATTGTTTTGTTTACATTGATGTTTTTATCTTCATTTATTTACTTGTCAGTATAGGTCATTTGTGTTTGACTTCTTGAAACGTTATGATGATTTAATCTTCATAGTGGTTTAGTTTTTCTTGTTTCATTTACTTTGCCTTTGGGATGACCTGACCTACTCTGAAAACATGTTTTATATTTCCTTGTGGAAAAGACGTTTTAGGGCCCAACCGGGTGTCGGTCTGGCTGGGGGCTATATTGGGTCCGTCCATCCAGCCATTTGTGTGTCCATCTGGAGCCTCAACTCGAAAATGACTGGATTGATTTCTTTCATTTTCATCACATGTATGCAATAATATATGGGCATAAGGCAAGTGAAATGATTTTTGGATCAGAGACAAAAGTCATAGGATGGAAAAAATGAATTTATTTCCGAATTTTGGCAATTTTTTTTTCTCCGGGAGACGATAGTGCAGGATTGTGTATGCTTCCAAGAACCATTATTATTTATTGATATATGCTTTACCATCTCCACGACAAACACACAACTTTTAATTGTTTACTTATTTATATACACTTTACAATCACCGCAAGCCTGGTGTTGGTTCGGAGTTAGGGTGGTTGGCATGGGATCTTAGGGTCCTGAGTTTGAGCCCCTGTTTTTTTACCATTGAATTAATACCAGGTGGGGTTAATTCAGCCTGTCATCCTTTTGAGGTTGGTGAAATGAGTATCAGTGCACTGGTAATAGTGGCATTGCATCAGTGGAACAGCTGCACCCTCAGACAATGATGCTACCTGCAACCTTGTGCTGCATGTGAAGGAGGAAGAGGAATTGCTGCTATCTGCATACAACTTTTAATTATATATATATATATATATATATATATATATATATATATATATATATATATATATATATATATATATATATATATATATATATATATATATATATATATATATATATATATATATATATATACAGTAATACCTTGACATACGAGTTTAATTCGTTCTGTGACCGAGCTCGTAACTCGGTTTGCTCGTATATCAAAACAATTTTCCCAATTGAAATTAATTAAAATACTATTAATCAGTTCCAGCCCCCCCCCCCAAAAAACACCCTAATTTCTTCGTCACGTAGTTTTAAAAATGAGAAATGTATTTATAAATAACAAATAATTAATATAAAACATAATACAAAGATAATAAAATAGAATATAAATAAATAAACTGGTTTTATAAAGTGTATTTGCCTTGGAGATGAGACGACTTCGGCTTACGGAAGATTCTGGTGGAGGTGGCGGTGGAGGTCGCGGCAGTGGTGGAGGAGATTTGAAGGTCTCATCACATTTTATCGCTAAATGTAATTGATACAATTTTTTTTAAATTCACTTTATCGCTAAACTTAATTGCTCCAATTTTTTTTTACATTTAATTTTTTTTATTCCCTTTGCCGTTACTGAACGTTATTTCCTTTGCCATTATTTCCTTTGCCGTTATTTCCCAGTTATTGTAATTAATTGCTTAACGACCCTACCCAACGAGATAACCAAGAGAACTGAACGAGTGAGTGGTGGGAGATGCGTGAAAAGGCGGAGATGCGGGTGTTTGCTTGCTTGGCTGCGCGCGTCTCAAAGCTCGCTCCACTCGTAACTCGGATCTAGACTCGTAACACAAAGCAAAAAATCGTCCGAGCAACGGCTCATAACTCGGAATACTCGTAAGTTAGTGCACTCGTATGTCAAGGTATTACTGTGTATATATATATATATATATATATATATATATATATATATATATATATATATATATATATATATATATATACCGGGCGTAGTGGCTGTATTCATATACATGTATTCATATACTGTATTCACATTCATGTATAGTGGCCAACATATATATATATATATATATATATATATGCGCCTGTATTCCGGCTACTCGGAGGCTTGGGTTGGAGGATCGCTTGAGGACGGGAGCCCCGCACTGGGCCGCGCTATGAGAGGGTGTAGGGCAGCCTGGAATCATGGTGAAACCCAATCCTTATCCCTGTGTCATAAGAGGCGACCAGGGTTGCGTCAGGAAGGGCATCTGGCGTAAAACCTATGCCAAATCAGTATGCGGACCATAACGGATGATCCGCTGTGGCGGCCCCGAACGGGAGCAGCCGAAAGACGAACAACAACATATATATATATATATATATATATATATATATATATATATATATATATATATATATATATATATATATATAATCTGAAACTTTAAACAAACTAACGATTGTTATAACTAAGTATATTTATTTAAGCAAAGCATTAAACTTAACTTTTTCTTCTGTTCGGCAGATTATATTGAGTGAAGAAAAGATTAAGGAATCTCCAGAAAATGCAACTTCATCAAGCGCAACAAAAATAATTAACTTGCGGGATCAAAGCTGCTTTTGCAAGTCATATCGATTCAGTCCAAAGGGGTCCTTTTTTCCCCGGCAATTAAGAACGCAGGCTCTTCAAGCTTGGATCTTCACAAACTTAGATGGCAATACCAAAGAGTGGTCGTCCGTGGGGACATCTCCGGGGTTAGGAAGGCAAAATAAATTGAATAATTACAATGAGTAAAAATATTTTCAGTTGTTACAAAGCAATGAATCACGAGATCATGGCAGGATAACCGAGAGGTACGCACGCTCACTCGAAGCTGTCCAGTCTGTGCTTGAATTTTGACCCAACTATAAACTATCATCCCGGTGTTTCACAGGCAGGGTGATTCATCAATGTGTGTGCTGTCTCTCATATGGACATTAAACTGGATATTACGTCTGAGAAAATTGTGCTTCTCCTCAGCCCCTCTCCATCCTCCTCACTCTCCCCAACCTCTCACTTCCTCTCTCTCTCTCCCACTCCTCTCACTCTCTCTCCCACTCCTCTCGCTCTCGCTCTCTCTCTCTCCCACTCCTCCCCCTCTCCCCCACCCTTTCTCTCTCTCCCACCCTTCAATGTCCCTCCCACCTTTCGCCATCTCTCCCCCTCCTCTCTCTCTCTGTTAAGGGGACTGTTAAGGACTGATGGTTTAGTTCTGAATTTGAAATGGCTTCCCCAGAGTGTAGCATGTATGAATCAGATTCAGAGTGAGTGGACTGGAGGAGTGCAAAGGTCGCTGCATGTTTGCCAGGTGGATAGAGTGGGTTTTAAATGCTCCCACCCAGATTAATATAGAACCCAGCAGTTAAAAGGAAAATGTTGCTGTTTGTGCATCTTTTATCACCCTACCTTACCCCTCACACTGCCTTCCTTTCCCTTTAGGCTGCTTTCTCTTCCCCTCACACTGCCTTTCCTTCCCATCATGCTGCCTTCTCCCTCCCTCCCTTCATGCTTCCCTCCTCCCAAACTCCCTCTCCTCTCTATCACCATGGACATCTCCGGGCGGTCTTCACGTGCTGTATTGATGAGCTGTTTTAATGTACCCCCCTCTCTCCCTCCCTCCCTCTTTCTACCCCCCCCACCCCACCCCCTTAATGTTCCCATCAGCGAAGCAATAGGTTGTATTTCCCAGTTATTCTAAAGCTCATTCTAACCAGTGACTGACTGACATTAATGTTCAGGGCCTTCCGGGTGACGAAGAAAGCTGAAATTCACATGCCAATGGACATAGAAGGCAATATACCAGTAAAAATCACAGAACCATCGCAAATTGTCTGTAAGTGAAAATATCCGAAAATAAGTGCAGTCTTTTTGTGTTCAATGCAAGTGAGCAACCTGGGACAATGGGAGGTCATGCATCAATTGCTGCTAGTTATTACCTCTACCACCGAAGGTGAAGAAGGTTATGTTTTCACCCCTCTGTCTGTTTGTTACTTGCAAAAGCGAAGATTTTTGAAGTATATTGGTTAGTCGATTTTGTTATTCTGTTTGTTGTGTCGCCGAAATAGGTGACCCTTATTGTCAGTAATTCTGTCTGTTTGTTTGGATGTTTGTTAGTTTGTCATCAGCATAATTGGTAGTAAACGTGGGCCGATTGTGACCAAACTCGGGTGGTAGGTACATCTTATGACCTAATGCTTTGGAAATTGTGACGATTGCTAGGGACGCTTTGGTTCCCTAGCAACAGCCGAAAAACCTTCAAAATCGGTACCGTTAACGCAAAATCAATTCCGAAAGCCATTATCCCACGTAGGCTTATGAAATTTGGCATGCATCATCTACAGGTGATGCTCTACAAAATACATTCCGGTTTTTGTGATATATGGAATAGTTTACCCGCAGCGCCCCTACAAATGGGGTATGCTCGAAAATTGGCGAAAATTGAAGGCCCCCTCGCGACCAGGTGAATGCATCGATACGAATGAAACTTTGCAGGTTCATAGCACGCAATGAGTACTACAACTTTGCCTCAGGACATATTGACTGATATTGCTAAGGTCAGGGGTCAAAGGGTAAAAATCGATAATATACGAGAGCTGGAGGTGCCTTCGTGCCAAATGCTACTCCTCCTTGGGTTATGGTCAGATGGTCATGAAAATTCACACTAATCATCTGGAATGCATTGTGCACAAATGATCAAGCCAGATTTTCGATTTATATCTTTGTTCACCCACAGCACCCCCTCGAACTTTGGGGATTTCCGATATCAAACCGCATTTTCGGTACTTTTCATTCAAATTGATACCGAGTAGTTATCAGTTGATAGAACTCTATGAGATTTGGTATGCATAATCTTAAGGTGATTCTCTATCCGCTATATGACATCCATTTTTTTCTATATCTTATAGTTTCCAAATGGTAGCCCTCTCAACTTGGGTGTCCGAGGGCCATTGAGCATTCCCGCTGAAAATTCAAAGTACACGAGCTCCAAGATGGTTGAACCGAATCGAATGAATCTTTACATGCTTATAGACCGTAATGAGTACTACAACTTTGCTCATTTGCATAATGACCTATCTCGAGTAGGTCAGGGGTCAAAGGTCAATAAGTGTATTTTTCAGGAAAAATTACCATTCAAGGAACCCTTGCTCCTACATGGATTAACCGATATGAATGAAAGTTCATAGGTACATAGTACTCAATGAGTACTACAACTTTGCTTCAGGACATATTGAACTATCTCGGCTTGGTCAGGGGTCAAAGGTCAATGAGTGCATTTTTCGTGCAAAATGACCATTCAAATCCCCCTTGCTCCTCCACGGGTTAACCGATACGAATGAAAGTTCATAGGCACATAGTACTCAATGGGTACTACAACTTTGCTTCAGGACATATTGACCTCTCTCGGCGAGGTCAGGGGTCAAAGGTCAATGAGTGCATTGTTCGGGCAAAATGACCATTCAAAGCCCCCTTGCTCATACACGGGTTAACCGATTCGTTTGCATTTTCGTAAGTACTTTGTACTAGATAAACTCAGATCAGGGGTCAAAGGTCATCGGATGCTCGGCTACCCATGGCCGCCTACCGGCTTGTCTCTCTGTCTGTCTGTCTGTTTATTGCCTACAGGTCACAATTTTAAACCGATCTTCAGGAAACTTCACCACATGGTAGAGTTTGCCATAAGGAAGAAACCTATTGTTTTTTGTGGTCAAAAGGTCAAGATAGGCCAAAGATCAACAACTTAGGTGAGATTTCTAAAATCCTCAATTTTCATCCAATTGACTTGAACTTTGAAGAGGATTTATATTTCAGGTCACTGAATTCAACCAGCGAATTTTTTGAGGTCAAAATAGACCAAAAGGTCAACGTGGGCCAAAGATCAACAACGGAGGTGGTATTTCTAAAATGCCCGATTTTCATCTCATTGACTTGAAATTTGAAGAGGATTTGCATATCAGGTCACTGAATTCAACCACCAATTATTTTTGAGGTCAACTTAGGCCAAGAGGACAACATAGGTCGAATTTCTAAAATTGTCAATTTTCATCTGATTGACTTGAAATTTGAAGATTACTTGCACATTTGGTCATTGAATTCAACCACCAATTATTTTTGAGGTTAAATTTGTTTTATGGATTTTGCAAGTATCGTGCTCTGCACGACGTCTTCTTCTTGTTTGTCTCTTTGTCTGTTTGTGTGCAAGATGTCTCAAAAAGTTGTGAACGGATCCGGATGAAATTTGGTGGGCAGCTTGGGTGTCTGACAAGGACAAACTGATTCGATTTTGGTGAAGATCCGATCCGGATCCGACGACTCGAATTTTCAAGTGATTTATTCACTATTGAGAGATATGGGCAAAAATGATATATAGCACGATACCTCAAAAAGTTGTGGACGGATTCGGATGAATCCTCGTACACAGGTTGGGTGTGTAACCATGACGAATTGATTCGATTTTGGTGAAGATCCGAATCCGGATCTGGATACGACAATTATTTAATTTTTAAAGTGATCCTTCACCATTGAGAGATAGGTCCACAACCGATTATGTCGAATGATATTTCAAAAATGTATTGGGTCTGGTATGTTCTCCTTGATCAGGCATTGCGTGGTGGAGGTATGCGCTCCACTGAGTGCCCTTCTAGTTATGTACTGTAATACCCCAGCATTCACGGGGGATACGTTCCTGGAAAATGTTGCGAATGTCAAATTCACAAATGTCAGGGCATTGTTTCAGTGGGGAAAAAAGTATTTTTTCTTACACTTCAGGACTGGTCTCCTATATACGTCATCAATCCTTTATTCATCTGACCGCTGCTGTTATTAATTCAGCTTGGGAATTCTTCTACAGAAAACTGCTCTCTCATGCGCAGAATCATCTTATCTCATCTTAATTATCCTACCCGTCTCACCAACCATGGTATACTGAATCCTGTGGTGAGGCAATTGTTCTAAAACAACTTGTCTTCTCTTCCTGGAAGGCAAATCTGACCGAATGCAACCTCAGATCATTCCACAAAGCCCCCAACAAGTGTGTGTCTACTCTCAGGAGAGCCAGAAAACAACATCTGTCCAATCTCACGGATAAGCTTTCAAACTTGTCTCCCTCCTCTAAAACCTTGTGGAGCCTCATCAAGTCTGACTCTGGTGTATGCATCCCTTCCCTCATTTCAAATGGCATCACACGGAGGATACAGTCAGAGGATACGGTTTTGACACGGTCAAAAAGGACATATAGCAGGATTTCTGAAAAAAGTTGTGGACGGATTTGGAAGAATTGATTAGATTTTTGTGAAGATCTGGATCTGGTTCCGATTGTTTCTGAGTGATTCTTCACCATTGAGAATGATGTATAACATGACAGCTCAAAAAGTTACGGACTGATTCGCACTAAACTTGGTGGATGAGTTGGTTAAGTGACAAGAACAAACCAATTAAATTTTAGTTCAGGTCTGAATCCAGATCCGGCCAATCGGTGGGATACAAAACGTAAACTACTCAGCTTGGCGGAGGTATGAGCTCTACCGAGTGCCCTTCTAGTTCCCATTGGAGCAATTCCCTGACATTTGCGGTGTCGACATTCATGGCTTACCATTCGCAGTATTTTTCATGAATCATGAACCGGAGGGAACCTATCCCTCTTTTTCCCATTGAAACAATTCCCCAACATTCGCAGTATTTTCCCCAACGTATCCCGAACTAATGTCGGGGTCTGACAGTATATAATTCCATTGAAATCAAATAAAAGTTTTACAGGCTGTAGGAAAATGAAATATAAAATGTTTTGGAAGTTTACCGTATTTGTTGCACTGCCTTTTGCACCACCTTATTTAATGTCACGTTAGTAATTCGTGCCTGTTGTTTGTGTCCTTTATGACTTCCCTAAAAACAGTCATTTTCCTGTTTGGAATGATTTTCAAATTTGTTTCACTGCCAGACAGACAGACAGACAGACAGAAACATTTACCTTAATCCTCTGTGTACATGCGCACTCGGGCAAGACACCGTATAACTTGCCAAATTCATCGCCAAAGTACTGCTAAACTGCAGGTTCATGTTCGATTCATGTTCCGATTCGTGCTCTTTATTATTTTTCAATTCAAAATATGACATTAAGTACATCCTCGATCATAGACTGACGTGTGTAGATCGACAGACACACAGTGAACCAATTTCTTCACCCCACTTATCGCTTTTCACTTGGGGGTAAAGAACAAGAACAAATGTCATGTGAACATTGAAGGGGGGAGAAGGGAAGGCAGGGAGGAGGGGAGTGGAAATGAGAGGAGGTGAGTCTGAAGGTTAGCACAGATAAAAAGAGGGTGTGATGTAGCAGAAGGTGTGTCGATGGTTTTGGGGAATAGCAAAGTTAGTGGAAGGATATTGGGTGTGAGTGTCGGGGCATGACACACGATGAAAGGAAAGTGTGCAAAACTGCGGGGGGGAGGTCGGACGATTATAAGAGATAACCCCCTTATTGCTATGACATCGTAGGAGCAAAACCACAATTTTCAGATGATAAGACATTACCTCCTCATTGCCAGATTATAGCAGCAAACCCCCCTTACTGCTCCAGGATTACAGGACTTAAACCACTTTATTGCCATGTTTTGACAAATATGTTGTCTACCTGACATTGCATCATCTGCAAGTAGAAGCTTTTGCTTTGAATTTGCTACTCTTTTGACGGCACGTGATTCATAGTATTTCATAGAATTCCCACGGCGATGATAGACCACCAGGAGTCTTTACATCAGTGAACATTTCCATGAGTTACAAGAACATTAGTATAAAATGGACAAATCAACAAAGTAAATAACGACTTAAACCTCAAATCCAAAGGGATAATTTGCGAAAGCAGGAAGGAGATTAATAAATTGACCATGGCACTCTCTAAAGGTCTAATCTATTGGAAAGCCATGTTGCATGGTATCGTTCACAATTAAGTAAGGGTGAGTATACAGTGCAGTTGGCTAATTCTTTTTCGTTGTGTTGCCGAGTTCTACAATGCCTTGCATCCTGAAGGTAATGCACCAGGTGATCATTGATTTAGAATTGCAACCCATGATGGGATTGCTTAGAATGGAGCTCAGCAGTTTCGGCCACATCTTTGAAACTAATAGCCCCAGCATATTCTTTCCTCTCTCCTTGTCAACTGTCTTTCCTGCATATCACTTTAGTACCCACACTGCCTGCAGCATGATGAAAATATTTCATTTGGCACCTCCTGCATTCCACCGAATTGTGCATAATTAGGGCAAAGCAAAACTGGTCGTTCTTCAGCACATCCTTTGCACCAAACACATTCAAATGGCCAAAAGGGATGATGTTTGAGGGAGGATATATGTAAATTATGGACAATTTAAATTAAGAACGTGCAAGACTACAAACGGTCTTCTCATGAGATCATGCACATGAAGGAATAGTGCATAAATTCCTCTCTGCTGGACGTTTTAACTTCATAGAACTACTAACGGAGCCTATCCATCGCTTTGCTGACAGTCTAATTAGTCGTTGTGTTTGCCATACAATTTGGGCGAGAAGGAGAAGGAAAGCAAGACAAATGTACCCGTGCATATATGCTTTAAACCCTCCCCCCTAACCCCCTCCCTGTTCCTGTCCTCACACCTCCCCCCTTTGTCCCCCATCTGTCCTGATGTCCCCACTAGAATTCTCACACACGATGACAGGCTTTGAGAGGCCCCTCTATTTTTGCGGTGGGGGGTGGAGGGGGGAAGGTGAGATGTCAGGTCAGGCCAGATCAGATCAGATCTGTGACTTGCTGCAGGTACCATGTAAACCTGTACTAACCTGTTCCTTGGTCGGGTTGTCGGAGACTAAACCGTCTTCCCCACCAGGTTTTTCTGATGAGGAGGGTGAATGATATGGACACCCAGCAGGATGAAGAACAAAACCTGTCAAAGGGCGGAGGAGCTCCTTGTGAGCCAACGGCCATCCATATCTAGTGCCCACTGTGTCTGCGGACGTCCTCCTGCAGTTGGGTTACTTCTTATTCGGAGGTTGGTGGCAGGATTTGCACTCCAGCTACCGTAAAACCCTTCATTCCACAACACATTCCAGAAGCATAAAAAAATCTGAAAACCCACTCCGTAGGAATACCTTCTGTGCAGCTTCCCTTCGCAGGGCAGCTCACCGGATAATGGGATTGGGGCAAAGCCTTCGGGACCCCCAATCTTTGATGATAGGAGGGAAACCATGGGGGAACATTCGCAGGTCAGATTGCGGGAGAGTGTGTCGGGATGGTGCTTAGGTGTCGTCCACCAGACGCCGGTCTTCTCGGGTTAACCTGAGGTGGTCCCTTTGGGGCGGTGCATGGAATGTCCTCTCCCGAAGAGAGGATAATCACCTGTCTCTGTTCTCATCTGAGCTCAAGCATTTGGACATCGGTATCGCAGCACTCTCTGACGTTCGGAGACCGGATTGCAGGGAGATCACGGCAGGTGGTTACACCTACTATTGGTCTGGTCGATCTGATTGTTACCATGCCCAAGGAGTTGCTGCAGCTGTGTCCAATAAGCTGACTCCAATGATAATTGAGGTAACACCGGTCGACGAGCATATTATGAGACTAAGGATTCGTCACTCCTTGGGTGTCATTTCCCTGGTCTCGGGAAATGCTCTGACTGAGGCGAGTGATCTCACCGTGAAGGACACATTCTACGCCACGCTCGAGTCTGTGGTTGATCAGTGCCCCAGGCGAGATACACTTCTAGTCTTGGGGGATTTCAATGCATCGACTGGAACTGATAGGGATGGTTATGAGATGTGTGTTGGTCTCCATGGGTCTGGAACTGTGAACCAGAATAGCACTAAGTTCCTTGACTTTGCAAGCAGTCATGGACTTAGGGTGGCTGGTTCATGGTTTCAGCGCCCACAAGCTCATAAATGGACTTGGTCTTCCAATGCTGGCGGTGTGGCAAAGGAGATTGACCATGTGCTCATTGATGGTCGCTGGAGGATGATGCAGAACTGCAGGGTTCACTGGAGTGCTCAGTTCCTCAACACTGACCACCAGCTTGTTGTAGCAACTCTTAAGTTGCTTCTTGAATCCAGGAGAACGGTAGCATCGCAGCCTAGGCTGGATGTTGGCAAGCTCATGGAAGAGATGGTAGCTGAGGAGTTTGCGAACAGACTGAGTGGAGATTTGGGGGGTCTGGGTGCTTTGGTGGATCCTGAAGAGTTGTGGAATGCCTTCAAGACCACCATCCTTGATGTTGCCGGTGGATGTCTTGGAACTCACCAGAGGGCGAAGAAGAATTTTGTCTCTCAAGGGACACTGGATACCATTTCCCAGAGTCACAGGGCCAGGCTGAATGGCAGAGCTGAGCTGTTCAGGGGGCTGAGGTGTAAAACTGTACGTGCACTGAGGATGGACAAGGAGGCCTATGTGTGAGGACTCTGAGGGGTTAGAGCATCACCTGTAGTCAAGTGATTCACGTCCTGCTTACAGGGGAATTCACACATTGCGTTCATCCAAGTCCCGACCCTCGATGTACTGCAGTAAGAGCAGAGGGTGGTAGGCTCTTAACAGAGGAGTCCGAAGTGAAGGCCCGCTGGGCCGGTTACTTTGAGCGGTTGTACCAGGCTGATCCCCCAGCTGTCGAGTTGGACATCAGGGGTGTTACAATCCCTGTTGCTGACCCTCCAATCAACTGTGGTCCACGTTAGTTTGTGTGTAAACACAGGCTTTAGTGAACCGGTTGAAATGGGAGTAAAGCTCCAAGGATCTGTGGCATCCCTACTGAACTTCTCTAGGATGGTGGAAATGATGCACCATGTCATTGCAGTCAGTTCTGTGCCCTGCCTGGAACACAGGCATCATCCCAACTGATTGGAAGAGGGGCCTTGTTGTCCCTTTCTGGAAAGGGAAGGGTGATCGCCAAGACTGCAACAACTACTGAGGGGTGATACTGCTCTCAGTGCCGGGCAAGGTCTTTGCTCGGATAATTCTTGATAGGGTTCGCCACCATCTGCTTGAGCACCAGCGGCCAAAGCGTCATGCTTTACACCAAAGACGTCAACGATTGACCGTATCCTTGCTCTTCGTGTCCTCACCAAACACAGACAAGAGTTTCGGCAGGGGCTGCTTGCAGCCTACGTTGATCTCTGAAAGTGTTCGATTCAGTGAATCAGGACGCCCTCTGGAGGATTCTTGGTCTTCGTGGGGTGCCACTAAAACTGATCGATCTGATGTCTAAACTCTACTCTGGTACTGAGAGTGCTGTGAAGTGTGGTGGTACCATCTCTGACTTATTTCCAGTTGTTACTGGAGTTCGTCAGGGGTGTGTCCTTGCCCGCACCCTTTTCAGCACTTGTATGGACTGGATTTTAGGGAGGATGTCGGAAAGATCAAGCTGCGGTGCATCGTTTGGCAATGTCAAGATCTCTGACCTTGATTTTGCAGATGATGCAGTCATCATTGCGGAGACTCCAGATATCCTTTTGGGGGCCCTCGAGGTGCTGAATTAGGAGTCGGAGCCGTTGGGATTACGGGTTTCTTGGGTCAAAACTAAGATCCAGGCTTTCAATGACATCTTGGATGCTGCTGTCCTGTCTGTACCTGTTTGTTGTGAGGATGTTGAGGTCACAGAGAGATTCATTTACCTTGGCATGATATTCATGTCCCTGCTGGTTGTGAGCCAAAGATCAACAGACGTCTTTGTTGGGCCTGAGGAGTCATGGATTCACTGGATCATGGGGTGTGATGCTGCCGGTACCTGTGCGGGATGATGAAAGTCCGAGTCCTCAGATCCTTGGTGCTCCCAGTCTTGCTCTATGAGTGTGAGACTTGGACTCTGACCAAGGATCTGAGACGGAGGCTTAATTCCTTTGGTACCAGGTCTCTTCGGAGAATCCTTGGCTATCGCTGGTCGGACTTTGTGTCCAATGAGTGGTTACTGAGAGAGACTCTGATGAGATTTGTTACCTGCATGGTCCGTGAGCGTCAGCTGCGGTTGTATGGACATGTGGCTCGTTTTCCTGACGCTGATCCTGCTCATCAGATTCTCTCAGCGAGGGAGCCTCATGAGTGGAGGAGGCCAGTGGTCCGACCACGTGCCTCATGGTTGCAGCAGGTTGATCAGCATCTCAAGGAGATGGAGATGGGCCAGGCATCTGCCTGGGGGATAGCCATATGGAGGCTCCTGGAATATCTTCGGAAAGTGGATGCAGCGATGCACTGCTCTGGCGCATGCTCCCATACCTGACCTGACCTTGGGGAAAGGGGGGAGGGGAGAAGCGAAGGAGGCCAAATTTACCCATGTGAAGAGTGCTTTCACCTCAATGTTGCCCTTGGTTAAAAAAAGGAAGCTTATCACATTTCAGCTGTAATGCTAGTAAACATCTCGAGGTATTTGGGGAAGGTTTGGGGGGGGGGTTATGGGAGGAGCTAAGCATGAGGTGAGGGGAAGGGAGCTCGGTGTAAGGGGATGTGAAGGGAAGGCAGCATGAGGGGAAGTGAAGGCAGCATACCAGGGTGTTAACGGGGTGAAAATGCTTTCAATCGTCGATTGCAAAAGTGAACTTGTTTCTGTTGCTGTTGCAGTCTTTGATTTCTTTGAATCTTCATTCTCAACCATCACTACTAATAAGTACTCTCTCTGGTGTTTGGTTTTCAAATGTTTTGGAATATTGGACGTATTGCAGTGATGAGCAACATCTATTGAACAAAGTTACCATGCAAGTTTCTTCTTTGACCTTCCTGAAATTGTTCCAAATTGCACTTCTGGACCTTTTGAATGACGTGTTGTCAAAATTTTATCAGACAATGTATTGCCTACCCATCCGTCAGCAAAGCAATTGGCATGCTTTACTGGCCAACTTTTAATGCCTTACTATTAATTTAAAAGGAACACACCCTTGTGTCCTGTTTAGTTTGCAACTGATTTGCTTTTGCTGTTATATTGCCAACGGGATGCCTGAGGGGTGTGTTCCTTTTCAATTTATATATCACCAGGCCATGTGTAACCAGAACATGCCCAACAAGAACAAAAAAATATTTCCCCAAAAATAACGCGTATTTCTATGAAGTAGGAATTACTTGGAATCGACGTCGATTCCCGTTCACCTCTCGATTCCTTTTGTTTCCCTGGTTGGAATTGAGTTCTTTCAAATCGATTCAGCCCAACACTATTAAGCACTCAAGCAAGCACTCCAATGAAACCATTGATAAGGAACGGCTGGCTGGATCATATTAAACACCGTCCGGAGATGAGCGGTGACTACTGGAGTGTCAAACAATGCGAATTGGATAAATGAACTCTCTTTTTCCGCAGTTGAAACTGTTGCTGAGGTCAATTGCGCAGTTTAAAAATTTTGAAATTTGGCCCAGGTTCAGCAATTCTGGAGGTTATTGTACGTGTGGAAATGAAATAAAGCCGTGAACACTGGTGTCTTGGGCATTTATAAGCATTGCGATGTATCCAACGATTTGTAGGCGTGATGATCAGGCATTCGACAATATGAATGAGAAAGTGAAAAAACATTTTTGAGCGCTTTATCATTAAGAAACCTTAGCGGCCTATTCCAAGTGAAGGTATTGTTGAGCAGGCCAAAAACAAAAAGGTGAATTAAGACCCCAGTGAGGGAGAACGAGGTGACCAAGGTTGATCCCTTGATAAAGGATAATTAAATAAGGCCATTAAATATCTTCAAAAGGGGTGTTTTAATTTACGCAAACACCAATTTTTCATTCATGCACTTCATTGGAGTTCCCTGATTATGCATGCTAAGGTTTGGGCTGCTAAATTTCATGGTTTTGGAGTTATGGAGGAGACGCACTGACACACACATACTGACATTTATTATTATAGATATCTGCAGGGTGTATAAAGAACCAATCAATCCTTTTGAAATGATTATGGCTTTTGAATGAAGGGTGAGAGTAGGCAGCATTGTGATTAGAATTATTCAGATTTGAATCCATGTGGATTTGAACCATCAGTTGAGATCATTATTGAAATAGCAGCAGAATGTTGTTGTTGCAGTTCATTTCATATTAAACATTAAAAATAATAATAATAATAATAATAACAACACGTACATTTTTGAAGAGTGCAAGACGAGTCATCTCATTACAAACTCTACTACTAAATTCACTCTGCTCCAATTTAGGCCACGCACAAGTCTGTGTCACAGCACAAAACACCATCAGTTGCATCAGCGTTGATTAACCCACTTGTGTGGAAAGATGATTCAAAGAATAGAAATGCTTAGCATCCAAAATGTGAACACGTAAGCACAGATCAACATCAAAATGAATAGCATGCTGGAGTCACTTTGGAATTAGAAGAGTTGATATGAAGATTAAGTTTTGAATTGAGATTCACACAGGGGAATGGAAATGGGGTGCTTGATCTAAAAAGTATTTACACAAACATTTTCATCATCTTATCTTCTTTTGGAGGCACACCATTCATTTAGCGTTGGATTTAATAGCCTAAGAAAACCCATACTGACAAGTTGACTCATGTAAGATAGATGGAACTTGTCCAGGAAACCATCCCACCCTTGTGCAAGGGACAGGGGTCATATGATATGCTTTCAGACCAGTTTTTGATGCAAGACCAAACCGCTTAAAAGCAACTACCGCTGTGATATCCTTCTGCTTAACAATCTCACACGGTAATAGTTACATAATATAACAACAGGGCTTTTGGTCTTCGTAATTCTCTTACTCGGTCCCAGGAAGATGCTTTATTTTTAATTTGAATTTTAAATACCTGCGGGTGCAATTTAATAAGTTGCTTAAGAATGCTGGCTCTCCCTTTGCTCTCCTTGCAGACCAGTTGGGATATCCATTGGAGGGAAGACCAGGATTGTCGAGCCAGGTGGTGAGTAGAGCATTGTTATCTTGAAATATCTAAAACCAGTTGTCAACTACCTTCGTAGTGAACTGCATTTACACTTACATTTGTTTCAGAGGTCATTTACCAGGGAATGACTCTTCAGCTTCACCAAAACGTCATCACCAAGCTGTGGTCTTGTTTGTTTTATAGTTTTATAAATATATGTCCTGCTTCTTGTCTTTTAAACACTGACATTATATCTTATCTTATCCCTTGTTCTGCTTTTATCCTTTCTACGAGACAATGATCCATCTTTGATGGATGATCCATGAAAGTTTCCATTGTGATAATCATTGTTTTGACGTTGGTGCTCTATTTGGCTCTTGTTTGTCAGACCTTTTTTTTTTTTTTTGCTTTCTTCCACCATTAAAGTCAGCTGCAGTTATTTTTGGCCTAAATTACCAAGAGGTTATTTTAGAGAATTTTGAAAGAGTACCAACACGCAACGTTTAACTCCTTTTTAAAAAAAAAAAAAACACAATGAGATCTTTAACATCCACAAAAAAGTTTTCGCAGATGGGGAAATTATTGTAAACATTTCCTCTGAAGCTCATTGTACTCTATAAAGCACTGCCCTGCCTGCAAAACACTGGCACAACATTTGTTATCCTATTTAATAAGGACTCGAACCCTGGCCAAACACATTAAAGATTGTGGTCTATTAATTAAAGATTGTGGTCTCTTTAAGTGCATTGCCTTGCTCCTTGCTTACAAGTTTGTCCAGTTTTGATACACAAAACATTCCTCGTTCATGAGTAAAGCTACCCAATAACCAAAATGATTGTTTAAAAAAATAACCTGTTTCTTTTTTTTTCTAAAGATACTTCTATTCCCTTTTTACCAAAACTAATCCTCCCAACAAAGCGAGTTTCATGAATGTGTGCTAGCAGATCTGAAACTGTGTGGAGCTCGTATGATATACAGGCACGCCTGTGCGGAAATGCATTGCGAGAGATAGTGTTGCGAAAGTGCAAGATCACCACGACTCGGACATTCAGAAGTAATGATGGAATACATTCTCCTGCAATAACTAATAGGTATACATCGTCCATACATCACAATTTGTTGTTGCTGTAATGCTCAGATTGAATTCATTCATTTGGAAAGAGGAAGTCTTGAATTACATTAATCTAATTGTGCAATACAAAATACAATTCCCAGTTCGTACTTCAGTGACCTTGTTCTATATTTTAAACTGTTGAACTATTTACGAGGCAAAGACAAAATGCATTGAGCACACCACATCTGTTTGCCTGGATGGGACAGATGTGTCCTCAGATAAGTCAGGTGCTATCTCAACCAACGTCTGACTTGAAGCTGTTACAACGGTAAATTAGCCTCGCAAGCTAAAGGTCCATCTATATATTTAGTACTCGTGCGAGGGAGATAGAGGGGGATTTGAGTTGCGGAACCTCAATTGGCAAGAGGATTATCGGGAGAGGAGGATAGGAGAGTGAATAGAGGTTAGGGAAGTGTGGAAAGAAGGAAAAGGAGTTCGGGGTAAGATTGGAGTAAGAGTTGGGGAGGGAAGAGTGTACGTCTGTGGAATACAGACAAAACACTTCCCTCATCTTCTTTCTGTCGATCCACATGGGGAACTCCTCACCTTTTAAAATTCATAATTTATGGTTTGTCATCACAGCCTCATCATTTATGTTTTTTAAATAACATAAAATGCCATCTTTTTACAATTTCCTTTTCTTAATTTATATTTTTCAAAACTCTTCTTTCTTTGTAATTACAATTTAAGCCTGGTATGAGCTTAACGGTGAAGATGGCTAGTTTAAGATCTTGGGGTCTTGAATTTGAGCCTCTGTCAGCCGCTGACATTAACACCATGTGGGGTTGATTCAGCTTGTCATCCTTCCAAGGTCGGCGAAATGAGTACCAGTGTACTGGTAATATAGGGCACTGCATCAGTAGCACAGCCACACCACCAGAAAATGATGCAACCAGCAGTCACAGGTTGCATACCATAGCTATTTGCAATTTTATTTTTAATTCAGAAGTAGTAACTTGTATAAGAAATGGATAAAATCAACAGGAAGTTGATTGAGGTATGCTAACCACCATGGGAAGCAAGGAGAAGCTGAACTTTCAGGCGGTGACCCTTCATAAGAGTAAAAGTGGGATGAGGGATTCATGCTCAAAACATCGGCTTCTCCTTGCTTTCAACGTTGAGCCGATGAACATCTAAACAAGAAGATGACTTCATGCAGAGCATGATACTTGCAAAATCCATAAAACAAATTTGACCTCAAAAATAATTGGTGGTTTAATTCAGTGACCTTAAATTTAAATCCTCTTCAAATTTCAAGTCAATCGGATGAAAATTGAGGATTTTAGAAATACCACCTTAGATGTTGACCTTTGACCTATGTTGACCTTTTGATCTCAAAAATAATAAGCTTCTTCCTTTTGACATACTCTACCATGTGGTGAAGTTTTGTGAAGATCGGTTTAAAACTGTGACCTGTAGGCGATAAACAGACAGACAAGCCAGTAGGCGGCCATGGGTCACCGAGCATCCGATGACCTTTCACCCCTGATCTGAGTTAATCTAGTACTAAGTACTTTCGAAATTGCAATCGAATCGGTTAACCCTTGTATGAGCAAGGGGGCTTTGAATGGTCATTTTTCCCGAACAATGCACTCATTGAATTTTGACCTTTGACTTAGCCGAGATAGGTCAATATGTCCTGAAACAAAGTTGTAGTACCCATTGAGTACTCTGTACCTATGAACTTTCATTCGTATCGGCTAACCCGTGTAGAAGCAAGGGGGATTTGAATGGTCATTTTGCCTGAAAAATGCACTCATTGACCTTTGACCCCTGACCTCGCCGAGATAGTTCAATATGTCCTGAAGCAAAGTTGTAGTACTCATTGAGTTCTATGTACCTGTGAACTTTCATTCGTATCGGTTAATCCTTGTAGGAGCAAGGGGTTCCTTGAATGGTAATTTCGCCCAAAAAATGCACTTATTGACCTTTGACCCCTGACCTACTCGAGATAGGTCATTATGCAAATGAGCAAAGTTGTAGCACTCATCACGGTCTATAAGCATGTAAAGATTCATTCGATTCGGTTCAACCGTCTTGGAGCTAGTGTACTTTGAATTTTCAGCGGGAATGCTCAATGGCCCTCGGACACCCAAGTTGAGAGGGTTACCATTTGGAAACTATAAGATATAGAAAAAAAATGGATGTCATATAGCAGATAGAGAATCACCTTAAGATTATGCATACCAAATCTCATCGAGTTCCATCTACTGATTACTACTTGGTATCAATTTGAATGAAAAGTACCGAAAATGCGGTTTGATATCGGAAATCTCCAAAGTTCGAGGGGGTGCTGTGGGTGAACAAAGATATAAATCGAAAATCCGGCTCGATCGTTTGTGCACAATGTATTCCAGATGATTAGTGTGCATTTTCATGACCATCTGACCATAACCCTATGAGGAGTAGCATTTGGCGCGAAGGCACCTCCAGCTCTCGCATATTATCGATTTTTGCCCTTTATCCCCTGACCTAAGCAATATCGGTCAATATGTCCTGAGGCAAAGTTGTAGTACTCATTGCGTGCTATGAACCTGCAAAGTTTCATTCATATCGATGCACTCACCTGGTCTCTCGGGGACCTTCAATTTTCTCCAATTTTCGGGCATACCCCATTTGTAGGGGGCGCTGCGGGTAAACTATTACATATATCACAAAAACCAGAATATGTTTGGTAGAGCATCACCTGTAGATGATGCATGGCAAATTGCGTTAGCCTGCGTGGGATACTGGCTTTCGGAATTGATTTCGTGTGAACGGTACCGATTTTGAATGTTTTTCGGCTGTTGCTCGGGAACCAAAGCGTCCCTAGCAACCATCACAATTTCCAAAGCACTAGGTCATAAGATGTACCGACCACCCGAGTTTGGTCAAAATCGGCCCACGTTTACTACCAATTATGCTGATGACAAATGAACAAACATCCAAACAAACAGACAGAATTACTGACAATAAGGGTCACCTATTTCGGCGACACAACAGACAGAATAACATAATCGACGAAGCAATATACTTGAAAAATCTTCGATTTTGCAAGTCACAAACTGAAGCTGTATATTACAGTTATCACATGCTGGGCTTAAGAAAAAGAAATGCAGGTGCCATAATTTCACTCACTCAACCAATGGTGGTCTGATGTTTCATCTTTTATCGATCACAGGGTTGAGACTGTATACTTTTATCGCCCCCCCCCTCCTCCCCTCCTTCCCTGGAAATACTGAGTTGAATTGGTGTGTCACCTTACAGGATCAAGTTTAAAGGTGGTCATTCTTCACATTGCTTTTTACAAATTAAGGCTTGAAAATTTAATGACAACCATGAGGTTGTTGTTAAACCTCATGAGGTTTAACCATGAGGTTATTGACCATTCCTTTATTGCTGAAACTATGCAAGCCACCAGAGGTCACATAATGGTATGGGGTGTGTTGTTATCACACTCTCCTCATCTGGCTTCTCGGAGAAGTCTTTATCGCTAGATAGACCATTTACATTGCGCTACGGCTGTGATATTAAGCCATAGTTTTTGTTCATTTTGTGTGCCATCAAGGTGAATGCAAATTTATTGACTGCTGGGATTGTTAAAAATGTACAATGCATTTTAATTCATCTCATGAATACACGAGCATTGTGACAAACGAAGTTCATCCTCCAAATATCAACAACTCTAGCTGGGATCTAAGTGAAATGGCTCTTCACTCCTGTTCAGGTTTTCTTTAAATTGGGCAGTGTTGTTTGACTGTGTAGTTCCCTAAAGAAAGCAGACATGCAACGCAGTCACTTACTGCGACCATTCAGCAGGAAAGGGAATGAATGGTTACTTAATACAAAGACATAAACGATCAAAGCTCCTGTATCGATAAAAGTTCAGATCAAGTTTCAAATCAGCGAATCACATAGTGGAGTTGAGCCACATCATGTTAAAAGCGTGCAGAGAGTGAAAAAATGCAAAAATCACAAGAGCACAATCAACTGGAGATTTTGTGCGAGAACTTTTGTTTCTAGATATTTGACATTTTGAGTGAGACCATCATCTCCTCTGACTAAGCAAGACTCATTTAGTATGCTTGAATATACTCATGATAGGAGGATTATGGGTTAGGAAATAAGGGGAAGAAGAAAACATTCGGGAGGGAGTTGGAGAAGATGAGGAAGGAGGAGTAGAGGGAACGGAAGGCAAACTCACCTGTTTGCAAAAGACTATTTTTTTCCCAAAAGCGATTGTGAGAACGTGTTGATGGAAACTGCATGTTAAAGTCTACTCATAAAAGCTGATGAGTCCAGCAGCAGTGCTGGACGACACTGTTACAAGCAGTGCTATGGCTTACAATTGACAAGAGCCTCATAGCTTCAAAAACAGAGCTGACTATGTCAATCACACTACTGGTACCGAGTAGCATCAGTCAACCCCTACAAAGGAGTATAACTGTGCATGCACTAAACACCAATTTTATGATAAAGCGATAGTTTGACTCAAAATAAACAATAAAGTGTTTTAAATCTTTGATTTTAGTCATTCATAAGTTGAGGACACAACAAAGCGAAGGTAATGACATTCCTATCTCCAAAGTCCAGTACAAGGTTTTGTTTCATTAATGGAAGAAGGAAACTCATTTACCATGATCCTTTAATTTGAATACACATCATTACCAATGGAAAAGTGGTAATAGTGATGAGAAAGTTCAGAATAATCATTTTAGTTGAATGTTTACTTTGGAGGTTGTCTGGTGGATGGAGTGAACTGAAAGAATATGAAGGAAAGTCAAACCTTCCCAGTTTTTTTCTTCCTGAGAATTGCTTCTGTATCCATCTTGTCCACTCCATGCATCCTCCTCTACCCATCCTTCCTTCACACACCCATTATTTGCCCATTCTCCCTCCATTTTGTCCTTCAACGTAGCTGTTAGAGTTTCCCGCCTCTCTACTGTTCCTTTTCTGATGTTACGTCTTTATTCATTCAGTGTTCGCATCAAGGTGCAAACATTCAGTGTTTGTGCCTTGATTCTGTATAAATAAAATCTGTGGCAGAATAATGAAGTGGTTCAATCATACCCTCAAACAGAAAACAAGATACAATATCACTGATGCCAGTGCTATTCAGAGTTTTTTGTGCATTGGTGTTGATGGCCCAACAAAACAAAATTCTGCATGAGTGAGATGACTGACTGTATCATAGCCTTTGTAAATGAGATTATTTTTTTTGTATACACTGTTAAGGCTCATGGAGGAGCTAAAACACAGAATGGATCAGGATATAACAGAATTAAAACAACAGTAGAAGCATGGGGGGGGGGGAGAAAACACTAACAGCAGGGTTGAGGGACAAAATAGAGGTAGACTTAGACAAATAATTGATGTGGGGAAGAATGAAAGAAAGAGGAAAACACAGGAGGTGGACAAGATGGAGACAGCCACAAAATCTCAATCATAGAAGTGAAAGGAAAAACTGGAAATGAGGAAGGATTTGAGCTTGGGGAGGGGTTTAATGGGGGTACAAAATATCATGTTTGGGGATGGGGTGAACATGACCTGAGATGGTGGTGAACAGTTGACTTAAAGCATTGGACGGAAGAATGAGATGCAAGTGACTGAGAAAGTTGGTTCCAGGGGTGGGAAAAGAGAGGAATGAATGAGTGGAGGTGAGCAGTGAGTCTGGATTTTGGGAGTTTCACCAGAAGGGAATTACTGGCAGACTGTGAGCACCTTTCAGAAACCTGGGGAGGGGTTCAGTGGAAGGGCAGCACGGAAATGGCGGATGGTACAAGACGAGAAAGGAGGTGGTGGAAGACAGAAAGACCTCTGAGCTGTCTGCGATTTGAAAGTGATAGGCTCAACTTAATCTCGGGAGATTCCGATAATTTTGAAAACCTTGGTTTATACGGTGTCAAGCTGAGCAAGGTGTGCAGCAGAAGAACCAACCCTGTAAATTATTTTTCTTTTTTTTTACTGCAACAATAATTCTTATTTATAACAGCAAAGGAGCAGAATTTTTGGATCAGGCATTCTTGAATTGTTCACAGCATTTTGGAAATGAAGTAGATTTTGGAATGAAAGCCAGAAAGGTGGCAGCTCAGGAGGCTTGATATGAAATAAATGTTAAAAAAAAAACATGCCAGGATGCTTTGGTGAAATTTGCCACTTGTTCACAGTTTAATCATGGCAAACAATGAAAAATATTTTGTAATCAACTGTGTTCCAACTTGGCTAAATTTTGGCATTTACATTTTTTTTATCAGAATTTGGATTCTGAAACTGCAACACCAAAGATGAAGAAAGATCAGGAAAGAAAACAACGCTGAGAAAATGTTCCTGGATGTTCTTTTTTTTTGTTACCAGAATAATTTATTTGCATTTTCTGCAGGTCTTTATATTTTCAAACAGCTTGGCCTCGGGGAGATGCCATCACTGTAATAATTGGCAACATTAATTCTTGCCTTTTCGAAAAATATTTGCATATTTTGCAAAAACCATGGAGCTGTTGCTCCACAGACTGATGTTGACTCGACAAATATACAGGGTTTTCTTTTTTGTTATTGTTTGGCACCTTCCTTGATACTCACAAACATCTATCTATCCGTTGCTCACGTTTGCCACCTTTTTCAGTCTGAGGCTGTTTTTTTTTAACTGAGGTTAACTGCTATTTGTTCAGTATTTTCTATCTGTGATCCATTAATATCGAGCACCAAGTGTGCCTCACCTTTAACTCCTTGATTCACCCCCATTTAAAGATTATTGTGGAAGTGGTGGCACCTCTCACCCTGGGGTGAGGATACATTTCCTTTGTCAACAGAGATTCTGCTATCTCTGTGGATTTCTGTTCTGCTCAGATGCAATTTGGTTTGTGACGTTCATCTGTAATATATTTATTTTTCCAGTGCATGCGTTGTTCCGACTGATTTCCCTCATGTGGTTAAATGTATGCTTCAGACAGGAGTTTGCACTGAAAGTACATGTCAGTGGCAACATACTCACCTCTCAATCTTCTCATCAGTTTTATTCCTGAGAAGATGAGATCAAACTGCAAATAGCTCTTATGGAAGTGAAGAGGCAGTGTTGTATTATGGTGTGTGCTCTCTGCTGGGAAAACATTAAGCTGGTTTTCTCATCTATTTGTCTTCATTTGGAGATATAACAATTGCTTTTTTTTCTTTTGTTATGTATGGTCTCGGCTCGTGGAAGAGCGAGGACACAGAAAATATCAGGACACAACATAAAAAAGGGAACAGCAGGAGAAAGTGGAAATGCCAATCGCAGGGCGGGAGGGAGAAAGCAGACGAAGACAGTCAAACAAGGGATGCAGGTAATGATGAAGGTTCGGCGAGAACGCAAGTATTGGAAAAGATGGATACATAAGCTTTGGGAGCTTTAGGGTGGTTTTATGGGTGTAGAAAATATCATGGTTTTGGATGGGGGGGGGGGGTGATCTGAGATGGTGGTGAACAGTTGTCTTGAAGGCTAGGAGAGAGGAATGAGATTGAAGAGTGTGGAAAGTGGTTCCAGAGGTGGGAATTTAAATTTTATTTTACTATTTTAATTTTTGCTTTTTTGTGATTTGCTTGCTATTTTTTTTGATGGAAGGTGACATCCTTGGGGTGGTGCTATATTCAAATTCATTTTTAGTTTTCAGTAATTATCTTTGGATCATCTTTAATTTCATTATCTCAGTATAAGTCTTTTGATCATTCAGTATTCATCTTTGTATCATTCGTGGAGAGTGCGTAATGCAATGACAATGAGAAAGCATCTGAAAATGTAAAGCCCATCAGCGTCTGCTTTGTACTCCTACACTTGACGAAAACAAGTTAAAAAAATAAAATGTACATTTTATTAATCTGTGTTCTCCATAATCTCAAAATAAAGGTTTGTTGAAGATTTGCTGACAAAAGCTGAATTTGTAGAAATGTTACGGCATGGACATACACTGAATCTCAATGGTAAACCATTGGATATCATTTAAGACATTTCTGGATAGTCGACCACTTCACTGATGACATCATCATTACAATCCATTATTCTCCATTGGGAGTATAATGAGATGTGCCAAGTTCCAAATTTTTCCAGTCAGTGATTCCAGAGATATGTGTTTTAATTTTTTGCGTTTCATTTAAGATGTCTGTCATACCACGTGACCGATGATGTCAAAATTATCATTAAAATATTCTCCATTGGGGGGGGGGGGAGCAGGGTCACTCCGACCCTGAAAATGTTGTTTCAATCGAACAAGTGGTTGCTGAGAAAAAATAAAAAAATTTTAAGAAATAATAGAGCCCCAAAAAGGCCAAAAAACCATCGAAGAACAACTAGTAATAATAATGAAAATTATTTTAACAAAATTATTAATTTGTTTTCTCCATATTATCACAACAAAGCTTTGTTGAAAATTTGATGACAAAAGCTCAAATGGTTAAAAAAAAGTTATGCCCTGGACACACACACACACACACACACACACACACACACACACACACACACACACACACACACACACACACACACACACACACACACACACACACACACGTAATTGCAAAACCCCATCTTCCGTTGCGCGGGGAACGGGATAATTATCGCTTCGTCTAAATTTTGGATTGAAAATTTCACACACAATGCATTGTGTATATAAAACATTGTCACCTTGGTTTAACCCATTTTACCCCTCCCCCTTTTCCCTCCAGCCCTGAGATTGTGACTCAAACTTTTAGGGCTGTGTTTCACGTAACAAAAATAACTTCAAATATAACCTGACTTTGTTTTACAATATGAAAACCGACATGGATCTACTATAAATGGATGAGGTGTGTGTGCGTGCGTGCGCTCACGCGCAGGTGGCATACTTTTTGTCGATTAATTACCGACATCGATTCATCAATTACGCATTATTGGAATGTATCTTTTGACCCTTTAGACTTCTGAGACCTCTTCGAACTTTGAAGACCCTTTAAGACCCCCAAGACCCTGAAGACCCCAAGGATCCAAAAGTCCATGAGGACCCAAAAGTTCCTGGGGACCCAAAAGTCCTTGAGGACCCAGAAGACCCAAAAGTCCCACAGGACCGAAAAAGACGCCAAAAAACCCAAAGACTGTAGATCCTGTAGTCCCTTTAAGACTTGACTATACTACAAAAAATCCGTAAGAATTCCCATGTTTTCAACATACGCCATGTTGAGGTATATAAAGCAGCTAAATATGTCCTTCTACCATGGCCTGGCATTCTAATTACAAAATATATAACAAAAACAACAACATTGCAACAAAGCATATACCGTATTTATTAACACAATAATATTTCCAACAATAACAAAAATGGTTGTATGATATGGCAATAATAATAATGAACATATTGTTGCGGATCCGGGGTGGTGGGATTCTCACCCGATCCTTAGCGCCACCCGAACCACCACCGTCTCCGGGGTTGATAACGCCGGCTGGCTCAGCACAGGCCTCGGGTCACGCGTCTTCAATCGCGATACCAACGTAATCCTGGACCTTACCAGTTGGGGAAATAGAACCCCAGTTACAGACTGGTTTTGTCAGATGCCGAGCGTTTTCTGCCAGTCTGTAACCATTTTGGTTTTATATACCAATCGAACGGATCGTTCCTCGACGCGACACAAATTAATCCATAATGGCAACTTCATACAAACCAACCAGATTTATTGGGGAACCTCTGGGAACACGACACAAGCAAACCATTCACGACTATGTTTTTATTAACAATCTTTAACCCGTTCTTATCTAGGAAACTACGGACTACAGGTTTTGAGGGGGTCGCTACCGAGATATGCCTTGTACAACGTGCAGACAAGACAGACAGACAGCATGCATGCAGACAAGACAGAGTACTTGGTGATGTTTCATGGACGCGAGGAAAGTGTCAAAAAGCACGAATGTCGCTCGTAACAAGCGGATGCCCATGGATTCGAACCCCGAGCTCGAACTCGAACACGCCGCGTGGCAAGATGGCGCTCGCCTGCCTTTTCCGCACTGCACGCGGTTCCCGTGCGCTCTGACCCCGCGTAAGGTCGACGACACAAGACGGTCAGATCAACGATGGGCCTCAGCTGATTTCTCTCAAGGTCCAGCATACAAATCCAGGCCTGGCCTGTTCACCAGACAAGGCCCAAATCGAGGTGCCGGGCTCCGGCAAGCTCCGGCAAGACCGTCAGAGGCTCCGTCGTTTCCTCTCTTGCTTTCCCGCCTTGAAGCACGACTTCTCAACTCCGTCCTCAGGTTCTTTCTCCGCAGAATCACCTTTTCTTTCCTTTTCCACGCTCGCCTCTCAAAGCCGGCTGCCGTTTTTCTCACTGCAGAATCACCTCCTCATAAGAGTCGATCGCCGACTCGACATGCAGGCCGCCTCTCCCACTGCCCAAAAAAGGCAAACTCGGCGCGCTCAGGTTCAGCGTCTCTCCCGGCAGATCCAACACACTGTCCCTCCTTCGTTTGCACGCTTCAAACCACGATCACACCTCGAGAGCGACTGTTTTCCCCAAAACTGAACCCTTTTTCTCTCACAGTTTCTCTTTCGTTCGCTTGCTTCGAAACACGAGCACGCCTCCCTCAGCGAAGCCGACAAACTCCTCCCCTTTTTGGCCACACCCTCTCAGCTGCCTGGGCGGGGCCTCGTCCGGGATGGGGGAGGAAGAAGAGGGAGCTCTCGTTCCACCACCACCGCACAAACAATAAAACAGCCTCTTATATCTCCCGACACACATGTAACGTCCATTTAACCAAACAACCTAGCTATACATGCATTTATTAGGAGATCTGAGCTAATCCTATATTTAGCAGCATACGAAGGGCCATTTCCGTAACAATATAATCCCCGCATTGGCCCCAAGCACATCTGGGCTGAGTGAAAAGCTAGCTAATGCTCAAGCAGTACAGCAGGTGGGTATGCAACAAGGCTGTGAATACCAATAAAAATTTGGTCCTTCAGACCAACAGGCTCACTAGGGTTTAGAAAAGCACAAAAAAAGCTTTTTGTTGACAGGGATCGAAACTTCACAAGGGTTATCACAAATAGGACAAGGACATTAAAAGACATCAGTGTCATTTTACATGAACTTGCATGGGCATTAGGAGAAAATTTACAGATACAATGGATGAAATCAACTGGACGTTGATTGAGGTATGCTAACTGTCGTGGGAAGGAAGGGAAAGCTGACGTTTCTGGCGTTAACTCTTCATCAAAGCAAAATAGCTTTTTTCTTATAGGTAAGAACAAAGTACCTCTGCAATCGGGGTTATCGTCTAGGTGTGTGTGTGTGTGTGTGTCCATATATAGTACATATTATTACGTCAGACACTCCATTAACATGGGTTATCGCACCGGTTTCCTTTGTCCCAGGTAATGGTTGACCGGTTTCCAACCTACTGCATTCGGTTATTAATTAATCTTTCCCATTCCCCATGGTCGCTCAAATGAGTCAAAATTGATGGCACACGCAAAGGAAGCAGATGATCGAACACGTTTCTTACCTTCTTAAAGATTTATTTTTAAAGAATGTGGGGGAAAGTGTGGACAAGACAAGCAGTTCAGAACAATCCAAGCGAATCAACAGACACAAAAAGGGAGAAGGGAACATGCAGACTTATACAGTATATATTGAAACGCAAAAGAAACTTACCACTTGTTTGAAATGTAATAAAATTGTAACAGTTCAAAATAAAACAAACCAACAATTGCTAATTGAAACATTGGCATTTTATTGATGACATGTCAAGTTTTTGACCAAGATACACCATCTCATAAGTTTGTTCTACAGTACAGAATAGCACAGGGTGCAATGTTAGTCCCCTTTCAATAGCGTGTGGCCACCATTGTTTTGGATACAGGCAGTGCATCGTCGGCGCATACTGCCGACCAGTCTTTGGATGGATTGCTGCTGGATTCTGTCCCACTCAGTCCTCAATGTCTGAAGCCATCTGACTTAGGACCATCTGCCTGTCCTGCCTTGCAGTGGTGACTCTTGGCCTCTCTGATTGAGGTCTATCATCTGCAGAGTTGTGGAGGGTGTCTCTGTCCACCAGGGCCGATATCGTCTGGTGTGAACAGCCAAGGCGACGTGCCACCTCACAGTAGCTCAATCCGCCTTGCAGTATGCCCAAGGCACACTGCCGTTGATCCCTTGACAATCGTGGCATGTTGATTGAAATGCCCATTTTGCACTGGCCTTTTTAAAGCCAATATCAAGACATCACGTGCAGCTCACTAAAATCATCCCGTACCCCTTGGCTAATCACTGACAATCAAAACGGCTGTTCAACAGCTGTGCTATGAAGTGACCATTGAAGGTTCAAGTGACCATCCGTGACCGTTTTGTCTGACAGTGAGGACACTATTGTCCACAAATAAGTTCACACCTTTACTACACGCAGTGTTATTGTTGATATTTGATGGTTTAAAAGGTGGTAAGTTTCTTTTGCATTTCAGTATGGAATGACGAAAAATAAATAAATAAAACATGACCCACAATTAATGCCGCAGATCACAATAAAACAAGAATTGAAATTGCAGGTGAGGACTCTCCTTTGGCATGATGTGCAGGATGGAAAACTATGATGCAGCCCATTATGAAAGCCAGCGACGAAGTAAGCCAAAGATGAAGTAAGCTCATGATAAAGAGAGCTCAAAGATGAGACCAGCTCGCCACAAGGAGTGCCAGCGACAATGAGCACCTCAGGATGTGCACCCTAAACCAGCCCTCATGACCCTCTCTTGAGGTGTTTCCACTTCACCCTTTCTCCACATGCTGGAGCTCTGGTGTTCCTTTTCTCTCCTCTCAAGGCCCTTCCTCGTCCTTCTTTAAGCGCTTCTTCATTAGAGGTTTCTCTCGGCACTTCTTCACCCCTCCAGACTTCCTGCATGCCGGGAGCGTTGGTTTGTCCATTCTCTCGGCCCCTCCTCCTCCTCCTCCTGAGCAGATTCTTCTTCCGGACAAGCCCCAATAAATACAAATCCATTGCTTGCTTCCAGACCCTATAGCTCATTATATTATCCGTGGCTGGCACACACTGGCCGGACAGATCATGACAGCATTTTTGAAGTGTGCGATGCTTTTCCATGTGCCTTTTGTGATGGGATGTCCTCACCTGGTCCCACCCACAAATAAGAGGCATTTACACATACTGTTTTTTTACCCTGACTATCCTGTCTATAAATTACATATGCTGCCTCCTGCATTACATTTTACAAGACGACTTACTCTGACAGGTCTCTGTTGCATATCAATCTAACCAACTCAAAACACATGGTCCACATTACACTTACCAGTCCAGCTCTGGATCCCCACCCCCTTCCACATAACACAGCCTCCTCCCCAGGAACAATTGGCTCCTGCCAAGGTTCTCCATTGGGAACCCAAGATTCTGGCCTTCACTTTGACAGTCACACACCTAATTAACTTACCAAATAAATCAGAGTGTGGGAAGTGAACCACAGCTAACCATACCAATTCTCCTTAATGCTCTACCCCTTTGTTTCATGAAAATGCACAGCAGTTATGCACACAAATTATATGTACAATTTGGTCTTCAATTTCAATCTGCAGCCCTCTCCTAAAAAGGGTACACTTGGGGTGGGAAGAGAAGATGGCAAAAACAAAAGCAAAACAAACAGGCAAAAGCAAAACAAAGAGAAGATTAACCACAATTTAACTGAACCAATCAATAATCCATTCCAATTGACCATGTCCCCCAGTGGATGTCACCTGCTCCAGCTGTCAGCTGAGCCCAAATTGCCAATTTAAAAAATACCTATCAAATTTCATGGGCTATCTGACTTCCAGAGCACATATCAAGTCGCACGGGACCGAGTGGAACATTGGTACACTCATACTTGACAACAATAATCCTTACATTCCCGGTCAGGCCATGGCATCTCAATTACTTGCAGGTGTCGCCTCAACTCAGCAGTGGGGAGGTCTTGTACTGCAACTGTGGGGGTGTTGCAGTGTGTGCGTGCCCACAGCACATATAAAGTCCCAAATCCCACATCGAGGGAAATGCTGGACTCCCCATCCTCGATTCTCCCCTCCCTTACCTTTTCCCAGGCCTCTCTTTCTCTTCAGCTACAGCAACAGATGTTTGGACCGTGCTGAAGGATGGGTTGCACATGTTTACCCACAAAATTCAAATGTTTCAATAACTCAGTGAAGATGACAAACAAAGAAGATGGAATTTTGGAGCACACTTCTTCAGATGTTCGAGGGAGATGACAGGTTCATTGAAAGACTAATCATCTCTTCCACAAGAGAGCCATTTGTCTGTGTCTGTCAACATTTTTCTCAGATGTGGCTGAACGGATATTCATCTAACTTTCAGAGGTTCATGTTTGAGTGCAAGGGAGTGTTGAAGGCAAAAAAAAAAAGTTGAAAATTTTGAAAAAAGGTTTCTTGTTTTTTAACATATAAAAAATTACATACATATAGATATATAAATATTTATCTATGTACACACACACATATATATATATATATATATATATATATATATATATATACACATATATATATACATATACATATACATACATATACATATATATACATATACATATATAGACACATACATATATGTATACATATGTGGATATATATATATATATATATATGTATATATATGTATATATATATATATATGTATATATATATATATATATATATATATATATATATATATATATATATATATATATATATATATATATATATATATATATATATATATATATATATATATATATATATATATATATATATATATATATATATATATATATATATATATATATATATATATATATATATATATGTATATATATATATATATATATGTATATATATATATATATATATATATATATATATATATATATGTGTATATGTATATGTATATGTATATGTATATATATATATATATATATATATATATATATATATATATATATATATATATATATATATATATATATATATATATATATATATATGTGTATATATATGTATATATGTATATATATATATATATATACATGTATGATTGGATATATATGCATGTATATATATACATAGAAATATAGATATATTGTTGTGGTGCCGGGTCTCGGTGGCGAGCACGACCGCAAGGGGGAGCAGTAGAGTCGGCTCCACCGAACACCCGGAATTTAGGTCGTACCTTTCAGATAAATCCGAAAGGTCACGGGTCCCTTATCGGACTGAAGATCGCAATAGGTCGACCACGTGGGGTGGGGTCAATTGCCAATTTCAATCTACTGTACCTAATTATCCATGTCGTCAAAGTACTGGGGAAATTCACCCTCGGCAGGATCTACGCGATCCGGGCCGTTACCAAGCCAGATCCAAGTCGAACCCCGAGCGGAGAGTACCAGAACCCTGCCGGCCAATTGCACGATTACGGCTACAATGAGGCCTCCTAATTCCCGTTCGCAGCACGGCAAACCAATGATAGAAAGGACAAGGACGAGCTGGGACATTCAACAAGAGGGGATTTATTTACAATGGGGGGAAAGGAAGCACACAAAGAGCAGAGTTATCCAAATAAGAAATGTAATGTACGATGAGCAAAAGAAAGCACTTAATACCCCCAGCTCGGAGGGAAGGTGAGCTGGAGGTAAGGATGCTAGCTTGGGCCTTCCCGCCTCGTGCGGCCCTTGACGATTCGGCTCGGCGGGACTCAAACCCGCAACTCGATGCCGCTGCAAGCACCGGGTACGGAGGGCAGCGTCGGGCTCCAGCACGCTCCTCCGGCACGTGACGAGACAGCGAGCGCCAGCAGAGGAGACAGGCAAGCGATTCTCGTCCTGACAGACTCGCAGGCAGGCGATCCTCTCGGGACAGGCTCAAGGGAAAAAGACAAGACCTCCTCGCGCACATCCGCTCTTCTCTTCACCCCCCCCCCCCGACGCAACTCGCCTCTGGATTGGCCGGTTGGTATCAAGTGATCCGCTCGCCGTTCGTGAGCATCCTCGCGGCCCGTCATCCGTAGAGCATTCCTCCTTCTTTGGGCGACGTGCCTCCGCATTGGCTGGAACGCGGCATACGTCGCTCGCGCTTTGCCCATTGGCTGAGGGCAGCACGTCTTGCTCGACCCTGGGGCGGAGCCAATGCGTCGGTTGCCAATGGAACTCCGCCCACAGGCGCTCGGCACGTATGCGCGTCAGAAAGGCCGATGGTGGAAGGAAGCCAGGGAGGATGCCGATGTTGGTGGTGTAAAAATCCTAACTATAAAATAACCCAAAGCGCACTTACACTTAATTCCCATTAGACACAGGGGATGGATTCTAACTATACACATATACTTAACGAAATAACTGAGCTACGGGGATCTGAATGTTGAGTGTACATGGCTGCCAGATTCGTAACAATATATTATAGATATACACATATATCTATATGTCTAAAAAACGCTCGGCCGCCCTAATTAAGATCTAATCAAGATATGATTGGTGCTTTGCCGATGGTGTGCTCCCCGTTCAGGTAACTACGTGACCTCTAGTTAAACGGAATAATTAGGTGGTGGACACTGGAACTTGTGGTTAACTGGGTGGCGTTCGAGGTTCTAAAACCACCGTACCACAACGTTAATTGTGAGCGGTGGCCCCAGGTCCGGCCCTTCTGAGGACAATCGGGGATTAATCCTCCTGAGTGACAAGCTGGTGTCTCGGTACCCATGGCCGCAACAAAATATATATATATATATACATATCACATATATCTGTGTGTGTATATATATATATATATATATATATATATATATATATATATATATATATATATATATATATATATATATTGTTACAGCTGTGGAAATTTGCACAACACCAGAAAGGTCCTAAGATCAGTTTGTAATGTGCAAGTGTAAGTGTAAGATCAGTCCTAAGATATGCCGGTAAGTTTATGTGCAGATAGTTCCCCACCTTTGTTTAGAGGGATTTATTCGTGTTCACCGGGCTGCGACGCTTTGAGATAGCCGTTTTTCTTTTCTCTAACATTGTTTTGGACCAATCATCCCCCAACAACCAAATCGCCACCACCAACATCATTCCCAAACAACTACAACTCAAACACTACCACCTTCGCCTCTTTACCTCCACAACTCCACCCTGCAAACATCGCTTCACCGCCATTGTCAAACGACGCCCACAACAACCAAATTTCCACCACCAACATCGTTCCCAAACAACCACAACCAAACCACCACCACCTTCGCCCTTTTCCCTTCACTACCATCAACAACACCACCCCGCAAAGATCGCTTCACCTCCATCCCGGAGACAACGCCATCTTCACGCTGTCAGGACTAGCGCTCCGATGATTTCTACCACGTCCGCTTTGCCGGGGTCGGAGTTCGCGCTGTCAGGACGAGCACTCCGATGATTCCCGCGACGTCCGCTTTTCCGGGGCCAAAGGTCGCGCTGTCGAGGTGAGGCCTCGGTGAATTACACACATCGGCTCGGCTGGGACGAAGTCGCGCTGTCGAGGCGAAGCCTCGGTGAATTTACACACATCAGCTCGGCGGGCACGAAGCCGCACTGTCGAGGCGAAGCCTCGGCGAAGCCACGTCCGCTTTGCTGGGGTTGGAGGTCAAGGGTCATTCTCGCTTCCCTGGCCCGATAAAAGGGCGAGCAGAACGGAGCTCACAGCCAGTCGGTTTTACGGAGCTCAAGGCAGTGTCGAGAGAAGTGTCGGTGGGTCGAATTTGGCGAGAAACCCTATCCTGCGCGGGTGGGCAATTGGCACGATCATGGTGAGGTTAAACCCCCCCCCCCACCCATGACTAGCTCCTGGCGGTAGTTCCAAGGAGGGTCACGACTGAATTGTCCATCCGGTGGGCGAAGCGGTTGCGATTGGAGTTACGTGGCCGATCGCATGTCGGCGGGCGCGAATTCGCAACAATATATACATATGTATACGGTGCCCCCTCGCTATATCGCGGTTCACTTTTCGCGGCTTCACTACATCGCGGGTTTTCAAATCAAACACAATGATATCAAATATTCAAATCAAACTGCACAGCTATCATCATCATCGTCATATCTTCGTAGGTCAGTACCCATAATTCCTTTTTTTTTAAAATATTTTAAAGCACAATACAGTAATCCCCCGTTTCTCGCAGAGGTTACGTTCCAAACCTCCCTGCGCGAAGTGAAAATCCGCGATGAATTGACGCCTCCCCCAAAAATCGACTCGTCTGGTCTGGTCGGTTTGGCAGTGATTGGGTTTGAGGTGCCGGAGATCGACTCGTCTAGTCTGGTCGGTTTGGCAGTGATTGGGTTTGAGGTGCCGGAGATCGACTCGTCTGGTCTGGTCGGTTTTGAGGTGCTGGGTACGAACAGTGCTCGTCCAACGGTGGCAAACCTTTTTCCTTCCCGAAGCATATATCGATCACCTTTACCTTAACCTTCTCCTGGAGCGTCAGGACCTTCCTCTGGCGCTTCGGTTCCTTGCCAGAAGCCTTAGAAGGTGCAGGGCGTTTGGGCGGCATCGTGGGGCTTGGAGAAAAATGTAGAAAATATTCGAAGTTCACAAGCGAAACTTTGTCTCGTGCGTTGTGTGACTGGTCGAGCACCACGCGTTATAATTTATTGCTTAAATAATTTATATTTTATATATTATTACCGCGATGTACCGGGGGAATCCGCAGAGAAAAATTAGTTACGTTCCAAGGGAAAACCCGCGATGAACCGGGGGCGCGACAGATGAAGCGGGGGTTGACTGTATAGTATTTTTTAAATTATTTTTGGTCTTTTTTGGTCTTAGGCTTTGCAGCCCCATGAAGTAGCATTTCCAATGAAAATTTTTTTATTTAAAAAAAAAAAAAAAACTGATTAAATGTGTGTGTTGAAGGTTAATAAGTGTGTGGATGCTGTATAATGGTTTAAAATGCATTTAAAATGTGTTTAAATATATTTAAATAATTAAATACATATGTGGTTTCTACTTCGCGGATTTTCACCTATCGCGGGTGGGTCTGGAACGCATTAACCGCGACGGATGAGGGAGCACTGTATATATATATATATATATATATATATATATATATATATATATATATATATATATATATATATATATATATATATATATATATATATATATATATATATATATATATATATTGTTGTGGGCTGGGGGTCGGTGGCGAGAACGACCACGAGTTGGGGGAGGTTTGCGTCGTCTCCCACCAGCCTCCCCGAAATTGTAGGCCGTCGCTCAGATAATTCCGCGAGCTGGCGGGTCGTCTAACCGACCGTGGATGCCAATATCTCTGCAGACAATTTTGCCCTCTGCAAGTCTGTAGCTTTGTTGTCCCCAATGTCTGCTGCTTGACCTTGTTCTTATGAACCGCCGTCTTTGAAATTTTAAGGATGGAAACAACGTGACACTCACTGTTTCCCTCTGCCAGTAAAGCCAGAATTGAACCCTTCTTTTCCTCACTCAAAACTTTTCTTTTCAACTCGTTTGGCATGGTCAATAGTTATTTTTCTGATTCCAATTACTTTTGAGGTACTACTAGCACTGTTAGTCCATGGGACCAGGCATATATCAGTACCATCTGGGAAACTAAACTTTAGGGCTACTAAGTTATTGGTAGGGACTATATGATTATTTCAATATGTGATAACTGTTCCAGAAGAGCAGCTTAGTGTATGTATTTTGCATTTTTACCATTTTACCAGTCTGAGATATTGACGTTTTGGGGGAAAATCACACAATGGACGATTTATATTATATGTGATATATATATATATATATATATATATATATATATATATATATATATATATATATATATATATATATGTGTATATGTATATATATGTATTTATGTATGTATGTATGTATATATATATATATATATGTGTATATGTATATATATGCATATATATGTATGTATATATATATATATATATATATATATATATATATATATATATATATATATATATATATATATATATATGTATATGTATGTATATATATATATGTATGTATATATATATATATATATATATATATATATATATATATATATATATATATATATATATATTGTTGCGGTTTTCGCGCCCGCCGGCGTGCGGACGGCCACGTAACTCGAATCGCGGCACGTCGCCCACCGGACGGACAATCCAGTCGTGACCCTCTCGGACTAACGCCGGGAACCAGTCACGGGTGGACCTTTCGGTCTCACCGCGATCGAGCCAATCAGCCCCCGCGTGGGATAGGGTTGCTCGCCAAATTCGAACTACCTAAGTACCCACGCGGAGGGTAGACCGGGCGATCGCACCTCGCCGCAGGTCGACTTCGGACACGGGCCACTTAAGCGACCCGTTCCGTACTATCAGAATAACCGAGCGGTGTTATCGTCGACCTCGACGGTTCGATTAATTATCGGGCGTATTCAGCCCACTACCAACCCTTTACGTGAAGCAAGATGGGGATTCAATGGAGGAAAAGACGAAGCGAAGCGGGAGAACAGTTCAACAATAAAACACATTTATTCGCGACGAACGGAAAGCACACAAATACAATTCCACCAAATGCACACAAAAAAAAGAAAACACAATTCCATTTACACAAAAAGCAAACATAAAAGTGAAAACACAGTGCAGAGCTAATACCGACTACCGAGCACACGGCAACACTTATACAATTCTACTTCACAGACGGCGCCGACAACACATACCCAAAACCAAGGAAAAGAAATCCCCCAAGAATGGGGCAGGCCTGAGGCCGAGACCGGGTCGGGCCTACCCGTCTGGTGATGAGACGCGGAGCGGCGATGGCCCCGCAACCCGCGGGCCTCGTGGACAGTGCCTGGCTGGGGGTGGGAACGGGGCCCCCTTGGTCGCACTATCTCAGCGCGGGGGGAAACAGGAGGGGGTTGCTGATGCTCGGGGTATAGAGGATCTTTATTATCCCTGGTGTGCGTCTCCACCTCGGCCAGGTCGCGCTGCCGGCCTCCCTCGGGCGTGCAGCTCCTGGCACCGACGCGAGCACCCCCTCGTCCGACTCTCTTCAGCTTCTCCAGCCACTGCAGGCTTCGGGCTCCAGACTTATTTCGTTCTCGTTTGCGACTCTCCCTCCGTTCTCGTTCCCGACTCCTTCTCGTTCTCGTTTGCGACTCTCCCTCCGTTCTCGTTCCCGACTCTCTTCGACTCTTCGTTCCCTTTTTGCTGACTCCGACTCTTTCTGACTGACGAACACCGTCCTTTTATCCCCCCGTAACTTCGCCTTTGACCCCCTCCCTTTGACCTTTCACCTCGCTCCCCATTGGCCCGAGAAAAAGTGGGCGTGAAGGCTTTTGATCCACAAATTTGCATATATCGATCGCCCTGGGGCGGGGCCACCCGCCCCTCGCTCACCGATTGGATGGCAAAAAGTGGGCGTGTGTCGTTTTTGATCCGTTTTTGAAGCAGAAAATCCGTGATTTTGTACACGCTGTTCGACGCGCGTTCTGCATGAGTCCAACACCGGTACCCACAGCGGGGCAAGAACGGTGGCGATGCTACGGTTGTGAGGTGTGCGTGAAGGTCGTGGCGGTTGTGGTGAAGCGGTGGTTGTGGTCGGTGGTTGATGTTGTGGTTGTGATCATGGCGGTTGGTCCAAAATAAAGATAGTAAAAGAAAAACGGCTATCCTGAAGAGTCGCAGCACGTATAAATGACATGTATTCCCACTAGACAACGGGTTTGGGCCTAACTACACATGCACTTACCGAGATACCTCACCTAAGGGACCTGAATGGTGGTTTGCGAATCTGGTAACCACAACACTACCCCCTTCCCTTTTTACAGACTCGTCCCGAGTCGTCAAATTTTCGTGTGCCATCATGTGTAGTTTTCCCCTAGTACATTTTACCTACGGATCCCTGAGTGCGACATTCATGGTATTCGTGTCCCCAAAATAAATAACCTGAGGGCTGCGTAACTATCTAAACAAACTCACTCACACGGACGACTTAAATAAAATTGCCGGCGCTAGACAGACATGCCGGGGGCGCACTCATATGTACAGTACATCTTAACCTTAACTTACAAATTTTACACTAAACCATGGCCCAGGATCATTGAACTCTGCAAAGAAAAGCAGTTAGCAGGGAGCCAGGCTGCCCACATGCAGTCTCTGGCTCAAAACAATGCAGGTGACAGGGAACGTGGCTGGCTGCTCACACGCAGTCCAAGGCCTTCCCTTTTGAACTGAACGCAGTGAACCACAACGGTGCATGGGCTGCACAAACGCAGTCTCCGTGCCAGCTCAAGTGGCACACGCAATGAGCACAACGAATGGATGCATGGATGGATGGACGCAAAACACGGTGCACGGGCTGCCACTGCAGGCCCGTGTTGTAGCTGCCAACAGGGCAGTTCTCGCAGCTTGCAAACTGTTGCCTTGATCCTGGCGCACATGGAAATGAACAGGGGGGGCAAAGCAAAAATTGAACGGGGCTGGTGAACAGGGGCAGTGGGCATGGCATGGCAAAGGTGAGCAGGCAAACACAGCCCGCAGAAGAAGAACGTTGCAGGCAAACACAGCCGGCAGATGAACTGGCCGGCACAGGCCTCGAAGAAAAACAGCCAGCAGAAGAATTGGCCGGCACAGGCCTTGAAGCACCACAGCTGCAGATGATCCGGCCGGCACAGGCCTTGCAGCAAAACAACAGCTGCCGATGAAGTTGGCCGGCCTCCGCCTTGAAGCAAAACACGGCCAGCCGATGAAGTTGGCCAGCTTTTGCCGTTCAGTGGAGGTTGGTGGAGGGAGTGCGGTGGTGCTGGCCACTTGGAAGGTGGGCTCGGACCTACCTACCTGTCTCCCTCCCAACCTATCGCCTTTGCCTGTCACTGTACATACCCACTCCCTTAATTTGTGAAAAACCAATTTAGCCCCCACTTATTTTTTTGTTGTTTTTATTTTTACTTCCCCACTATAAATCGTCCCCTAACCCCCTTTATCGTCCTTGTTCGGCTAACCTATCCTGTCACCTCGCCTACTCCCAACCCCTACGTTCCCTTCCCGGAGGGGAATAAGGGAGAGCTAGCGTCCTGTGTCGAGGCCCAACGAAGCCTCAGAATGGCCTCCCCAGAGTTCGGCGATCTAACCCAAAGTGGGTCCAGCGGCCCACAACGAGAGCGAGGGGATGGATGGTGCGGAGGGGTACATCTCCTAATCTACCCTAACCATTTAACTGTTAAACTACCCCGGGGCTTTCAACAAGCGCCTCTCGCTTAAACTATTGGTTCTAACAACCCAGATTCCCGTCGCCTGTGTTGGTGTCCTCACAATTTCGGGCCTCGCCCCCCAATTTTCTCTCCGTGCCCTCACACGGTCTCCTGGCTGGGACACGTGGCTCCCTTTGGCAGGCACGACCCTCTGCCGATTCTCCCGCTATGGCACCCCCGGGCACGACACTGCCTCCGAGCCTACCAGCTCCCTAACACCGGCGAGTGCCCCCATGGCACCTCCCCTGAAACGCACACGTGGCAGGCCGGCCTCCCGGGCCCCTTTCCGAGGGTCACCCGTGCCCACAACACTGCCCACGCGGCTAATGGCGCCCCGGGCCCCCGCACCAAGCAGGCGCACCCGTGCCCACTACTCTATCCCGGCCCCCCATGGGCCCATGGCCTACCGCGGCCGACTAGCCTGGTGCCCGGGGTACCCACTCAGCGATACTCACCTTTCGCAGCCACGCTCCCAAGCCCGTCAACAGGGCTCCTGCACCCCTCCAAATGGGTCTCGAGCCTACTTTCCCACCAACCACAAAACGACCTCCATTTTTCAATTTGACTAACCCAGCTAACTCACTTTACTCTGACCCCGGGGTCCCTTGGGCGGGAGTCACTCCTCCCCCCAATCACTCATCGCACCATGCAGTCCCCATTCGCTCCATACACACAGACCCGCTGGCCTCACTCACTCACCAAGCACATGCTTCCAATCCACTCACCAACAACTCTCCAACTCACACACCGCTGAACTCTGCCATCCTCCTAACTACCTCCCCTAACTAACTCGTGCTCCCACGTCGTCCCTTATACTATAGCACGTTCCTTTTAACACTACGTAGCTAAACTACGTCCCCTCTACACATTCATAAGTCTGTCCATGTCCTCAAAATAAATCATTTTATTTCCCAACCTAAATCTGGCTACAATCCCTCCAACTAATCCATTCCACGGACTCCATGAGGACTTACCCCTGCCCCATGAAGTCGGTCTAACTAAGCTAACCCTTCCCCCTAACTAGTTTCCATCCTGTGCCCAGGGTTAAGGGGGTCTTTCACCCCTTGCCCAGGAATCCTGTACACCCGAAAGTGAGGCTTGCTGTTTTCCTTTTTTTTTTTTTTTTCTCTTTACATGCGCAGCACCTGCGCGGCAACTCAGAGCTCGCGCACTTTGCACCTGTCCGTGACGTCATGCAGCTGCACGTGTTCCTCGTCCCTCCTTGGACGGTGCCATCCGGCAGAGATACCCCTCCTGCCGGATTCCAACCACACGTGCAGCCATGACGTCACAGTGCGCAAAAAAAAACACAAGCCCCACGTCTCGAGGGGTTTCCCACGCGAACACATGTGCTTTGCCCGTTGGAGCCTAACACACACGATCGCGTGGAGAACCCGTCCGGTCCAAATCCATTTACCTGCCTAACTTTGTCCGTCCGCGGGATCGGCAAATCCACCGCGTGCGTTTCCGGACCGGGACTTCACTCTCGCAAGCGAGCACGTGGCGGTCTCGTGCGTTGCACAGCACGAACCGCGTGCTCACTGCTGTGTGAACCCGGCACGGTCCTCGAAACAACTACAGCCGCTACTCGGCTTTCTCTCCTCTGTCGCCGTCTCCGTCGCCATTCCACACACGCATACCTGCGTGTCACGACGCACACAGTCCACACCATCACATTCACACGTGGAGACGCGGCTGCGTGCTCCCGCATGCCAACCGACATCTCCCTCACATACCGCTCTCTCACACACACGGTCTCCCTTGCACACAGCGACCTTGCACACGGCCGTTCACTCACGCGTGCCTCACTACTCTCACACCGTGCCTCATCCACACACGCGGGGGCACTCACCCGCAGTACCTCACTCATACACACGGCGACACTCACACACGCGGTCTCTTCCACACACGGTGCCTCACCCACACACGCGGGGGCACTAACCCGCGGTGCCTCACTCACACTCCGTGCCTCATCCACACACGGCGTGCTGGGAAGCACGTACTCCGGCACCATCGCCACCACACCACTCACACGTGGTGCCTCACTCATACTGGCCGTTTCACTCACACACACGGCCTCACTCACACACGGTGCCCCATCCACACCCGGCGTGCTGGGAAGCACGCACTCTGGCACCATCGCCACCACACCACTCACACGTGGTGCCTCACTCATACTGGCCGTTTCACTCACACACACGGCCTCACTCACACACGGTGCCCCATCCACACCCGGCGTGCTGGGAAGCACGCACTCTGGCACCATCGCCACCACACCACTCACACACGGGGTCGCTTCCACACACGGGGACGCACTCACACCTTGCACCACACACACAGGGACAACCACACTGGGGATTTGTGTCCCCACAAGGGTCTCCGGGGCCTCTATACCCCCCAAGCTCTCCGTGCACCCGTCCACAGCACTCGTCCCCTCAACCTCGCAAAGCACGACCGAACTCACCTGGTCGTGACTCGCCTCAAGGGGGCATACTCCCTCCCCTCGTTCCTGGAGGAGGCCATCCAGGTGCTCGCACCGGGTCCCAACACGCTCCGCGAGCTCAACCCCATTGTCCTCCACTACCTCCGTGTGTGCGTGCGCGTCACTTACCCCGTCTTCATCGTGTAGTCTTCCCTCTATCGTTCCCATCTCCCGTGTCTCTGCCAACTCTTCACCCTTTACCTCCCTTGTCTCAACTATTATTTCTGTTGTCGTCACCTCGTGTCTCGTCTCACACGTTTTGGTCTCCCCATTTAATTTTTCCCTTTCGGTCATCGTCACGACCCTCGCCCAACACGTTCCACGAATTATTTTTTCACCCGCCTCCACCGCGGGCCTGTCAGCCGTTGCACCCCCACCCAGCTCGTTTGCTCCCACACGTGGAGTCGCCATTTTTATCTCCCCGGTCACGGCCTTCATGCCCGCCTGCAGGCTTCGGCCCATGTTCTGCGTCTCACCCCGTAGCTCTTTCATTTCTTTTTTCATTTGCTGTGTATTCGCATCCATCGTCGTTTTCACTTCATTTGTATTTGTATCCATCTTTTCGTTCATTTGTTTGTTCATGCCTTTCATTTCGTTTTTCATTTCATTTGTATTTGTATCCATCGTCGTTTTCACTTCATTCATTTGTTTGTTCATTGCCGCCAGCATGGCGCATAGCTGGGCCATGTTGGATGCACTCAGCTGAGCCGTTTCGGCAAGGGTTGGGGAAGGGTCTTGGTGGAGAGGGGGGGGGAGGTGTCATACACCGCGGCCGCTGCCGCACCCACCTCGGGCCCTGGGTTCAGTTGGGCGAGTCCGTGTTCCTGCACAATCAACATTTCCTGCTCGGGGATTCCATCCTGGACCATGGATCCCACACATTCTACATCCATTTCTAATACCCCCGGCTCCCGCTCGCCTTGAGACGCCATCTTGCTTCTCGTGAAGGGTTAATTTGAATCGCTCGTAATTTGGAGGGAATCGGGGGTCGCTTCTCTCACCCCTGGACCGATTCCCGTGAATTTAGCCGGAGACAGGAGAGCCCGTTTTCCTGTTCTCCGATACCAGTGCCGCGAGGAGGGCGATGAATTTGTATCGCACGACCTGACACCAGTGTTGCGGTTTTCGCGCCCGCCGGCGTGCGGACGGCCACGTAACTCGAATCGCGGCACGTCGCCCACCGGACGGACAATCCAGTCGTGACCCTCTCGGACTAACGCCGGGAACCAGTCACGGGTGGACCTTTCGGTCTCACCGCGATCGAGCCAATCAGCCCCCGCGTGGGATAGGGTTGCTCGCCAAATTCGAACTACCTAAGTACCCACGCGGAGGGTAGACCGGGCGATCGCACCTCGCCGCAGGTCGACTTCGGACACGGGCCACTTAAGCGACCCGTTCCGTACTATCAGAATAACCGAGCGGTGTTATCGTCGACCTCGACGGTTCGATTAATTATCGGGCGTATTCAGCCCACTACCAACCCTTTACGTGAAGCAAGATGGGGATTCAATGGAGGAAAAGACGAAGCGAAGCGGGAGAACAGTTCAACAATAAAGCACATTTATTCGCGACGAACGGAAAGCACACAAATACAATTCCACCAAATGCACACAAAAAAAGAAAACACAATTCCATTTACACAAAAAGCAAACATAAAAGTGAAAACACAGTGCAGAGCTAATACCGACTACCGAGCACACGGCAACACTTATACAATTCTACTTCACAGACGGCGCCGACAACACATACCCAAAACCAAGGAAAAGAAATCCCCCAAGAATGGGGCAGGCCTGAGGCCGAGACCGGGTCGGGCCTACCCGTCTGGTGATGAGACGCGGAGCGGCGATGGCCCCGCAACCCGCGGGCCTCGTGGACAGTGCCTGGCTGGGGGTGGGAACGGGGCCCCTTGGTCGCACTATCTCAGCGCGGGGGGAAACAGGAGGGGGTTGCTGATGCTCGGGGTATAGAGGATCTTTATTATCCCTGGTGTGCGTCTCCACCTCGGCCAGGTCGCGCTGCCGGCCTCCCTCGGGCGTGCAGCTCCTGGCACCGACGCGAGCACCCCCTCGTCCGACTCTCTTCAGCTTCTCCAGCCACTGCAGGCTTCGGGCTCCAGACTTCTTTCGTTCTCGTTTGCGACTCTCCCTCCGTTCTCGTTCCCGACTCCTTCTCGTTCTCGTTTGCGACTCTCCCTCCGTTCTCGTTCCCGACTCTCTTCGACTCTTCGTTCCCTTTTTGCTGACTCCGACTCTTTCTGACTGACGAACACCGTCCTTTTATCCCCCCGTAACTTCGCCTTTGACCCCCTCCCTTTGACCTTTCACCTCGCTCCCCATTGGCCCGAGAAAAAGTGGGCGTGAAGGCTTTTTGATCCACAAATTTGCATATATCGATCGCCCTGGGGGCGGGGCCAATTCGCCCCTCGCTCACCGATTGGACGGCAAAAAGTGGGCGTGTGTCGTTTTTGATCCGTTTTTGAAGCAGAAAATCCGTGATTTTGTACACGCTGTTCGACGCGCGTTCTGCATGAGTCCAACACCGGTACCCACAGCGGGGCAAGAACGGTGGCGATGCTACGGTTGTGAGGTGTGCGTGAAGGTCGTGGCGGTTGTGGTGAAGCGGTGGTTGTGGTCGGTGGTTGATGTTGTGGTTGTGATCATGGCGGTTGGTCCAAAATAAAGATAGTAAAAGAAAAACGGCTATCCTGAAGAGTCGCAGCACGTATAAATGACATGTATTCCCACTGGACAACGGGTTTGGGCCTAACTACACATGCACTTACCGAGATACCTCACCTAAGGGACCTGAATGGTGGTTTGCGAATCTGGTAACCACAACAATATATATACACGAGCCTGGTGTTTGCGCAGTGGTTAGGGCAGCGGCTTGGGATCCAAAAGGTCCTGAGTTCAAGCCCGTTGGGCCACTGAATTTATACACCAGGGGGTTGACTCAGCCTGTCATCCTTCCGAGGTCGGCGAAATGAGTACCAGTGTACTGGGCCGGTGTATACCCCGGTTAAAATAGGTGTACCATTTCCCTGTGTCATAAGAGGCGACCAGGGTTGCGTCAGGAAGGGCATCCGGCGTAAAACATGTGCCAAATCACAATGCGGATCATAACGGATGATCCGCTGTGGCGACCCCGAACGGGAGCAGCCGAAAGAAGAAGATATATGTTTATGTGTGTGTATATGTATATATATATATATATATATATATATATATATATATATATATATATATATATATATATATATGTGTGTGTGTGTGTATATATATGTATATATATATATATATATATATATATATATATATATATATATATATATATATATGTGTGTGTATGTATATATATCTTCTTCTTCTTCTTCTTTCGGCTGCTCCCGTTAGGGGTCGCCACAGCGGATCATCCGTATGATCCGCATAGTGATTTGGCACATGTTTTACGCCGGATGCCCTTCCTGACGCAACCCTGGGCGCCTCTTACAACACAGGGATATGGTACACCTATTTTAACCGGGGTATACACCGGCCCAGTACTCTGGTACTCATTTCGCCGACCTCGGAAGGATGACAGGCTGAGTCAACCCCCTGGTGTATTAATTCAGTGGCCGAACGGGGCTTGAACTCGGGACCTTTTGGATCCCAAGCCACTGCCCGAACCACTGCGCCAACACCAGGCTTATGTATGTATATATATATATATATATGTATATATATATATGTATATATATGTATATATGTATATATATATATATATATGTATATATGTATATATATATATATATATGTATATATATATATGTATATATATGTATATATGTATATATATATATATATA
>NC_140966.1:28322655-28332655 GCF_056783735.1 Eptatretus burgeri | reverse complement strand
GGGTTCGTAGTGGGCTTAATACGCCCGGTAATAAATCGGAACCGTCGAGGCTGACGATAACACCGCTCGGTTATCACTGCAGCACGGAACAGACCGGAGTCGGCCTGTGGCGTGGTACGATCGCCCGGTCGACCATCCGCGCAGGTACTTAGGTAGATCGAATTTGGCGAGCAACCCTATCCTGCGTGGGTGGGCAATTGGCACGGTCGTGGTGGGGTTTAACCCCCACCCGTGACTAGCTCCCAGCGTTGTTCCGAGAGGGTCATGACAGAATTGTCCGTCTGGTGGGCGACGTGCCACGATTCGAGTTACGTGGCCATTCGCACGCTGGCGGGCGCGAATTCGCAACAATATATATATATATATATATATATATATATATATATATATATATATATATATATATATATATATATATATATATATATATATATATATATATATTTATATGTATATATATATATATTTATATGTATATATGTATATATATATATATTTATATGTATATATGTATATATATATATATGTATATATATATATATATATATATATATTTATATGTATATATATATATATATATTTATATGTATATATGTATATATATATTTATATGTATATATGTATATATATATATATATATATATATATATATATGCCTGGTGTTGGCGCAGTGGTAAGGGCGGTGGCTTGGGACCCAAGAGGTCCTGAGTTCAAGCCCCGTTGGGACACTGAATTAATATATGTATGTATATGTATATATATATATATATATAATGTATATATATATATATATATATATATATATATATATATATATAAATATATATAAACCAAGTCGAAAACACCAGGGGGTTGACTCAGCCTGCCATCCTTCCGAGGTCGGCGAAATGAGCACCAGTTGTACTGGGCCCGGTGTATGCCCCGGTTAGAATAGGTGTACCATATCCCTGTGTGTCGTAAGAGGCGACCAGGGTTGCGTCAGGAAGGGCATCCGGCGTAAAACATGTGCCAAATCACTATGCGGATCATAATGGATGATCCGCTGTGGCGACCCCGAACGGGAGCAGCCGAAAGAAGAAGAAGAAGATGTATATATATATATATATTTATATGTATATATGTATATATATATATTTATATGTATATATGTATATATATATTTATATGTATATATATATATATATATATATATATATATATATATATATATATATATATATGTATATATATATATATATATATATATATATATATATATATATATATATATATATATATATATATATTTATATGTGTATATATATATTTATATGTGTGTATATATATGTATATATATATATATATATATATATATATATATATATATATATATATATATATATGCATATGCATATGCATATATATATATATATATATATATATATATATATATATATATATATATTGTTGTGGTTACCAGATTCGCAAACCACCATTCAGGTCCCTTAGGTGAGGTATCTCGGTAAGTGCATGTGTAGTTAGGCCCAAACCCGTTGTCTAGTGGGAATACATGTCATTTATACGTGCTGCGACTCTTCAGGATAGCCGTTTTTCTTTTACTATCTTTATTTTGGACCACCCGCCATGATTACCACCACAACCACAACATCAACCACCAACCACAACGCCGCTTCACCACAACCGCCACGACCTTCACGTCACACCTCGCAACCGTAGCATCGCCACCGTTCTTGCCCCACTGTGGGTACCGGTGTTGGACTCGTGCAGGGCGCACGTTGAACAGCGTGTACAAAATCACGGATTTTGTGCTTCAAAAACGGATCAAAAACGACACACGCCCACTTTTTGCCGTCCAATCGGTGAGCGAGGGGCGAATTGGCCCCGCCCCCAGGGCGATCGATATATGCAAATTTGTGGATCAAAAAGCCTTCACGCCCACTTTTTCTCGGGCCAATGGGGAGCGAGGTGAAAGGTCAAAGGGAGGGGGTCAAAGGCGAAGTTACGGGGGGATAAAAAGGACGGTGTTCGTCAGTCAGAAAAAAGGAGAACGAGAACGAAAAGGAGAACGAGAACGAGAAGGAAAACGAGAACGAGAAGGAAAACGAGAAGGAGAACGAAAACGAAAAGGAAAACGAGAACGAGAAGGAGTCGGAACGGAGGGGACGAGTGTGGAAGTCTGGAGCCCGAAGCCTGCAGTGGCTGGAGAAGCTGAAGAGAGTCGGACGAGGGGGTGCTCGCGTCGGTGCCAGGAGCTGCACGCCCGAGGGAGGCCGGCAGCGCGACCTGGCCGAGGTGGAGACGCACACCAGGGATAATAAAGATCCTCTATACCCCGAGCATCAGCAACCCCCTCCTGTTTCCCCCCGCGCTGAGATAGTGCGACCAAGGGGGCCCCTTTTCCCACCCCCTACCAGACACCGTCCACGAGGCCCGCGGGTTGCGGGGCCATCGCCGCTCCGCGTCTCATCACCAGACGGGTAGGCGCGACCCGGTCTCGGCCTCAGGCCTGCCTCATTCTTGAGGATATTTCTTTTCCTTGGTTTTGGGTATGTGTTGTCGGCGCCGTCTGTGAAGTAGAATTGTATAAGTGTTGCCGTGTGCTCGGTAGTCGGTATTAGCTCTGCATTGTTTTCACTTTTATATTTGCTTTTTTGTGTAAATGGAATTGTGTTTTCTTTTTTTTGTGTGCATTTGGTGGAATTGTATTTGTGTGCTTCCCGTGTGCCGCGAATAAATGTGCTTTATTGTTGAACTGTTCTCCCGCTTCGCTTCGTCTTTTCCTCCATTGAATCCCCATCTTGCTTCACGTAAAGGGTTGGTAGTGGGCTGAATACGCCCGATAATTAATCGAACCGTCGAGGTCGACGATAACACCGCTCGGTTATTCTGATAGTACGGAACGGGTCGCTTAAGTGGCCCGTGTCCGAAGTCGACCTGCGGCGAGGTGCGATCGCCCGGTCTACCCTCCGCGTGGGTACTTAGGTAGGTCGAATTTGGCGAGCAACCCTATCCCACGCGGGGGCTGATTGGCTCGATCGCGGTGAGACCGAAAGGTCCACCCGTGACTGGTTCCCGGCGTTAGTCCGAGAGGGTCACGACTGGATTGTCCGTCCGGTGGGCGACGTGCCACGATTCGAGTTACGTGGCCGTCAGCACGCCGGCGGGCGCGAAAACCGCAACACTGGTGTCAGGTCGTGCGATACAAATTCATCGCCCTCCTCTCGGCACTGGTATCGGAGAACGGGAAAACGGGCTCTCCTGTCTCCGGCTAAATTCACGGGAATCGGTCCAGGGGTGAGAGAAGCGACCCCCGATTCCCTCCAAATTACGAGCGATTCAAATTAACCCTTCACGAGAAGCAAGATGGCGTCTCAAGGCGAGCGGGTGCCGGGTGGATTAGGTATGTGTAATAGTAATGTAGAATCCATGGCTCAGGACGAGATCACCGTGCAAGAGAAACCCGTACCAGAAGGTTGGGAAAGGCATCGATGCCGTTCATCTGGTCGGTTTTTTTATTATAACTCCACCACTAAATGTAGTCAGTGGGAGTGGCCAGGGCAGGTGACAATGCGGCAGATTATGGAACTCGCGCAGAGCATAAAGGACAAACTGGATTACTGGAATGCCGGAATAGAAAAAATGAACGAAAAGATCGATGCGAATACACAGCAAATGAGGGAAGAAACGAAAAAGCTGCGGGGTGAGACGCAGAACATGGGCCGATGCCTGCAGGCGGGCATGAAGGCCGTGACAAAGGAAATAATAGTGGAGACAAGGGAGGTAAAGGGCGAAGAGTTGGCAGAGACACGGGAGATAGAAAAAATAGAGGAAAGACTACACGAGGAAGACGGGGTAAGTGACGCACACACACACACAGAGGTAGTGGAGGATAATGGGGGTGAGCTGGCGGACTGGGTAGAGACCCAGTGCGAGCACCTGGATGGCCTCCTCCAGGAACGAGGGGAGGGAGTATGCCCCCTTGAGGCGAGTCACGACCAGGTGAGTTCGGTCGTGCTTTGCGAGGTTGAGGGGAGGAGTGCTGTGAACGGGTGCACGGAAAGCTTGGGGGGTGTAGAGGCCCCGGAGACCCTTGTGGGGACACGAATCCCCAGTGTGGTTGTCCCTGTGTGTGTGGTGCAGGGTGTGAGTGCGTCCCCGTGTGTGGAAGCGACCCCGTGTGTGAGTGGTGTGGTGGCGATGGTGCCGGAGTACGTGCTTCCCAGCACGCCGTGTGTGGGTGAGGCACCGTGGGTGAGTTCCCCCGTATGTGTGAGTGAGGCACGGAGTATGGATGAGACACCGCGGTTGAGTGCCCCCGCGTGTGTGGATGAGGAACCACGTGTGAGTGGTGTGGTGGCGAGTGTGCCGGAGTGTGTGCTTCCCAGCACGCTGTGTGTGGATGAGGCACCGCGGGTAAGTGCCCCCGCGTGTGTGAGTGAGGCACGGAGTATGGATGAGACACCGCGGTTGAGTGTCGCCGTGTGTGTGAATGAGGTACCGCGGGTGAGTGCCCCCGCGTGTGTGGGTGAGGCACGGAGTGTGAGTGAGGCACCGCGGGTTAGTGCCCCCGCGTGTGTTGGTGAGGCACCGTGTGTGGAAGAGACCGCGTGTGTGAGTGTCGCCGTGTGTATGAGTGAGGTACCGCGGGTGAGTGCCCCCGCGTGTGTGGATGAGGCACAGCGGTTGAGTGTTCCTCGCGTGCGTGGGTGAGGCACCGTGGGTGAGTGCCCCCGCGCGAGTGAATGGAGCACCACGTGTGAGTAGTATGGTTTGTGTGAGTAGTGAGGCACGCGTGAGTGAACGGCCGTGTGCAAGGTCGCTGTGTGCAAGGGAGACCGTGTGTGTGAGAGAGCGGTATGAGAGGGAGATGTCGGTTGGCATGCGGGAGCACGCAGCCGCGTCTCCCGGTGTGAATGTGATGGAGTGGACTGTGTGCGTCGTAACACGCAGGTGTGCGTGGGTTGAATGGCGACGACGGCGACATGGGAGGAGAGAAAGCCGAGTAGCGGCTGTAGTTGTTTCGAGGACCGTGCCGGGTTCACCCAGCAGTGAGCACGCGGTTCGTGCTGTGCAACGCACGAGACCGCCACGTGCTCGCTTGCGAGAGTGAAGTCCCGGTCCGGAAACGCACGCGGTGGATTTGCCGATCCCGCGGACGGACAAAGTTTAGGCAGGTAAATGGATTTGGACCGGACGGGTTCTCCACGCGATCGTGTGTGTTCAGCTCCAACGGGCAAAGCACATGTGTTCGCGTGGGGAACCCCTCGAGACGTGGGGCTTGTGTTTTTTTTTATGCGCACGGTGACGTCATGGCTGCACGTGGGGTTGGAATCCGGCAGGAGGGGTATCTCTGCCGGATGGTCCCGTCCAAGGAGGGACGAGGAACACGTGCAGCTGCATGACGTCACGGGCAGTTGCAAAGTGCAAAGAGCGCGAGTTGCCGCGCAGGTGCTGCGCATGGGAAAAAAAAAAGGAAAAAGCAAGCCTCACTTTCGGGTGCACAGGATTCCTGGGCAAGGGGTGAAAGACCCCCTTAACTGGGCACAGGATGGAAACTAGTTAGGGGGAAGGGTTAGCTTAGTTAGACCGACTTCATGGGGCAGGGGTAAGTCCTCATGGAGTCCGTGGAATGGATTAGTTAGAGGGATTGTAGCCAGATTTAGGTTGGGAAATAAAATGAATTTTTGAGTTAGGAGACGGACAGACTGGTGAATGTGTAGTGGGGACGTAGCTTAGCTACGTAGTGTTAAAAGGAACGTGCTGTAGTTTAAGGGACGACGTGGGAGCACGAGTTAGTTAGGGGATGTAGTTAGGAGGATGGCAGAGTTCAGTGGTGTGTGTGTTGAAGAGTTGGTGAGTGAAGTGGAAGCATGTGCTTGTTGAGTGAGTGAGGCCAGCGGGTCTGTGTGTATGAAGCGAATGGGGAATGCATGGTGCGATGAGTGATTGGGGGGAGGAGTGACTCCCGCCCAAGGGACCCCGGGGTCAGTGTAGAGTGAGTTAGCTGGGTTAGTCAAATTGAAAAATGGAGGTCGTTTTGTTGTTGGTGGGAATGTAGGCTCGAGACCCATTTGGAGGGGTGCAGGAGCCCTGTTGACGGGCTTGGGAGCGTGGCTGCGAAAGGTGAGTATCGCTGAGTGGGTACCCCGGGCACCAGGCTAGTCGGCCGTGGTAGGCCATGGGCCCATGGGGGGCCGGGATAGAGTAGTGGGCACGGGTGCGCCTGCTTGGTGCGGGGGCCCGGGGCGCCATTAGCCGCGTGGGCAGTGTTGTGGGCACGGGTGTCCCACGGGAGGGGGTCTGGGAGGCCGACCTGCCACGTGTGCGTTTCAGGGGAGGTGCCATGGTGGGCACTCCCCGGTGTTAGGGAGCTGGTAGGCTCGGAGGCAGTGTAGTGCCCGGGGGTGCCATAGCGGGAGAATCGGCAGAGGGTCGTGCCTGCCAAAGGGAGCCACGTGTCCCAGCCAGGAGACCGTGTGAGGGCACGGAGAGAAAATTGGGGGGCGAGGCCCGAAATTGTAAGGACACCAACACAGGCGACGGGAATCTGGGTTGTTAGAACCAATAGTTTAAGCGAGAGGCGCTTGTTGAAAGCCCCGGGGTAGTTTAACTGTTAAATGGATAGGGTAGATTAGGAGATGTACCCCTCCGCACCATCCATCCCCTCGCTCTCGTTGTGGGCCGCTGGACCCACTTTGGTTATAGATCGCCGAACTCTGGGGAGGCCATTCTGAGGCTTCGTTGGGCCTCGACACAGGACGTTAGCTCTCCCTTATTCCCCTCCGGGAAGGGAACGTAGGGGTTGGGAGTAGGCTAGGTGACAGAATAGGTTAGCCGAACAAGGACGATAAAGGGGGTTAGGGGACGATTTATAGTGGGGAAGTAAAAATAAAAACAATAAAAAAATAAGTTGGGGCTAAATTGGGGTTTGACAAATTAAGGGATTGGGTATGTACAGTGACAGGCAAAGGCGATAGGTTGGGAGGGAGACAGGTAGGTAGGTCCGAGCCCGCCCTCCAAGTGGCCAGCACCACCGCACTCCCTCCACCAACCTCCACTGAACGGCAAGAGCTGGCCAACTTCATCGGCTGGCCGTGTTTTGCTTCAAGGCGGAGGCCGGCCAACTTCATCGGCAGCTGTTGTTTTGCTGCAAGGCCTGTGCCATCGGCTGGCCGTGTTTGCTTCAAGGCCTGTGCCGGCCAGTTCATCTGCCCGCTATGTTTGCCTGCAGCGGCCTTCTTCTGCGGGCTGTGTTTGCCTGCTCACCTTTGCCATGCCATGCCCACTGCCCACGTTCACCAGCCCCGTTCAATTTTTGCTTTGCCCCCCCTGTTTGTTTCCATGTGCGCCAGGATCAGAAAGCAACAGTTTGCAAGCTGCAAGAACTGCCCTGTTGGCAGCTACAACACGGGCCTGCAGTGGCAGCCCGTGCACCGTGTTTTGCGTCCATCCATTCATCCATTCATTCGTTGTGCTCATTGCGTGTGCCACTTGAGCTGGCACGGAGACTGCGTTGTGCAGCCCATGCACCGTTGTGGTTCACTGCATTCAGTTCAAACCGTTCATGCATCCATTCGTTGTGCTCATTGCGTGTGCCACTTGAGCTGGCACGGAGACTGCGTTGTGCGGCCCATGCACCGTTGTGGTTCACTGCGTTCAGTTCAAAAGGGAAGGCCTTGGACTGCGTATGAGCAGCCAGCCACGTTCCCTGTCACCTGCATTGTTTGAGCCAGAGACTGCATGCGGGCGGCCTGGCTCCCTGCTAACTGTTTTCTTTTGCAGAGTTCAGTGATCCTGGGCCATGGTTTAGTGTAAAATTTGTAAGTTAAGGTTAAGATGTACTGTACATATGAGTGCGCCCCCGGCATGTATGTCTTAGCGCCGGCAATTTTATTTAAGTCGTCCGTGTGAGTGAGTTTGTTTAGATAGTTACGCAGCCCTCAGGTTATTTATTTTGGGGACACGAATACCATGAATGTCGCACTCAGGGATCCGTAGGTAAAATGTACTAGGGGAAAACTACACATGATGGCACACGAAAATTTGACGACTCGGGACGAGTCTGTAAAAAGGGAAGGGGGTAGTGTTGTGGTTACCAGATTCGCAAACCACCATTCAGGTCCCTTAGGTGAGGTATCTCGGTAAGTGCATGTGTAGTTAGGCCCAAACCCGTTGTCTAGTGGGAATACATGTCATTTATACGTGCTGCGACTCTTCAGGATAGCCGTTTTTCTTTTACTATCTTTATTTTGGACCACCCGCCATGATTACCACCACAACCACAACATCAACCACCAACCACAACGCCGCTTCACCACAACCGCCACGACCTTCACGTCACACCTCGCAACCGTAGCATCGCCACCGTTCTTGCCCCACTGTGGGTACCGGTGTTGGACTCGTGCAGGGCGCACGTTGAACAGCGTGTACAAAATCACGGATTTTGTGCTTCAAAAACGGATCAAAAACGACACACGCCCACTTTTTGCCGTCCAATCGGTGAGCGAGGGGCGAATTGGCCCCGCCCCCAGGGCGATCGATATATGCAAATTTGTGGATCAAAAAGCCTTCACGCCCACTTTTTCTCGGGCCAATGGGGAGCGAGGTGAAAGGTCAAAGGGAGGGGGTCAAAGGCGAAGTTACGGGGGGATAAAAAGGACGGTGTTCGTCAGTCAGAAAAAAGGAGAACGAGAACGAAAAGGAGAACGAGAACGAGAAGGAAAACGAGAAGGAGAACGAAAACGAAAAGGAAAACGAGAACGAGAAGGAGTCGGAACGGAGGGGACGAGTGTGGAAGTCTGGAGCCCGAAGCCTGCAGTGGCTGGAGAAGCTGAAGAGAGTCGGACGAGGGGGTGCTCGCGTCGGTGCCAGGAGCTGCACGCCCGAGGGAGGCCGGCAGCGCGACCTGGCCGAGGTGGAGACGCACACCAGGGATAATAAAGATCCTCTATACCCCGAGCATCAGCAACCCCCTCCTGTTTCCCCCCGCGCTGAGATAGTGCGACCAAGGGGGCCCCTTTTCCCACCCCCTACCAGACACCGTCCACGAGGCCCGCGGGTTGCGGGGCCATCGCCGCTCCGCGTCTCATCACCAGACGGGTAGGCGCGACCCGGTCTCGGCCTCAGGCCTGCCTCATTCTTGAGGATATTTCTTTTCCTTGGTTTTGGGTATGTGTTGTCGGCGCCGTCTGTGAAGTAGAATTGTATAAGTGTTGCCGTGTGCTCGGTAGTCGGTATTAGCTCTACATTGTTTTCACTTTTATATTTGCTTTTTTTGTGTAAATGGAATTGTGTTTTCTTTTTTTTGTGTGCATTTGGTGGAATTGTATTTGTGTGCTTCCCGTGTGCCGCGAATAAATGTGCTTTATTGTTGAACTGTTCTCCCGCTTCGCTTCGTCTTTTCCTCCATTGAATCCCCATCTTGCTTCACGTAAAGGGTTGGTCGTGGGCTGAATACGCCCGATAATTAATCGAACCGTCGAGGTCGACGATAACACCTCTCGGTTATTCTGATAGTACGGAACGGGTCGCTTAAGTGGCCCGTGTCCGAAGTCGACCTGCGGCGAGGTGCGATCGCCCGGTCTACCCTCCGCGTGGGTACTTAGGTAGGTCGAATTTGGCGAGCAACCCTATCCCACGCAGGGGCTGATTGGCTCGATCGCGGTGAGACCGAAAGGTCCACCCGTGACTGGTTCCCGGCGTTAGTCCGAGAGGGTCACGACTGGATTGTCCGTCCGGTGGGCGACGTGCCGCGATTCGAGTTACGTGGCCGTCAGCACGCCGGCGGGCGCGAAAACCGCAACAATATATATATATATATATATATATATATATATATATATATATATATATATATATATATATATATATATATATATATATATATATACACATATATATATATATATATATATATATATATATATATATATATATATATATATATATATATATATATATATATATATATATATATATATATATATATATATATATATAT